>NW_026000058.1:371451-422757 GCF_001458135.2 Marmota marmota marmota | reverse complement strand
CTTTTTTTTTTTTTTTTGCGGTGCTGGGGGTTGGACCCAGGGCCTTGTGCGAGTGAGGCAGGGCCTCTACCAGCTGAGCTGCATCCCCAGCCCCCGAACACTATTTCTATATGTACGTGAGGTCAATGGAGAGATGCAGGTGTGAGCCCATCCTTAGGGATGAGGGTCCCTTCTCTTGGCTGTGGTTCTCTGAAGGAAGGGGAAGAAAGTGCATTTTTATTATGACATTTGGCTCCTTGGGGTCAGAAGTACTCTCCTGTAGTTCAAGAAAACAAGGTAAAAAATACTCCGTTTGCGTTCCAGCCAGGTCATTCTCAATGGGATAGGAAAACCTGGATGCAAACCCTGGTTCTGCTTTTAACAAACGGAGGAGCCTGGGCAGGTTATTGCACCTGTCTGTGGATCAGTTTGCCTAACTGTAAAACAGGAACAAAGATACCAGAGTGTGGAGGTTGTGCACAGGTTATATGGGATGACAGATATAGACAAGACAGAGAAATACAGGGGATGACAGAAGGATCTGGTGGGCTGGTAGCTGAACCATCAGAAGATTTATCGTGACCTCCCAAAGCCTCTGTCTTTGGATCTGTCCCGCTCAATTTATATAGAAATGATTTGGTTAAAGCTATAGAAAGCATTTTTTAAAATCTCATTGGACAGAGGACGAAAATAAGGGATGACCTGTTGGCTACATTTCTTATCACAGTGCTAAAACTCCATTTGCTGACAGAAAAGAAGAAAAAGAAAAAGAAAAAAAAAATCTCATTTGAAGGTACTATAAAATTCGTAGAAATGACTATTAAATGCAAATGCAAAAAATAAACCAAAAAAGCCTCAAAATGTTAATTCTAAAAAAATAAATTTCAAAATAGATACAAGCAAAAATAACTTAAATCCAATATATAAATCCAAAAGTCCAGGTTGCTTACACAGCAGCATGTGCTGGGGAAAGGAGATGTGGGAGCGGGGAGGGGAGGAGGAGGCTGGAAAAATAACGTTCTCTTGGGCTACACCAAGAGACTGTGATACCTAACGCAGGGGAGGTGAGGGTTCTGCATCCCCATGGAGACAAGTGATCAGTTTTGAATGCCTCTCTTTAAAAGGAACACAGACAAACTGAAGTGCTGAATTCACAATGGCCAGAGAGAGAAAACCTCCATGGTGTCCTATAAGGAACTCAGTGTTCCCCCTGGAGAAAAGAAGTCTCGCGGGGACCCTCACACCTATTTCAAATATGGGGAGGGCCACATGTAGTTAAGATGGGTGAACTACTACGTGTCTCCCCAGACAAAGTCAGGACCAGTGAATGGTGAAGCAAAGCTCCTGAAGGTTGCACAAAGCTGCCCTGTCCCCACTGGTCCTTGTACAGACTCTGTGTGGCTCCTCGAGGGGAGTGTCACCATCAGGAGACAGGCACCTGACAGGAGAGCAGACCAGAAGAACCCCAAAGTTTCCTTCTACCCCTCAGAAGTCATGGCTGCCCCTGATCTTTGGGAGACAGATCCAAAGGTAAATGCTTTCAGTGAAATATGTTTAATTAATTAATTAATTAATTTTTTAAAGAATCCCTGAGTTCTGGGCAAGTAGTGGTTTCAATCACCAGCACAGGACTATGGAGAAGGCACTTAAGTGGAGACAGACAAGTTTGGGTCAAACCCCAGCTCTGACACCTGCGCTTTGACTTCACGCAAATTACCCAATGACCCTTAGCCTCACTTTCTTCATCTACCCATATTAGTACTTAGTTTAAAGGTTGTTGGCAGGATTAAATGAGGTACCGTGTCTCATTGATTCTAAGATGCATACGTGTTTGCATTTTAATCGCTCTGAAATGAAGCTATTAAACATTCTAATATTGATGGCACATATAGCATACATACAATTTAATTGGAAGTGTTGTTTTTTTTCAAATTTCATGGTGACAGATTGAAGTGGGCCTTACAAAAATCAATAGCAATTCATATTCAAAGGAATATACTAATGTGTACTAACAATTAGCATAACGAATGGCACACAGTGTGCTCAGTACAATGCTGTTTCTGTTCTCCCTTTTTAAAATATTTTATTTGTTAGTTGTAGTTGGACACAATACCTTCATTTTATTTATTTATTTGTACGTGGTGCTGAGGGTGCCACCAGGGTCTTGCACGTGCTGGGCGAGCGCTCTACCGCTGAGGCCCAGCCCCAGCCCCGTTCCTTCTTTTCTAGACAGCTTTTCACGACCTCTTGGGAAACAGGGAGGTCCTCCAGGATTCATAACTGGAACTGGCTGACAGAGTCCCAAGATGGCAGATGACCGAGGATGTTCACTCTCACCTGATCTCAAGGAGGTCATTCCTAACTCCCCCTCACACCTACACACACTTAGGTCTGTGTACAGTATGTCTACTCCTTCCCTCCCCGTTCGTCCTGTGGTCATGGAAACATTCTGGACCTTCCAGCTCTGCTTGCTCCGTATACTTGAGTTCAGATCGAGGTTCACTTATGAACGCCAGGCCAGACGTGCCTGCCTGCTTTGTATGAGGAGAGGTTCCTGCCTTCACCAACGCTCTACTCCCAGTTTTCCAAACCCGTCACCTGCCACAGATTCGAGTTCTTCCCTCTACTGGTGCTCAGTTCAAGGTGTTACTTGGCCACGAGAAGCACAGAATAAATTCAGTGCTGCAAGGGTACATCAGTAAGGGAGATTTTTTCTTGACCTGGATGGCCCCGAACATAGTCATCAGAGAGGTTTTTCTTTCCTTCTTTGTAGTCAGATACCATGGTTGTAAGTGCAGATTTTTCCTCATGTAGGAACATATCTAATCCTTTATAAATGTTATCAAGCATGTTGCCTCACTGTTATTTTATGTTAGTGAAGTTGGCCAGGTTAACTACATAGTACAAAATCCACCTCTTTATAGCTACCTCACATTTTTTAACTATTTAATGGTATACACCATCTAATCTTGCAGCAATATTAGAAATTCATTTGCTAGTGCGCTCTCTCTCTCTCTCTCTCTCTCTCTCCCTCTCTCCCTCTCCCTCCTCTCCCCCGCCCCCCCCAGCCTAACTTCAAGACAGTGGATTGCTGCTCAGTACCCCCAGCAGAGGGTGTGCAGAAGTATGGTCAGTGAGCCAGTAACTTAGTCAATGTTCATTTGACCCCCTGTAGGTCTGTCATTACGCTGGGTTCTGGGACTAAGGAGAAAGATCAAAGCTAGGCCTTTAAGGCCTTCATCTTCTAGAATACAGATATGGAACAGAAGCCTTACTGAGCAGCAGCTTTCTCAAGCAATAACACTTTGCTGATTTGGCCGTGGTCTCCACCCCCTTTTTCGACGTGTGGATGAGAGGCCCTTGGCATGTTGAGCCACAGCTAGTGGTAGTGGGCTGCCTTGGGATCCCCATACTCGGCTGGAGTCGTCAGTGTGTTTGTTCCTAGACCTATTTGTGCTAGTTCTTCTTATGATTGTAATTACATGATTTAATTAAACTTTTTTAAAGTAGAGAAATACAGGCACAAAAAAGAAATTGTTTCTATAAGATCTAAGTTGGATATACAAGAGAGACATCAAAAGTGAGTCACTAAAACCAACAACAACAAAACTGTGCTGTCGACGTAGGCATGGGAGAGCCAATTGCAAAACATGGTTTAATTTGGGAAAATTCATTTGCCCCACAACTGTCTTTAAGATCTTGCTCCACTTTAAAGAAACCAAGACAAATATACATATATTATATATATAATAATTTATATATATGGAGAGAGAGAGAGAGAGAGAGAGAGAGAGAGAGAGAGAACGCACCTCCAGGATCAGAGTGCTAATCGGAGGCCTTAGACTCCAGAGATGAGGCTAAAGGTCAGGGAATGGTTCTGTCATTTGTGTGCTCTAACTCTCTTGTTCAGCTAAATCACTATGAATCAAGTCGGTTATGAATGGTTTCTAATGTTGCTGACATAAAGTGTTGAGAATCAGGCACGATGGCCTCTTATGGGGAAGAGAGTGCACGGGCAGACTCCACGGGAAGAGGTAAGTCCTGCTCCTTGCCAAAGGGGTCAGAAGTTCCCCGGGAAGTAAGGAGGGGCGAGTCTCCTCCCAGGGGAGGACCAGGTGAGTCAGTTTTCTAAACTTCATAGATCAGCCCAGGGTTAAGAGAGCACGGATTCGGGTCTCTTTTCTGCCCTGTGCTCTCCCCAGTTACCTGCCTCAGTGTGGGCGGAAGGTGCAGAAACAGCGGGCCCGTCAGTGGGCTACGGGGGAGATGGGGTGGTCATGTAGTGATAGAGAGGTAAGCAGAGACCACCCCAAGACTTTTCAGAAGTAAGGTGATAGGAATGCGAGGATGATCCTAGAGATGAAGGAGATATTCCGTTTATTTCTAAGTCCGCACCAAGACATAAGAAGTATGCGACTGAAGAGAGGAGAGGGTGGACATAGCCCCCGGAGACACATGGAGTGGAAGACACTCTGAACCAGCACTCAACTCAACTAACCAGCACACAGCGACTCACCAGACTCCTCCAGCACCAGGCCGTGACCTCCACTTGTTTTCCTGTGTGGGAACTGGGCGTCATGGAAGTCAAGCTCACGACACAGGGTGGTGCAGATGACCAGGGGACGGGGACCAGAACTCAGTCACTCGATTGCAAATCCTACATGCACTCCAATATCCCAGGCCACCTTCTCTGGAGCTGCTCAGTTCACCACCCTGTGCTGGGCTGTCTCGGGTTTACTCATTTGTTAAAACTTTTGGTCGGAAAGGGAGCTGCAGCTAAGGGCTGAAATGAGGGCTGGAGGTTACCGAGGATCTCAGTTATGCTGCCTACCTCCAACCTCCATTACCAGGGATAATCAGAAGCCAGCTCTAGCAATTTTCTGCAACTTTCATTAATTTTAAGTGAATTTATATACACTGTCATTTTCCCCCCTTTACCCAGATTAGAATGAACTTGTCTTTTCAGTCTCATTGCAGGCAGACCCCTTGCATGTCTTTGAGACTGTCTGTTGTTTTTCTCTGGATCCTTTGTATTTCTGCTTTATTTTCTTTGAAATGAAAGGACCCAATGCTGAATTTTGATTTTAAGGTGAAGTCATAACATCAATGTATATCATTAAAATGTTTTATTGTAATTACAGAAATGTTCAATGCCAAATTATGTGCGCTATATTATTTTCTGCATTATTCTTTATTCCATTCTCAAAGTTAATACAGCCTATTATATCTCATTCATTCTTCTGACTGCTGCTGCACAGCGAGCAGATGTCTCCATTGAGCGATCCACAATGAATCCGAGATCTTTTTCCTGAGCACTTACAAGTAGAGTAATTCAGGGCCCATCAGTGAGCATGAGCTGTTTCAATTGTTCCTTCCAGTGTACATTAGCTCGCACTTGTCTACATAAAGTTTCAAAGAATCATAGATATTAAAGATGGAAAAGACCAGTTAGTTCATCAAGCCTTCCCGCTCTGCCAGCAAAAGCAAGCAAAGGAAGGAATTCTATCAGTATGTACTATTTTAATGATGCTGGTTAATAATGATCACAATTACCATTCATAGTCTGTGATCTCTGTCATCCTGAAATCAGTTAAAAGACTTTTAAAAAGCAGCACTTCTCTTTTAAAAGGAAACCAGGCACATATATCAACGTTACCATACTCTAAGTCAACCCAAAGAAGCCACACATTCAATTCAGTTGACTGCAATAAACAACTCCTGCCCTTTTGTGTACCAGCTACTAAGTGATTTCTGGTAGTGGACACATAAAGCTATCACAGTCATTCTAAGAGTCGGAGGTAGGGGTTGGGGTGGTGGCTCAGTGGTGGAGCACTTGCCTGGCATGTGTAAGGCCCCGGGTTTGAGTCTCAACACCACATAGAGATAAAGTAAAGGTCCATTTACAACTAAAATAAATATAGATTTAAAAAAAAAAGAGTTGAAGATAACATGGACACTCTGGAGTTTCTCTGGCTCTAGGAATTGAGAAAGACTTCATGAGGAAAGTGACAATTGAGACAGGCCTTAAAGGCTGAGCTTAAAGTCCGTCGACAAGAGTTTGGGGGAAGGGGACGTGAATAAGGACCAACCGAAACAAAGCCAGAGATCTTCACTGGATTTCCACTTTACAGTACGCATTTTCTTACTACATGTGAATAAAGTCTACTTGACCTCTTTAAAAGGATTAGGATACAGAGACTCAACTTAATCAATCTCCTTAAACAACAACCACAACACCTGGACTACCGGTTGTGGTAGACTTATGGAAACAAGACAGAATACCTTAAATAGGACTCCCTAAAGATTTTTTTTTTTTTTCGGGAAACCTGGTATCCGATACAAGGAAAATTGGGACTTCCCAGATAGAGACTAAATTCAAATCAAAGAGTAGATGCATAGACGGTCTACCTGTCGGTGCCTTCGTACTCACCAAGCAACACATGAGAACTGACAGCAGGGCATCATTGGGTCACTCCACAGATTTGTGGGTCCTTGTTGGAACACTGGACAATTCTAGAACACAGAGTTGGGGATAGAAGCATAGAACAGGAGGTCTCATTTTCTGACTCCTTCAGTAGTTATCCGTATAAGTATAGACTAGGAAAAGGCCGATACATTCTTACACTGAGTAAGAGTAGATGTTTCTCTACTTTCACTCAAAGAACCTAACCCTCGAAAACCCTGCCAGCATATCCGTTACCTACTTTATTAGTTTCTTATCAAGTTAGCTATTAATGCCTTTTTCGTAACACCACTGGTCTGAAGAAGAAGGAGACAGCTGAAGACTTACGGCTCCTCCACATGTGCCCTCAAGGACCTTGCAAACATCTCCTACGTGAAGCCTAGCAATTTTCTGCAACTTTCATTGCCAATTAATCGTCCTCTGCAATGATTACCCCCTGTGGTTCCTTGAGCTTTGCTATGTGCTTTACAACGTGTGTGATCCTCTCCCTCCGGCAGGATGGAAGTACCTTAAAGGAAGGGATTCATACTCCATTCATCTGCATTCCCCACGTTGCTGAGCTCATTTTTTTGTTGCCTGACACACAATGAATATTCACCACATGTCTGTTAGATCGCTTCTCTGGGTCTCGGAAATCTTATTTTGACATATTTAAATTATTAAGTTTTTTTTTTTTTTTTTAACCTTTCCAAAATTTGCCCTAGTCTGTTTGATCATGTCACTTGGATTCAGATGCCAGCTCCTTGTAGGTGGGTGCCTAACACGAGCCTTCATTTAATCGGTATGAACCTCTGGTAGGGAACTGAACAAGCCCTTAACAAGACTTGAACCTTGACTGAGTCACTTGTGCCTTTGCAAAACCTTTGGAGTCAGATGAACCTGGGTTTACACAGACGTATATTCAAGCTATGATTGTCCTTGACTAGTTTTATGACCTTAGTTGTGTGAACTTGGGCAAGTTACACTCTCTAGACCTCAGGGTCCTCAACTAGGAAATGAAGGTATTAGCAGCATCTGTCTCAGTTTAAACGAGACAATGTACGAAAAAGTTTAGCTCTGTCCTTAGCACAAAGCAAACAATGATTATTATGTGGTATTCTCATTCATCAAATAGAAATAATAACACAAGTGCTTTAGGATTATTGTAAGGAATAAATAAAGTAACAAGTAAAATTTACTTAACACGCTATTCCATAAGGTTTCCTTCTTCCTATGTGCTAAAATAATGCTACAATTGAATGAGGACCTATGACATACCAGGCTTGGTATGTAATACAGTCACTTTAAATATATGGCCCATCTAATTTAACTCTTAAGACAAGGTATTGAAATGATAATCATCATCCTTATTTTACAGTTGAGTAAACTGAGTTGAAGAGGGAATAACCAGTCCAAATTCACATAAGTGCTTCAGATTATTCCAGAAGCTACAGATGAGAAGGATCAGGGGCAGATGAGGGAAGTTTAGGAGACACACACACACAGAAGAAATGTCCTATGGAGTTGGGCATTTCTATTTGTTCTCATCCTTGGCCTCTGACCCAGAGTCATGCTTGCTTTGTGCGCTGGCCTCTGCACTCCATGTCAGTATGTGTTCTCGCTCACTCTTCCCCTACTCTAGCTTTTAAACAGATACATGAAATAATGGAACGATATCATTCGTCCAAGAGTCCACTCTCACACACCTCCCTCTCCCAGTCTGTCTCACTCACGAATTCGCTGTTTCCATGGTTGTCTTTTCTGTTCACTGATTATCACCCATGAAACATTTTGATTTTAATGACCTGGTTATCCTTAATTTCCTAGACTTCCATATGGACTTCCATGAGGTACGTCAAATATTCGTGTTGCCACTACATGGGAGGAAAATGGCCCTTCCATGGTTCCTCCTAAAAAGCAGTCCACACCAGCCCTGCCCGCCCCCTCGCCCTGCCCAGCCTCCTGGACCAAAGGGGAGCGTCCGGCCTCTGGCCACTCCAACACAGCCATCTGAGGACAGAAAGCATCACAGTGGGAAGGTGAGATGTGCTAACTGGGTTCTTCCTTGGGATCCGCATTAGGGAATTCCGGAAGAATGAAGCAATTTTCAGGAAAACAACAACCGGAAGAATATAAAGAAAAAACCATGAGAAAGAAGCCCTGAAGGGGTCAGAATAGAGAGGGCAGAGTTCTGGTGTGGGAGTCCCCGCAAGTTGAAAAAGCTACAATTGGGTGACAGCGAAAGGCTACAGACTAAACCAGCAGGTACCAGGGGAGACGGCAAGCAAACAGCCAGAGAAGGAGGCTGAGGGAGGCAGGAGGTCTCCTCGGCTGGCTCAGTGCAGAGAGCTCTGCAGTCTGACTTCCAGCCCTGTCTTGAGCCTCCCCACAGCGAATGCCCCTGAGTCAGTCCTTTGCAACTGGAAGCCCTTTTCCAGAGAGTTCAGCACTTAAAGTGTCTTTTAGAGAATCGAAGTGCCTTGTTCCCTTCCGCGATTCTGAAGGTCACCACGCAGACCCCTGGAAGCCAGGTGCTCCCCTGGCTGCTCTCGGATGGCCCAGCCTTTCTCAAACACCTCTTCATTCTCCATTTCTGAGAGAGGAAACTTCCCTTTACCTAACACCTAAAAATCAACCAATGGTCCTACCAGGGTGAGACAGGCAAAGGTAACCAAACTATTTACCTTCAGCGATTCTTCAGCAGAAGAAAATAAGTCATCGGTGAAGAGTCACGAGGCCCAGGAAGGGGAAACGGGAGAAACAAGCTTAGGGGAGACCAGCTGGGAGCAAGAAAGGATCCCGGGCACCCAAAACACTTGATTACAAACGTCAATTCATTCTTTGCAATGAGAGAAAAGGATGAAGACCTTATGGAGATTTCCTTTTTAAATGTGAGATATAATGCTTCAGTTCAGGGTTTTTGTCATTCTTTTTGCATTTACATTAATTAACAGGCTACATTTCGATGTGAATTGTTTATCATTCTACAGCACTTATTGATCGCCTGCTTTGTTCCTCCCCTTCCTAAGCATTAGAGGTACAGACACTAAAAACGTCTCGCCCTGAGGGAGCCACTGCCCAGAGTGGAAGGCCGAAGATCTAGGACAGGTGCTAAGGGTGACAGGGTGCATGCCCAGCTCGGGTGGTGCAGCATGGTGGGGTGATGACGAGGGGAAGGCTTGGGTCAGGGAGCTTTCCAGAAGAAATGCCCAGGATTGAGTCTTGCAGGCAGCAGGAGCCGGTGAGGAAGGGTGAAGCAGACCAAGGAGAGGGGCAGCCTCTAGGTCACAGTTGCCTTAGACACGCTAGTGTCACGCACCTCCGTGTGGTAAGCCACCAAACAGGCATCCGTAGAGCAGGTGCCCTGACCCTCACTCGCAGTCTCCTGGCCATACATTCTCACAAAATCTCCCTCCTCAAACACATAGCAACTGCACAAGCCCGAGAATAATAAAAAATCCAACATGTCTGGTGTGTGACAAGATAAACTACCTCCAGGTTCACAAATGTTTCTTCTGAGCTAAATGATGGCTTGGTTTCTTTCAAATGCTATTAATGGCAGTTTTGAGTTTGTGTATTTATTTTTCAGGAAAAAGGGTGATTATGTTTTTTTGTGGAATTACTAAAGCTTTTCAATGCTTTAGACCAAAGGCATTTTAAATTTTGAAGTGAATAACGTAAAACTACTTTTGATAACTACTTAAGCCATTAAAAATTAGATTGGCAACAATAATAATAAATATGTAGAATACGCTTTTCTTTTCCTTTATAAAAGCAGTTAGCATTCATCAATAATAAATATTTTACATATTTCTAGAGTATATTTGTATGTCTTAAAAAGCTTGCTGATATACTCGTTCTGCTTTTCTATCTTTAAAATCAATAATACATCACTCTTATGCATTTGCCTTTGAGATTGTAATGAAATTAAACAAGATACCCAATGTTAGAAATTTTAAGCAACCCAGAATAAAAGGATCAATATAAGTCAAAGATAATTATGTATTGGTATACATGTGAATTGTTTATTGTCTTCAAAATCTCCTTTCCCAATTAGGAAGTAATTATATCTTATATACTATTTTTTTTTCAGATGTGGGAAAATAAAAAAAAAAAAAAACAGACCATGAGGCCAATTAAGAGACTCATTGGTTTACTAACCGTCAAAGCAGCCTTGAAAGGGTCTCCCTTGCTACAAGCAAAATGATCTTACTAAAAGATGACAGAGAATTTACATTGGGTTCTAAAAATCACATTAAGAGTTATTGTACAAAATTTTTAAATTATATCTTTTCCGTGGTTGAACCAGCTTTAAATAACTAGTGCCTGAAGTAGCTCATAGGGTGACATGATCAATGGAAACATGGTTCGTTCCCTCTCTGCTCTGCCTCACCCTCAGGCCCACTTCAGAAGCAGTCTGTTACTCACATCCTAGAGGCATGTACAACATGCACACACACACCACACACATGTACATATCAGCAAGTCTTCATAATGTCCTCATAGGCTGTCAATAGTCCTGCCGTCCCCAAAGCTGAGTGTTACACACACGGCACGTATCACCAGCACGACAGTCGCTTACACTGGTCCTTTGCACCTAAAACAACACGTGAGCATGATTCAAAAAGAAACAGCCTGTTTCTATGAAAAGGCTGTAAGAGCCGTGAGGCGATGGACCTAGTGTCGCCGTTTAGATTCATACTTATTATACATGAAGACATGCATCGAAGCAGCCTATTCTTTTGAAAATGGTTCTTTAGTCTTGCACATGTGCCTGCATGCTGACTGGCAAATTCTTTCAAAACCCATGAATTAAGATCCTACTTTTTCCTATCGTGCTTTCCACCTCAAAATGCCAATGTAGTTTGTACGGTGGATGCACAGGAATGAATCCCACCAGCCACAGAACCCATGGTTCTTGAATTGGGCTTCTTGACCAAAACACCAGATTCATGCTGTATTCTTTTCGCAGAATCAGAAACTCTGAATAACTGAGCTGGAAGGAATTGTAAAGATGATTCAATCCAATTCTCTCATGGAAAAGAGATCTAGAGAACTAGAATGGGGATTTTGGCAAAACCAAAACCCGAAGCTGCTCCAGTGTACCCTGCAGAAAACATGTCATCATTAATCAGATTCGGGGATCCTTTTTTTTTTTCCCTTTAAATCAAGGACTGGGGCTGGGGCTCAGCAGTTGAGTGCTGGCCTGGCACGTGCGGGGTGCTGGCTTCGATCCTCAGCACCACATAAAAATGAATAAATAAATAAAGGTATTGTGTCCAACTACAACTAAAAAAATTTTTAGAAATCAATACTTTCTAAGTCCTAGTATTTAAAAAAAAAAGTGTGTGTGTATGTGGGGGGGGAGCAAACTACAGTCATCATTTTAATGCCACGTCACACCTGAATAGTGCGGTGACTGCCTCAGTTCTCTGCTCCTCATCACTGACGGGAAGACCTAGCGACTGAATCGCCACCCACACGTTGCACCTTATTTTCTTGAGTTCTTGAATGAATCATATAACCTTACTCGAACATAACCGAAGGATAACAATATCACTGAATTCACAGTCTCTTATAGGAGATGACCAAGCAGATATTTTAGAGTGCATTGAAATATCAGGGCTTACAAGGAATGAAGACGTTTTCTATTTTACATTTTATATTTTACGTCTCTTAGGGCTGGGGTGCAAAATTTCCTTCATCCAAGCTGTATGCAACATAGGATTTGGGACTGAACAGTCGGGGGACGTCCTGCACATCGTGTGAGTTTTGCCTTTAGTGGGACTAGAGGTGCCAGCATTTTTACTTATACCCAGCACCTACACATTGAACCTTGTAAAACATCACAAAAGTCTTCATTTTTATTCTCCCAGAGTTGAGGACGGTCTGATAAACCTCTCCTCCAACCAGGCCCTTGTTTTACTCACGTCTCAACTGCCCACTGTTTTTGGATTACTCTTCCAGTGCCAACTCAGATTTCCTCTGCCAGAGGCAGCTCCCCGGTGAGTAACATGTTTGGGAGGCAGAGTTAAATCGGAAGTGATCAAAGACTTGCAAATAGAGTGCATCCTGCCCCAAGAAAGAATTGGCCTCAAATGCCAACCGCAGGCCATGGCAAGCTCTGATTTAGGGAGTCGGTACAGTGTGGGCAGGGCACATCACTACATAACATATGGGGTGCGCAGGAATGACTCTCACTTTGCTCATGACGTGACTTAACCATACAGTGTGTGTGTGTGTAGGTTCTCAAAGTGTACGCACCAAACCTATGATTTATGTGTGGGTGGGCATGTCTATCTTCTTTTTAAGCTATTAAATTAATCTTTTTTTTAAAAAAAAGACAGATTGACAACACTGAAGACAACATTTCCTTGAGTACTAGAAAAAGACACAATGTAGAAAATGGTGATACAGGCACCAACGTAAATCTGCCTTCTTGCAAAAATGACTAGCATTTCAACCATATCCTCTCTCCAGGGAAGACCACAAACAGGAACAGGGATGGGGAGATGGCCCCATCTTTGATATCACCAAACTGGGAAGATTTTAGTAACCCAACCAAAATGGAATCAGTTGCTGGGATTTTTAAAAAAATCTTTTCTCTCTCTCTATAGGCATGTTGGGAAGAGTGGGAAAAGCCGTTTCACTACCCTTACTGCCTTTGAAATTCCAAGATGACAGTAATAATGGTGGAGTTTCCTGCAGCCAAGTGTTTAGTATCAGCCCAGGAACTATGGAATAAGTAAAGAAGGGGAAAGCCTCACTAACCACAGTCCCCTCCAACGCCTATTAGGATTTAACAGCGCTCAGAGGCTACCGCTAACTGAATTACCCAGATAATGACTGTTATAAGGCCGGCTCACAACAAGTGTTAAGGTATTTAATAGTACAAGTGTAAAGGGTTAGCAGATGTTATTTGAGTCTTTGCTATGCTGTGTGCTGGGGTTGGGGGTTGCGGGGGAAGAGAGAGGGAGAGAGAGAGAATTTCCTAAAGTCTTTGTCATTGCAATTGCTGGGCTCCATGATTAGGAATGTCACCAGTGGAAACAGGACTGGCTGGGGCAGGGGAATCTCAGGCACAAAGAGAAATGGACAGTCAGCTCAAATCCAGTTAGAGAATTTAGGTCGACAACGTGAATGTCTTATTATGACATCTGCATGCTGCTGTTGAATCTATATCATGTTCTGATCCCTATCAGGGTGCGGGGGCACACCTTCAATCCCAGCTATTCTGGGGACTGATACCAGGGACCATAAGTTTAAGGACAGCCTCAGAAATCTAGCAAAATCCTCTCAAACTAAGAATAAAATGGACTGGGATGTGGCTCAGTGGTAAAGTGCCCCTGGGTGCAATCCATAGTATGAGAAAGAAAAAATACAATAAAAAAGAGCTGGGTTGTGGCTCAGTGATATAGCACTTGCCTAGCATGTGAGAGGCCCTGGGTTTGACTCCCAGCACTGAAAACAAAAAACAAAAGTTTTAATAACTGATTTGTGGAAGTGTGTATTTAATGTCGATCATACCAACAGCTCTATAAGCTCCCTAAGGGTAGGGGCTTCTCTGTAGTGCTTTTTCTATATCCATAGTGCCCAATAAGGTGCCCGACACATAACAAAGGCTCCCAAATATCAGCTGAGTCAACAAATGAATACATGAATGCATTTGTGCCAGTCCACGTTGTGGCCGTGTTTGCCATTTGTGCCCGCGACGGCAGGAGCAGGGCAGAGAGCTGCTAGAGCCTAGCATAAGAAGAGAACCAGAGAAGTGCCTACCCTGATGGTCCAAGGCTGGAGGGTGTGAGATGGAGTGTGGGGGAGGCGAGGTGGCTGGCATGACTACCCACAGGACACTCTGAGCCCCAGGGTGAGATCTGCATGACGCCACAGCTTCGTGAGGCCTCCTCGGATCATTAGTTGCCTTTCTTGGGCCTGAACATCCTCATCTGAAATACGATGAACCTGGGCTTGGTGGTGCACACCTGTGACTCCAGCTACTCAGAAGGCTGAAGCAAGAGTATCACAAGTTTGAGGACAGCCTGGGCAACTTAGGGACACTCCATCTCAAAATAAAAAATAAAAAGGGCTGGAGATATAGCTCAGTGGTGAAGCCCCCTGGGTTCAACCCCCAGGACTGCGATGGAATAAATAAATAACAAAACATGGTGAATAACCTTTCTTCTCCATTGCAGTTCTGAGATTCTGACATTTTGGAAAGGTATCTGAGCCCCAAGAGCTTGCCAGAGACAAACCATGGTAAGATCTTCTGCCTACGAAGTAGAAAACAATTAAGTTTTGAGATAAAAAGTATTGCTCTATTCCAATAAAACAGTCAATGTGGGTTGGAGGGGGGGCGGGCATCTTCTTGCCAGATTGAGACCAATTAAATGTCTTTCAGACATCATCCTTTCCCTGCCTATAAATCAGTTTCCGGGCCCTCCTATAAGAACAACAATATTCTCAACCAGGCCTGGCCTTAGCTTCCACCTCTGGCCATCACAGGGAGTCCGTCTGATAAACATTCGCAGTTAGAATGGAAGTAGTCACAGCCTCCCAGACTTTCACAGATTTTTTTGGGGGGCAAGTAGCAGAGTCATAGGAAACCTAGAATTAGGTGAGAAAGCAAAATTCCCCCCAGAGAATTCAGAGAGAGCTACAACTGAGCATCTTAAACAATCACTGTGTAAGAGCAGAAGAAAGAAAACCCACAATTCAAAAAAATGTGTATCTATATATGCATAATTTTTCCTTCCAAACAAACATCTTAGAGATGAATATCAGGTACTAATTTCAGCTTTCTACTCCCACATCTCAAGATGTCACTTGGAAAAGCAAAAGGTTTTATCCACAAAACCACCAGTGAGTAAAGAGCCGTCACATTCCTACCCTCACACACACGGTAAGGTATCTACTCTCTGATAAACGGCAGTTGTAAATAAATCTCATTTAATCTCTAAAAGCCACAATAAAAATCTTCACCCTCCACGGCAGAGCTTACAGATGTGTATGCAGCCGTGCCAGGGCCAGAACACAAGGTCTCGAATCAACTACCACAACAGGAGGCACATTTTCTTCTCAAGCATCTTACATTGACCTTCTTTTTAAAAAAAAAATGTAGGAGGGAGGAGAAAAGGGGAAAACCCAACCCCTCCCACCCCATTCTCTGTACAAATCGGCCAATAAATCTAACGAAAAGACACAAGAGAGAGGGACAGAAGCCAACAGGTGGAAAAGGGCTTTTTGTTTCCTTAGAAATGCTCAGACACTTGATCTGTGCTCTGGGGTGTTTGTCTCAGGGTGTCCTTAACGATGGTTTTGTCATCATTATGGTGATGACCAGGAGTCAGGGGGACACCTGTACTTTGTGATTCCACAGCATCTCTAGCTTGGCCATCTCTCCACGTTTTAGACACAGCGCTCTGTGAGGTTTTGCCAAATCCCGGGGAGATGGGCCGCATCCCCAATCGGCTTTCTCTCGTTTACACAGGTGGGGAAACTGAGGCCGGGGCACCCCCCGGCTGCTTTACAGTGTCTGCGACGGGGAGATGCCTGAGGCTGGAAAAGTTTGTGATTGTCTCGTGGCAGAGTTCCCTGGCTCTCCCTTCTCGCCTGCCAGGCCGCTCTTCCTGGGAGAGTCTGGGCGGGGGCTGAGGACTGGGGTAACTCCCCTTCACCACAGGCGCGCCAAGGCAGAGTGTGGGAAGTCCACACTCCACAGACCACGGCAGACTCGCACACACAAAGCTCGATGCCATCTCTGCAGTCACTCAGCACAGCCCAGCCAGCCCTGGCTCAGCCTGAGAAGGCACGGCTCGGAGCTGGCAAGGCCGCCCTGGCTCGGGCTGGGCTTCCCGAAGGAGGGCTCTGCCCTCTCTCCCTCTCTCTCTTTCCCTCCCATTTCTTCTGTAGTGCTGGAGGACTGAATCCAGGATTTCTCCAATGCTAAGCATGCACAGTACCTCTAAGCTACACCCCAGCCCCAGGTTGGTATTTTTATTTGTGTGTTTTTGTTTTCTTATTACAAACCACATATCTGACCCTTCAGTTTGACCTGGCTCTTAGTAATGTAGGTGTAGTCTGAGAGGAATGGTATCATTTCTCACTGAAGTGCAGTGTCCCTGGGTAGGTGAGTTGAGACTGTTTTAAGGACATGACTTAAGACCAGATCACAGATCTTAGGAAAGGTACTGAGCCATAACTCAACCTAGGAAAAGCAGAACGTTTATATGGAAANACAGCGCGCACGCACACACACACACACTGACACACACACTCACACTCACATGCAAGCAGCTCAGCTAGTTGCTGCTGCGCTGGTGGAGTTGAGAGACAGGAAAAGGCCCAGGCTGAGTTGGGGGCAGGGAGAGAAAGAGAGGGAGAGCCAGAGCAGAGAGCTGCCTCCCTCCCGCGTCCTGGTAAGATGGAGAGGAGCCGTGAGCCCTTGGAAACCCGGCAGTGGCCACCACGTGTGCCCACGGACACAGACTCCAGGCCACCTGAGCTCCAGGAAGAGTGAAATGAATGACCCGACAAAGGAAAAGCAGGGCCCGCCAGTTTGGGATCAGGGGAGGGGGAGATGAGAGGGGGAGGACCCAGGACTGGGGTTGGAGAATGTTTGGAGGGTTTGCTTCTCTCCTGTTGCACCCTGAGGATCCGGTTCCTTGGCTGTACCATCGAGCACAGACCTGTGCACTAGGTAGAATACAACCGTGAAATGTGTAAATGTGTGAGTGAACTTAACTGTGGGCTCAACTTGTGCCCAGGATATTTTTAAAGTGGAGCTTTTCTTTCTTTCTTTTTTTTTTTTTTTTTTTGAGCAGAAACCCTAGAGAGCAGTAGCAGAGAGAATAGTAACAAGTAGTGTGAGCTGGGAGAGCTGTGAAGTGTGATGCTAAAGTTACTGATTGTCAGGCTGCTGGAGTTTATGGAGGGTGGGCCTGGGAGTTGGAGGGGGAAGGGTGAGTCTCTGTGAGCTGTTTTCTAGGAATGAGGGGGATGAGGTAGGATAATGAATATGGCAAGAAGCAAGCAGGAATTTGATTGGTGTGGAGGGCGGAGATGGGGGAAAAGGGGGGAGAGGAGGGAGGGAAAGAGAAACATCACCGCATTAAAAAAAAGAAGAGAGAGAGAGAGAGAGAGAGAGAGAGAGAGAAGCCCAGAGACTGAAACATGCAGAGTAAATGGGAAGGCAAAGGAAGCATAAGACGTGAGCAAAAACGCACAAAGGATGTGCAGATTCACAGCAGGAGTGAAGTCAGAGGGCCAAGGAGACCAGGAGGAGACCAGGAGGAGGACGCAGGGTGCCTGTGAGTCAGCAAAGACGGCCATCCTGACAGGCCAGGAGCCCAGCGGAGCTCAGCCCACCACAGGTTCCAGACCAGAGCTGCCGCCGTCTGGCTGGCCACAATCAGGAGCCACTTGTCAAAAGGGTGCACAGAGCTGCGTTTTTGCAGGAAGGTTCCTCATACCCTACCCCTCAGGGTTTTCCTCTACAAAATGCAAGTCGTGTGAGCGCACATCACTCATTCCTTCATAGGTGTGGAGCCAGGAGGCACCCAGGACTTTTTTGATACTTGATACCAGCTAAATGACCTAGAACTCACCACGTTAAGGACTTCTTGTTCCTTTCCCCTTAGCTTGCTTCTCCACTATGGCCCATCCCTAGAGCTGTCTGACTAGACTCCCAGGCACCGTGACGATGGCCGTGGTGACGGTGATGACCATTACCTTTCACTGAGTATTTACTGGTTCTCAGCATTTTCCCAAGAATTGACACCATGAAGTAATTTCTACTAAGACCTTCTCCATTTACAGATGATTTTAAAATGAGGCACACAGAGGCTTAGTGCATTAGATCACATAGCAAGATAGAGGCAGAGTTGAAATCCAGCTGAGCTCCGTGTGAGGCGCGGCCTCAGCCCAGCCTCAGCATTGCCCCCACGTTGTGCTCCTCACTTGAGCAGCCCAAGTTCTCCATGACATTCCAAGTCCAATTGGCCACATAAGCACACAGTTCTGCACCCCAGGACTGGGTTGGATCTTCTCACTCTGAGCCAGGGGAACTTCCAACCTTCCCTTAAAAGCCACTGACTCACCCCCCCGGCTTCTAAGTGGTGGTGACTCACTCTACACAATGCGGCCTCCTAGACGATGATTACATGAAGGGTCACCTTAACCTTTCGTGACAATTTAGACTGCCAGGCAATGGAGAAAGGCACCTAAGGCCAGAAAAGTTTCCCTTCCTTAAATAGAAGAACATATTTTCAAAATTTAAAAAAAGCAAATAAAAAGCACCCACAAAGTGCTGCTCATACTGATGACCGCTAGCATGTATTAAGCACTTCTATGTGTATTAGAAAAAACTCCATTAGGTAACAACTAGTATTGCTTCCACTTGTGAGATGAAGAGGCTGAGTCATGGTTGAGTAACTTGGCAAGGTCACGTGGCCAGGAAATGGTGACGGAGATATGACCCAGGCAAAGGACCTTTCTAGAGGTAGAGGATCCACAGTATGCAGTACTGCTAAGAGGGCAAAAGAGTGGCTCTGATTATTATTGAATGCGATTAATATTAATAATAAGTGATTATTTGTATCATTATTACTAAATGCTCAATGAGAGAATGAAAAGGGAAGTGACCTATGTTTTTGTAGGTACTTCTAACCCTCATGATCTCTCCCATGGATGACTAGTGTCTCCTACCTGGCAGAGGACAGAGCAGGCTGAGCCTCTGGGTCAGAACACACAGGTAGGAACACCAGGTCAGACTGTCAATGTCTTTAGCATCAATGACTTCCACCTGCCAAGCTAAGGAGAGAAAAGAAAACCCAGTGGGTAAGTGAACAGGCAGGTTAATGCACAAATGTCCCTGAGTTCATTTTACAAGGCCTCCGAGTGCTGAGCCTGGAGTGTAGATAATGCCCAGGTCCTTTGGCAGAAGACCTGGATGCTAATGCAGATGCTGCCTCCCATCAGTTGTGGGCCTGGGCCTTGTTCTCTGAGCCTCGGCTCCTCAATTACAAAATGAGCCTGTGCTATGTGCTGTAAGACCCTTTCCAGCCCCTGGTGGGAGTGTTCTAAAGTTGTCAGGTTGAGCCAGGTGCATGGGTGCCTGCCTGTGATCCCAGCAACTCAGGAGACTGAGACCTGAGGTCGGCACAGTCGAGGCCAGCCTCAGCAAGTTAGTGAGACCCTGCCTGGGGATGTAGCTCAGTGGTGAAGCAACCTGGGTTAAACTCCAGAGATGAAAAAAGGGTTGTCGGGCTGATGAGGAAAGGTCTGGAAGCCACGGTGGCTGGTGAGATGTGTGTTTGGGCTCAATGTGCTTCTGTGTGCTGGAGAGGTCAGTGGCATAAAGGGAAGGGCAAGAGGCCCTCCTTGAGCTCTCCAGCCCTCGTGCAGCAAGGCCTTGTCCTCAACACCTTCTGCCTGGGTTGTATTTCACTTTATTTTGTCTCACTCCAGGAATTCCCACCATTACCAATTCACTTGCATGGATAACAATCTTTTTAAAACGCAGACGCCTGGGCCTCTGGGTAGGATAGAGGAAATGAGCCCTTTAGGCTTTAATGTGAACTATTTCACCCTCTCCTTTCCTGCAAACCCCGAGTTCATATCAAATACCCACTTAGATTAGAGGGTAAAAAGGAAAAAACAGGAGAAACAAATAGACAGCTTTGGAGCTTAGGAGGCTCTTTGGTGTAAGGTTGGCTTGGCTGTGTGCGGGGGGGTGTCACTCAGAGCAATAGAAAGATAAGGAACACTGGGGAAATCCTGAGGAGCTGGGAGACTCCCGGGACTTGGTCTGGGAGGAGCTTGGACTGAAGGGACCAGAGAGACCCTGGCTTCATCTTTCCCATCCGCCTCCCTCCTTTTTGGTGTCTGGCACAGGCTCGGGGTGGCTTCCCGTGGCTTCATGGTGGGACTCAAGTTCCATTCAAAATGTAGGAAAAATGCTCACATCTCTAAACATCCAACCTACAATCACCTTAAAAAGGCAGCCCATTCATAGTTTGACTTCTACCTGCCCTGGGATTGAACAGCGGGGAGGAATGTGGGTGTCAGACAGAGGGGCTTCTCTCTCCTCCCCGTTCTGGAAGGAGAACTGTCTGGAAGAAAGGAGAGAGTCAGCAGAAAATGAAGAAACGAATTTCAAGATTCACCAAGTTAAAGCCACAATTTTGAGGCAGGTAAGATTAGAACCCAACTAATCTGAAAATAACCCATCTTGAAATAACAAATGAAATACATAAAAACCGTGATTAAAAGGCAGGGTGAGGCTTGCTGCATTTTAGAAGTAAAAGATTTGGATCCTGATATCGGGGTGCTCATGAACGAAATGAACTCGGTTGAGTTTTTTAAACTTTCTGAGTCAGTTTCCAATGAGTTACTTTGTAAATCGTCTTTGTCAACAGTAAAATTCTATACCCATTTTAGCAGGTAGCATTTAATAAGAATAATACGTAATAATAGTGCCAACAATGTGCAGGCATATTCTTTGCTTGGGGTTATCTCGTTAATACTCCCAGCTCGCCCTATAAGGAGAGTACTACCCCAAGGACACAATATCAACACAGTATAATGCGGTATTTATGAACTTGGTCTTTACAGCCAAAAAATGTGGCATTGAGCTATGGGCTCTGCCATCCTGAGATTGTGGACAAGTTACCCAACCTTTCTGAGCTTCGATTTCTTCATTTGTAAAATGAAGATATTAATAGTACCTTCCTCATGAGATTATTTTGAGGATGAAATGAGATAATGAATGCATGTGACAGAATTAGCACAGTGCCCAGCACATAAAACGTAATCAACAAATGTTAGATGTTCTATTTGTTCTCATTTTACAGCCTTAGTGAGATTAAGTGCTTAGCTCAAGGTCACACAGTTCATAAACAGAAGGGGTTCAAACTTGATTCTGTTTGATCCCAAACCCTGTTCTTTACTGCTGTTGTATATTGTCTGTATTGCCATCGATCTTTGTGACCCACAGATAATTTTGAAGGGACACACTATTTACATCACCTTTTTTTTTTTTTATTAGATTCTCATGAACTGTAAACACACTCTGTAAACGTACTCACGGAAAGTATTTTCCATATAGGGATCTTAGAGAAATTATGCTATTATTTTTAAAATATTATTTGAAAAGACCCCTCAAAGTAATCCATATTGGAGTTAAGTGTCTCAGAAGGGCATGGTGACAAACTCATGTTTTAGGACTTAAAAATTATTCGTTTACTTTTCACCTTCTACTCAGCTAAGCTTCACGTCAGGAAGGAGCATTAAGTGGCGGAAGGTCCGGTACAGAAGAAAGGACAGGGCATCCGAGTGATCCACAAACTGAAATGCGCTTCGCCCAAAACTCTGAGATTGTGGAAAATCGAGAACTACATTGTTTACATGTAAAACATGTGTAAGGAGACAGGAATCAACCTTAAAAATATGAATTAACAAAAGGTGCACATTACTGAGCTTCTGTGAGAGGTAAAAATAGACTGTCATCATAGTAAGGAAGAGAGATTTCCCTCTCCTTCAGAATAAATGAACACAACTTGATTCTTTCAACCTGTAATTGTCAGGAGAGTAGGCAATGAGTGCACAGGCTGAGAGGCTATTCATCCTGGAATCGGACGAGAGGCTAAATGCCCCAAGATCTTAACATGTCATTTAAAAAAAAAACCAAACTTTTAAAAAATCTTTATTTTATTTATTTATTTTTATGTGATGTTGAGGATCGAACCCAGGGCCTCGTACGTGCTAGGCGAGCGCTCTACCACTGAGCTACAACCCCAGCCCAACACGTCATTTTTTATACACATTTATTATTCTTGTTTTATCTGGGTGACTTTTTGATTAAGTTCTAATTTCTACCAAATGCCTGTGAAATGCTTTTGAAGGGTCCTTTCTAACTGATAAAGAATAATCAAAGAGATTTGCTCGAGGTCACGTGTGTTCCATTCATATTGATAATTGTCACTTGAGTGGGTTAACTAAGTATAAGTTGAAGTTGTGTAAATTTCATTAAGAGACGTCGTAGTAGCACACTGAGTGTGCACACTCACGCACATTCCTCTTGGGAGGAAGATCAGCCTGATCATACATTATTAAGTATCCCAAATACAAAAGTCTTAGAGTGTCTATTAGGGACAAGATACATCTGCAATAACACGACTGACATTTTAGGGGGACAGAAAAGCCTTTTTGTTCCGCATTCCCCACCCCCACTTCTAACTGGGATGTAGAAGGCGGAAAACTCTGAGAGAGGCGTTCGGATCAGTGTTGACCAAGGCGAGGAGGGTCCCCACCAGAACCCAGGGCGGTGGCTGTGGGCTGTTTGTAACGCCCCTTCCTTGAGATTTGCCTCTGTGGAGAGCTTGCCGCTCATCAGAGCAGGAAGAGGAGCAGAGCTACCAGGGGAGCGACTGGGTTTAGTAAACAATGAGCCAATTTCTCCCCTAGGGAGCAGATCAGAGGGACGTAATGAACTATGGAGAGAAACTCTCCAGCAGTCAGAGACAGCCAGGAAAGAGACTGCCTCTTCTGCTGCCCTGACATTGAACACGGGCTTCCTCTGGCCTTGGGGAGTGGACAGAGGGATCTAGATGTGATTTGGGACACTGAGGGGCTAGGTTTAGAGCCCTACAGAGGCAGTGGCTCCCCAGACCACCAGCCACAGCTAAGCAATGCTCGGCTCAGACCAGCCCCGGTTTAGTCTAAGCTCATCTGAGAGGGTTACTTAAGAAGGACTTCTTAGCAACCAGCTCCAGAGTTGGAGTTGTTCTGCCTACAGAGCTAGAAGGAGATAATTGCTCTGAAGCTACTGTAGCTTATATTCATAGTTCATCTGAACCTGAGGTCGTTGACCTCACCACCTAAAGTGGAAATAATGCAATTATCTCAGCTAAAGACAATTTAATAATAGAAAAACAGTACTGAAGCCAGGAAAGGAAACTTATCTTTTATGTCATGTCTTCTGCCTACAATGGAAGGCATACCTTTCATAAAGATAAGAAATGCACTACAGGCTGAGTAGAGGTGATGTTTTAAATTCAGTTCAGTAAATGTTTTCTATTGATGTTGTGTGCAAAGCATGGCTAGGCTGGGGACACCAAAGAGAGAAATACCCTGTCCCTGTCCTAAAGGGACACTTTCTCTAGTGGAAAAGAGAGATCCATCAGTAACCATCATGAGTTAAGTGAAGCCAGCAAATATTGTAAACATTTTGAAGTGTCTACTCAGCGTATTCCTTCCACTTAAAAAATAATAATCCCTGAACTATCCTTTTGGATAAACTTTTCACTAATATTTATCCTATGCCACCAGTTCCCTTGGCCAATCAGATCTCCTCTCCCAGAAATTTAAAACGAAGACTCACAGAAACAAAGCTGATCTCTATTAGCTCTTGAACCGAGAGGACTGCCCAGAAAATAAAAAGTAATTAAATAAACCTGCTCGGAGAGGTCAGTCTCAGAGTCCACGTGGCCTGAGAGAGAAGTCTGATGTGGGCTCCCTGGATTCAGAGTCTTTCAGATGTTCCTGATTCTAGTGACCCTTCCTTCCCAGCCCCGGACCCAGCCTAACGCGTCCCTTTTCTTGCACTCAGTAGAGATGGGGTGAAGCCCAAGCCCTCCCAGTGGCCAAGCCTCCACCACTTCTGAATGTGCGGTGGGGAAAGAGAACACACAGGGAGTTTGGGGCCCAGTAGGGACTGGATGGGGGGAAAGCACAGTCTATAGCCAAAGAAGTGCCGAGAGGGCTCTGAGCAGGAAACAGCTCTCAATTCTTCAGAAGAATCTGGGGGGAGGCTTCACGGAGGATGTGACATTTGATCTAAACCTTGACAAGTGAGATGGATTTTAACAGGTTTGGTGGGATAATGCATCTCAAGGAGAGGAAAAGGCGCTTCCCACTGAGAAGGCAAGAAGGTTGTATTAAGATGTTACTTCCACACTTCATTTCCCCTCTAATTTTCAACCAAGCTCCAGAATGGCAGGCTAGTCTGCTCCCTGTGACCTGCAGGGCAAATCTGGCCGGCTGCCTGTTTTTGCATAATGTAGACTTCAAGATGAAAATGGGTTTTACATTTTAAGATAGAGGTTGTAAAAAAATCAAAAGAAGAAGAATATTTCACGACACGTGAGAATTATATGAAATCCAGACTTCAGTCTCCATAAATAAAGCTTTATTGGAACACCACCGTTCATTCATTCATTCATGTATTGTCTATGATTGGTTTCCATTGACAACCAGAGAGTTAAGTAGTGGCAACAGGAACCATGTGGTCCGCAAAGCCTCAACTATTTCTATCTGGTCCTTTGCAGAAAAAGGCAGCTGACGTGTATATATATATATATATATATATATATATATATATATATATATATATATAGTTTTATAATACATATTTCTATATACATACCTTCAGAGGTTTCTTTTGGACATTTGTGAAGATGCAGCCTCCAGAGGAAGTATAACAGACAAATAGTGTATCAGCACATATTTGTAGGATTGTTTGAGAGTAATCCATAATATTTGTCAGTGATCAAAGATGTGAAATTGTGTGTTTTGCATCTCACAGAACATGTGGGTGTGTGTATATGGTTTGAAAAAATATGCAACCATCTATAAACATTGGCTACTTCTGAGATATGAATTATGAGGAACTTTATAAAACAATAATAACAATAGTAACCACCTTGTACTGACTGTTCACTATGTGCCAAACACTGTGTTAGTGTTTAGTGTATACATATATCATCTTATTTAAATTTTCCAAGAACCTGATGATATAAAAATTATTATTGCCTTCATTCAACAGATAAGAAAAGTGAGACACAGAAGAATTAAGTGATGGGTCCAGAATCACACAACTAATATCAGGAGATCCAGAATGTGAACAAAGGCAATGCGAACCTAGTGTCCTAACTCCTTCCAACACAGCACACTTTTTAATACTGACCACGTGTAACTTTTGTAATGTGTGTGTGTGCGCGTGTGTGTATGTGATATGTCGTATATATGTGTGAACACACACACACACACACACACACACACACATATATATATATAATACATATAGTAGCATGATTCCTGGCTCAGAGTAAAGATGATGATAATGAGGAAAAGGAAGAGGAGGAGGACAAGGATAACAGATTTTTTGAGCTCTTCCTATGATTGGGTTCTGATACAACGTACCAGACACTCTGCATGCTAATCGGGAGCACATTTGACAGATTGTCGTTGCTGTTGTCATTCTTGCCACCATTGTGTGTTTCCAGGATAGGTGGGGGCTGGGTGTGGGTCTGGGATGGAGCACGGCATCCCACGTCTGTATCTGGAGGGTTAGGAAGGAGTTGTTCTTAGCGCTTCCACCTGTTCCTCGCAACGTCAGGTGGTCAGAGAGTGAGTGAGTGAGGACGGGTGGACCAGGAGACTGCGGGGGTCAGGCAGGGAGCAGTTCTGGATCCGACTCCAGAACCTGTTGTCTCTGTGATCTTGGTCTAGTTCTCACATTGTCACGGCTGGACATGTTCACCCCATTTCCTCAATCTTACCTGGCGTGACAAGGCAACAGGTATCGAGGCCCCTGGGAAGCTCTCCCCGCCCCATGGCAGGCCTCCCAGGGCCCGAGAGTCTCTCATGAAAGATTCATTTCTTTGGCTTAAAACTCTGCCAAGCAGAGGTGACACATTAAGCCGGTGACAGCACGGCGATTTGATTTCATGGCATCACCAGGTGTTAGAGCTAGGAGTCACCTGAAGTCTGCAGCCTCATCGTTTCTGCATCTGAGCGTGTTCTTTCCGCTTTCTGTCTGCAGTGGGAGACGCGTCCTGGCTCCTGTCTACGGTGATGTTTCTCCCGTTCTATGAAGTCACCCGCCCTCCTCCTCCTCCTCGGAGACTCCCCCCCCCCCACTGTCCTCTGCTTCCCACACCATCACCCTTCCGCTCTCCCAGCCGCGCCTTGGAAGTATTTAAATAGCGCGAGTCTCACTCACCTTCGTAAATCAAAGGCCTTGGGGGCCTCACCCCACATCTTTCCTTTTTAGCCAAACTCCTCGTCAGGATCACCTATAAACTTAGAGGGGTGATGGGAAAACTGAGCGTTTAGCACAGGTGCAGGTTCACCTGGGCCTGGGCCAGCCTCGAGGAGGAGGCGGAGTGGCCCAGTTAGCTGAGGAATGGAAGAGAGGAAAGTGGGAGGCTCACGCGGACAAGTGCCGACTTCACAGACCGTGCCCCAAGCCCACAGTGACTCTTCACCGATCAACAGGCCACACTGGGTTTGGGTACTACTCTGAGAAGGCTGGCTAGGTTCCCCACCCCACCCCTGCCTTTCAACGCCTCACGCCTTCCTCGGTTTCAACACAGGACAGCGCATGACTGAGCCGAATGAGTGGTCAGGGTCAGGCTCCCCAGGCTGTGAGCGTCTGCACCACCTGGGGACTTGCCTGCGGTGTCAGTTCTCGGACCCCTTCTCAGAGCTCCGTTTCCAAGGCCCTCCAGGTGATTCCCGCGAATGCTGGGGTTTGAGAATATCCCTGTGGACACTGGGGACCCCTGCAGAGTGGAGGTCAGACCCAGGGCCATTTGGCACCTACCTTTGATTCTGATGAATGAGGTCCAGCACAGGGTAGAAGGGGGGCCGGGGAGGTGAACTGTGAGCCAAGGTACGGAGATTGGACGACACCAGGTATGAGAGTGTGGATGGAGGGCGCTCTAGGAACGAGGGAGGGAGGACGGAGAGCCGGGACAGGGGTTCAGGGGACATGGGGGTCCCAGCGAGGATGCTGGTGGGGCCAGAAAGCCTGGCTACCAGGGAACAGAGACCTCTCTGCCCCTCTGCCTACAGAGGGTCCGCCTGCCCCTCCTGGATTCTGTCTGCTCCACCCCGCAGCCTCCCTTCCCGTCGCCCTCTGAGTCCGCCTCTCCCCACTGCTGCAGGTGGAAGTCCTCACCAGTCCTTTGAAAGACGAGAGCCAGGCCCTCTTCAGAGCATGAGGGCCGCCCCCGCCTCTTACATCCCGACAGCACGGAGCAGAGGGTGGCTTTCCGGTTGGCTCTCTACTGTTCCTCAGCAGTGAAGTCACCAGGGACCCCGTGGAAGGCTCCACGTGGCACGGTTAGGCAGCTCTCGGCGGGAAGCCCCTTCCAAAGCCCAGAGGGATCCTTCAAGGCCGCGCACGCAGCCCTGTTTCCCGTGGGATCTTCTCTGAAGACAGAGCCTTCACAGGCACCCTGAGGCTCCGTAGGGCACCTCGTTCCCTGAGAGGCACCCAGTACGTGGAGGCGCAGTGGGGGCTCAGTGCACTGGCAGGAGGGCTTCTTTCTTCCTTAAAGGTCTTCATCAGAGGACCAGGATTTTCAGCCTGAACTCTTCTATTTGCTAAACAGGTGACTTTGTCTGATCTCCTAACTTCCCTTAGTTGTCTGATCTGTAAGATGGGCATGACAGCCAGCACGGTCACCGAGAGGAGGAAAGGGGAGGATCGTGCAGCCTCCGTCTCTACCACAGGCTCTGAGCGGCTTTCCTGTTCCTCTGTCCCCTTCCCGCCTCGGCAGAACTGGGCTGTGAACTGGTTCTCCTGAAAAATCGTTCTTATGAAATGGCAGGGTAGTATTTTAAGATATTGATTCACCTTTCCCGTCTCTACTTCCCGTTCCAACGTCTCTTTTCACCCTTCACCTGTGGCAGGTGACACGGCAAAAAGACAAGTACACAGGAGACCAGGCTCTCCTTCTCGCCTCCTCCAGGCCAGGGAAGACCTGTGCTGTCACCAGTGGCCCTCAGCGGGGCCCTGGTGGAGCAGCCCAGACCTTCCGGGAATGAAGGTGTCCCGGGTGTTGGCGAGGAGGAGGACCATGGCCAAGGCCAGCGCCCTCTCCCCGTGCTGGCTGAACCCGACCGATCTTGCTCCCTTTGAGCATGGGGGTGCAGGCCGATCTTTTGAGGTGTTATTTTCACTGCAGGGTGGAATGGGGGTTGGAAATAAAATTCCATCTTAGTTCTTGGCTGATTTAGTTTGAGACTTGACATTTAAAATGCTGTTATTGACCAAGTCACTTCCTTAATCTAAGGGTCTCAGTGACTGCTCACCAATTCCACACTCAAGTCCAGGTGTGACCTGGCTCCCAGCTAGCCAGTCAGTCAGTCAGACTTCCCGGTGTCTTCCTCCAGCCCAGCCCGTCTCTGGGTTTCCCTCTGGGTCTATCCAGTGCCCTGCCATGTCCCAACATTGCCAAGTATTTCTGGATTCTCTCTCTGTTCCCACCTGCACGGCTTAAGATCTGGCCTTGTATTTTATTCTGAGTTTGGTTTCTCCCCTCACTACCCCCCTCCCTGTTTGTTCTGTTTACAGAGAGGCAACCGAGTACAGGAGTTTAAAGTTTGTCCCTGAAGGCAGAAAATCTTTCTGAACCTTATGATCTTGTTGACCTTGGGAAAGTTTATGCATCTCTCTGGAGATGGTAAATGTTACTTCGAAGTTAGATGTTTATAAATCACAGGTGGCCCTGGATACACCCTGTGTTGCTTAATGACAGGGTGTGTTCCAAGAACCGTGTCACCAGGGACTCACCATCCTATTTAGGATCTGTCATTTACCAACACTTTGTTATATGAAGTGTGGTTGCAGCATACATAAAGTCATGGCTATTTTTATCTTTCCAAAATGCAAACACGATATGTCATTTCCCCTGCAGTCTTTCACGGACTGCCCAGTCCTCCGAATAAAGCAGATCCCAAGAATGTCCTAATAGCCCGCAGGATCTGATCTCTACCTCATGTCCCATTTCCTGCGCTGTCCTGCAGTGGGCTTCCACGGGACACTCTGCGCATGCTGTTCTTGCGTCTACGGTGGCCTTGGTTCCATGGACACCCATCGGGCCCCCAAGCCATGCCCGGGGAAGATGGTGCCCTTCTGCCTACTGCATTATACACACTTGGCTGTTACTGTCAGTCCAGTGCAAAACACTTCTCTTTGCGTGTCTGCCTCTCCTATTAGACGATAAACTGCGTGAGGGAAGGAATGATGCCTCAGTCATCTTTCAAATGCCTAATGGACATTACCAAAAAAGTCTGTTCAATGCCTTGATGAATCAATATGATGTACTATAAAATCAATAAAATGGAAGTCACGTTTCTTGGAACAGGAGTTACCTCCTGGTGTCTTCGAGTCCCACCGTTCTCAGAACGCCACACCAGGCCCTCAGAGAGGCCATTCCACTAGTGCTCACAGCGAGCTTCCTGGCTCTGAACGTGAGATCATCTTGCCAGCTGTGGTACTGCAGGTCCGTGATCTCAGAGACTCCAGAGGGTGAGACAGGAGATCTACCCAGTCCAGGGCCAGCCTAGGCAATCAACAAAACCACATCTCAGAATGACAAAGGGACCGGGCACATAGCTCAGTGATGAAAACCCCCGAGTCCAATCCCAGTACCAAAAGATTAAAAAATAAAACGAAGTGTGATCGTGCTCTGGCCTGGGTTGGAGCTATTCTCATACCAGTCCCCTATTAAAATGCAGGTTCCCTGAGGGCAGGGGTGTAGCTGCCCAGCTCCCTATCCCCGTGGCTTCCTGCAGACTGGCTGCTCAGTGTTATTCAGCGAGTCAGCAAAGAATGTGTGTCAGAGGGAACGCACGATGCGGTGGCCCCTCTGCCTGTCTTCTTGGGCCATTACCTGTTTTGAGGTATCATCACATACCATCTTGGGTTGTAAGCCCGAGAGCAAGCACTACCCCATACGCACTTTTCTCGCAGCCCTGATGACGGTGCTGAGAAACGTGGCAGAAGTTCGTGCACATCTTGAGGAATTGCGCCTGCCCCTCTGACTAGAAATGGGAGTAGAGATGACTAGAGCTTACAGAAAGAAATTGGCCTGGTGTCTAACAACCAGCCGTACCCAGTGTACGTGCTTCTCCGTCAGTCACACTGTCCGTCTCCTGTTTGCTCTTACTGAGTCTGTTCTTTGGCCTGCGGCTAAGCTAAGCAAGACCAATCTGGTTGGTCATGTTCTCCGTCCCTCAGTCTCCGGCCCTCTCCTTTGATTCATGCCAATAGCCATTTCCCGGGGATTCTTCCCTGTTCACGCCTCCATCGCCTGCCTCTGTTCTAAGTTGGTCCAGGACAAACCTTGGCTTCTGCCATCATCCTGCAGGACGGGTGAGATCAGAGCGACTCTCATACCCACAGCCAGAGCAACAGTAATGAAGCTGCATTTAGCAAGGGCTTGCAAGGCAGCGAGCGATGAGCCAACTGCTTTCATTTTTTTTTAATATTTAAAAATACTTAATAGCGGGGCACATACCTGTAATCCCAGTGACTCAAGAGGTGGAGGCAGGAGGGTCGCAAATTTGAGGCCAGCCTGGGCAACTTAGTAAGACCCTACCTCAAAAAAAAAAAATAAATAAATAAAGGCTGAGGATGTAGCTCAGTGGTAGAGTATCCCTGGGTTCAATCCCTCGTACCGCAAATAAATAAAAATAAACAGGAATAAATAAATAAAAAATACTTAATACCTGCCATTACCTTTTATCAGAATACAGTAAAATGCAATAGTTTAGAAGCATATTGAATAAAACATAAAATGCTGAGTATTTTTCTGAGTTTTGTCAATTAATTCTTACAATGATAATCATCATTAATTTTCAAACAAATTTATAGCCAGGCGGATTTTATGCGTTTCATGCACCTTGGCTTGCTTCAAGCCTCGCCACAACTTTTGGAGGTAGATGTGCTGTGTTACCACCGTTTTAAAGGTGGGGAAACTGAGGTACAGAGAGGCATAGAGAGACACTAGCTCGCCCAAGTCACAGGAATGGAAGTGGCTGAGTCCTATTCAACTCCAGGGCAGGGGCCGGCTCAGTCACTCCACGCTGTCCGTGGGGTAGTAAGAACAGTATTCCCGTCAATAAATAGATTCCAGATCGACTTATTCAAACAGGTTCGCATTGGCGGATGCATCCTGCCTAGGGATGTTACCGTGAATAAGGCAAAGTCCTTGTCCTGGTGGGGCTCCCTTCTAGATGAGGAACCGAGGCTCTCGGGGTAAATAGTGGTCAGTGAGGGCTGGTCAGCCTGTAAACGACAGCCCTGGACCCTCAGTTCCCACCCGGCCCAGGGTCTTAATCCTGAGCCCTGCTCCTGCCAGAAGACAGTCTCCTGTCACCGGCCCCGGAAGGGGTGGGGGTGGGGCAACTCTGTGACACTGCCGTGAGCCTGCACTATGACTAATGACATTCTTCCACCCTGGCTTTCTCGGTGTTCTTTTTCTCCCTTCCCTTATCATTCTCGTGAGCCTTCTAGTATACAAGGATAAACTTAGCCTTGAATGGGGTGCGCAGTCCCGGGGAGATTAGCAGGAGGACAAGCCCAGGGCTACCACTGACTGGGCATTCTTTCACTCCTCCTTAGACTGAACGCTGTAGGGTTTTAAGTGCGGGGAATGAACCCAGGGAAGCTTTACCACTGAGCTACATCCCCAGTCCTTTTACTTTTTGAGACAAGGCCTTGCCAAGTTGCCCAGCCTGGTCTCCAACTTGCTATCCTCCTGCCTCAGCCTCCTGAATCATTGGAATCACAGGCATGCACCACCGTGCCTGGTTTTCCGAACAGTTTTTAATCACCTGCAAAAATTACTTAATAATCCTCCTCCCCTCACTCTTCCTGACAAATTTCCCACTCCTACTTCCACCAAATTCAAGGCCTTCTCAGTCTTCACAAGGGGAGAGTTCTGTCTTATCTCAGTCTCTCCTCCGGTGGCGTCCCCCTCTCCTGATATCTCTGCAGCTCTTTGCCGGTCCATCCCAGCTCCCCGGACACTCTGCTGGGCTTTTTCACAAGCCCACATTCCTTTGGTGCTTTAGGATCCTGAGTTCTTGTTACCAGGCCTCACATTCTCCAGGCCCAGAACTCAACCTGGTCGACGTTGGGAAACAATCAGCCTATGACTGGGTCGGGTTAGGCTGTCGTGGCCCTTCTGAGCCGCGTGGGTGAGGTGGGGCCCTGGGAGGTCCCAGCTGAGTACCAGGACCCGGGGGCTTCCAGAGGGAGGTGCTTCCAGGTGTGCCACAAAGGCTGAGGCAGGCAGCCCGAGAGCTGCAGTCCTGGGCCTGGGGACACGAGGGTCCTTCAGGTTTCACAGCCGGATCCCGGGAAGAGCCCCGGAGCTGGAATCACACCGCAGATTCGTCCCCTCTGAGCTGAGGGAACAAGAATCAGTCATTGGCTACGGCTGCCGCATCCTATTGCCCTCCTCCTTTACTAAATCCCGTCGTAAGAGCCTCCTCTCAGGAGGAGACAGGCATCGTCACCATGTGCGCGTGTGCTTCCACTGCGCTGTGACTCAGCACGCGGACCCAGAGGGAGGAGTAGTCGGCTCCGGTTGTGTGCGCTGTGTCAGAATGCATTCTACTGTCATGTACCACTGATCAGAACAGATTTTCTTAAAAAAGACTCTTCATCTCGGAGCCTGCTTCTCGGGAGCCCACCCTAAGAGACAGGGCCATGCTGAGCCAGTCGGGGGGCGCCTCCCCCTGGGAGCCTGTGCGGCGGAGGGTACAGACAGAGGCACAGCAGCAGCATCAGAAAATACCAGGTGTCCCTGGGACCAGGAGTGGTCACCGGGCGGTCCTTGGAGCTGAGAGGCCAGCGTGAGGAGGAGCTGCGTGCGGGGAAGGCGGTGGGGAGAGGGTCCGCAGGCGGAGGAAGGAGGCGACACTGCAAGCAATGTCCCCGACGGCGATGGCTCTGTGCGCCTGGCGCTGAGGGTGGCTGTGGTTAGGAAAGGGTGGAGGGCAGCTGATGTGGTCACGATCATGAAGGGCCCAGCGAGCTACAGCAGGCTGGCACCGCGTCACCAGGCAACGGGGACAGCCAGGGGGTCGCGGCAAGACCTCTATTCAGAACACAAACCCCAAAGCCTGGGACTCAATATGGAGAAGGGACTTGAAGACAAAACCGACGGTAAGGAAGCAACTCGGCCGATATTTCAGCTGTGCCGGGACGGTCAAGGCTAGAGTAGCGCCTGAGAGAGACAGGGGCCACTTAGGCTGCAGGTTCCCAGGTTCTGACTTCGGCAGTTATCCCTTGTCTGTAATGGGGCTACTACGCACCCAGAGTAGGGCGAAGGCTCTAACGTACCAGGAGGATTCACTGCTATCATTGTTATTAATTTCATTGTTTTGTGAGTGACACTTGGCACCCTGGAGTCACCATCAAGCTGATGTCATTATCTGTGTGCTCTGAATTTGGGCAGCAGTCATGGAAACGGAAAGATGTAGATGTGTTATGTTTGGATGTTCCCCAAAAGCTCGGAAGTGAGGCGATGCAAGAAGGTTTGGAGGAGAAATGACTGGGATATGGCTTTAACCTGATCAGTGACTTGATCCCTGGTGGGATTAACTGAGTGGTAACTGGGGGCAGGTGGGTGTGGCTGCAGGAAGGGGTTCATTGGGGGTGTGGCTTTGGGTGTATATTTTGTATCTGGAGCAGGGTGTGGGGGGGGGTCTCTCTGCTTCCTGACCACCGCGGGAGCTGCTTCCCTCCGCCACACTCTCCTGCCGTGGTGTTCTGGCTCATCTTGAGCCCTAAGGGATGGAGCCGGCCCTCTATGGACTAAGACCTCTGAAACCGTGAGCCCTGTGATAGATTTCCCTCCTCTACAGTTGTTCTGGTCGGGTCCTTTAGTCACAGCAGCGAGAAGCTGAATAAAGCAAGATGGGTTCAAGAAGCGAAAGAAGTGGAATTGAAGCCAAGCGGAAACTAGCTGATGTTTAAAAGAAGGAAAAAGAGGTCCACAGGCTTTCTGGCTCGGGCAGCAGGTGGATGGCAGCATCCTTCATTGCAATGAGACTTCAGGAGAAGAAGAGGACTCTGAATGAAGTCACATCCAGTTTGGAAATACCGTTTTTGAACAGCCTACTAAATACCCATCATGGAATTATCCGTGAGCCTAGAGTTCAGGAGAGAATGGGCAGGACAGGTGCAGGACAGGTACCGGACGGGCGGAGGAGAGAACTGGGTACCGCAAATAGAGAAGAGGGCCAGACACTGGACCCAGAGAACAGAGGTGAAAGGACAGATGCCTGTGTCGGGGACTCGTCTAGGGAAGAAAGCAGGCGGTTAACAGGCCGACAGATGAGCAGATCCAAGGAATGTGTTTTGACATGATGCTATGGGTGGGTCCCAGGAATTAAGGAAAGTGAGGAGGGGACAAGGACTCTAAAGACTAGAGCTAAAGCCGGAGACAGTCATCAGGGTGGGAAGGAAAGGGTGCAGAGGCTGGAAGGAAATGTCCATGCTCCTAATCCAGAGACAGACTGACTGACTGTCTAATAACCGTCGGCCCCTGCAGACTTTCCTCTGCGCCTCAGGGGGTGTTTTGGTGCCCTTGGGTCTGTGCCTCTCACACTGGGCTGTCCTGGGGTCCTCGGAGTTCTGAGTGTCCTTATCATTAGAGGCCACCTTGGTGGGAAGTTGAAAGCAAGCAGACGCCCTGCTAAACCAGGGTGGCTGTCTTCTGCTGCAAATGAGGACCGTGTGCAAGCTTCCTCTTTTAGGGGAGAAAGAAGTAAATGGAAGTTACTGCCTTAAGGTCGACGTACATATAAAGAGTCTGAGGCCCAGAGATATTAAATAACTTCGTTAAGACCGGACAGCTAATTAGATCAAACTAGGCCAGCGCCTAGGTTTTCATTCTCGGGCCATTTTCTTTCTGGCTGTGTCTCAGACCTTGCACTTCTAACTTCCTCATCTTCAGGTTTGTCTGAACTGCAGTGAAAGAGATGTGTACTTTCAAATGTCACTGGAACCAGGCAGGGAAGGATGTTAGAGAGCATCAGTTAAAATCATTGCCCACCTGTGGACCTTTACAATAAAATTCTCTTCTCCATTTTGATTCTTTTGGGGGCAAGAGCAGAAAGTTAACCCAGAAAGCAGCCCCTCAGGTTTGCTGGGACTCCGTCTTCCCTTCCTGTCGAGGGATCTCATTCGTCTCAGTTGACGTAAGGTTGAACAGAACCCACAACCTGATGCATAAAAGCTCTACCATGACCTCGGCTAAAAGATAGCTCTCCAAAAAAGGTGGACTCGTGACTCTCACACAGATTTGAAATGAACACATGCTAGAGATTATCTAACTCAATCAACCAAGGACAAGGCGGATGCTAGGACTGGTTCACAAGAGAATCCAAGAGCAGGCTCATTTATGGATGGGAAAAAAGGCAAAACTGACTTCTTCCTCAGAGGTGTAGGAATCATTTGAACCTGTACCAGACGGGTGGAGTCTGCATGGCTATGGACAGAGTTGATTTTCAATGCTATCAGTTGTCTGCAACTTGCAGAGTTGTGAAATGTCTCCCGTGGAATCTAACTCGGGTAACACGGGAGAGTGTGCCAGAGACAATGTATGGTTTTCTGGAGACACTGAATTCTTGCCTACATCTATTAGAAAAGCAGAGATTCCTATTACAAACCACATGTGGGGCTCCCAGCTTGCTCTCCTCGTACAGACATACCAAGATATACAAGTGGGCATGGGTGTGTTTACATGCATTTTTTTTAAAAAATAAAAGTTTCACAAAACAGCACTTATCCTTACTATAAGCAACGCACCTGGACACTTTACATTATTTTGTTAATGCTTGTATCCACACAGATTAATCTCACAACTTATTAATGGGTTGCCACCCACTAATGGATCAAAGGTTCAAGTTTGAAAAGGAGATACTCTCGATCAATATTCCTCATCTATGTGTTGTGAAGGACTAACTTTTAAATATTTTACAATTTCCAGTTCTTCATAGACAGATTGATACGTGTGTAAAATGCAGTAGAAATATGTTACTAGGAAAGTGAAATGGAAACACACACACACACACACACACACAGACTTACAACATGCAAGCTCAATTTTTGATTAGTGGATCCAACAGACATAAGATTGGATGACGGGGCAAGGTCAGCCCCACTTACACGATTCTGAGTGTACACTCTCTATTTCCAAACTTAATCCCACATTCAGGGATGGTGGTGGATTCCACTAGTCCCTGGACCACACTTTGAGTGGTACCACACTTTGACTACCCCGAGTGCCCACCGTGCAGACAGGACAGGATCTTGGCTTTCTAGGCCGGACACTCCCTCGGGCCATGTCGGTCAGTGGGACTTACTGAGGCTGACCTGTGGCCATAGGAGAGAGACACTCGCAGGAGCAAAAGGACAAGTGGGTCCTAGATGGATCTGACCCTGCAGTGGCCCTCCTCTCTGTCCTGTTGCCACAGCGTGACCGAGCGCTTCTCTCAAGCTCTCTTCCACGTTCTTCTTGAGGCTTTTCTTGGTACTAGTTGATTTTCTTATAGTTTTCCAGCTCAGATTCGCTAGAGAACCTTTCCGCTCTTCAACCCGCACTTCTGCTGTAGAACTTTGTGCCCTCCTCGGGTTTCTCGTCAACGTTCAGAAGGGCTGCCTTTAGGAGGGGCCGGACCTGGCATGCAGTCAGAAGGCTGGGAGCAGGCTCTTGGGTTCAGCCACAGCCACCATTCTTTAAGGAACAGCCTGGGGCCTCTTTCCTCAGCACAACAGACCATGGGGAGAAGGACTTTGAGAAAAGGATTGACCCAAAATGCAGTTTGTGATTATGTCCCCCAAGTCATCCTTAGAGGGTTTTCTCCAGGAGAGTGATGAGTCCTGCTGCCACAGCCCAGCTCTAGGTACTGGAGGGGCAGACACCACTGACCACACTTCTGTCCTATCCTGGAACCTGATCAAAGAGAGAGACCTTGGCCTGGCGCGGTGGCGCACACCTATAATCCCAGTGGCTCGGGAGGCTGAGGCAGGAGGATCGCGAGTTCAAAGCCAGCCTCAGCAACAGTGAGGTGCTAAGCAACTCAGTGAGACCCTGCTTTAAATAAAACACAAAATAGGGCTGGGGATGTGGCTCAGTGGTGGAGTGCCCCTGAGTTCAATCCCATGTATCCCCCCCACACACCAAAAATAAGGTAGAGAGAGAGAGAGAGAGAGACCTTGGAGAATCTACCCAGTGGGGTACATCAAATTTCTCTCAAGTCAGGAGACACTCTGACTTTGCGCAGTATCTTCTGGAGATATTTGCATATCTTCAAACTCTGTTAAACAAGAGTTTATATTCTCCCCCCAATAATGCAATCAAGCATAATTTCAAAAGAATAATGACAAACCCAATTAAACATGTAGAACAATGAAGTTGTGTTGAGAGTAGACAGTAGGCAGTGAACAGATTTCTCCCAAAGCTACGAGAGAATCATTGCCTACCGTGAGTCAGTCTCAAGTCTGAGAAAACTGCAGCTTAACCCAGGTCCTATACTTTAAGGGTGAACAGTCACAACCAAGTGATGTCAGAATCTTAAATGCCAGCGTCTGTTCTTATATTCTCTCCCCCATGTCCTTTCATTTATTCATTTCATACCAAAATGAACAGGCGTATTACTTGCTGTTGAGATTTCCCAGGCTTGGCCACGTTGCCCTATATAAGATATAATGGGTATAAAGTGCTTAATACCACGTGGGCTGCATAGTAAGCGCTCAGTGGATGTTAACGCTGACGTACATAAACAGTAAACGTATCCTGTCGAGATGGCCTGAGTTATTTTTGGGCAGGTGGGGTATTGATGCCCATGTGGGTCTCAGCTATCTTCATTACCTGATCCCGTTCCGCTTCCTTCCTAAGTGTGCAGTGGTCTCCTCCACTGGTTTTCACGCTCATCTTGGAAGACTTTTACAGTCTTCTAGCACCCTGCCGTTCTCCCTCTGCACACAGTGGGCACGAGGCACGTGCTGATGGCCGGCTGATCTACTTCGCCTCCGTGCATCCCATGATAAGTTTCATCCGTGCAAATGTAAGAGCTGCCTCCCGCGTCTCCTGCCCTCCAGAACAGTCTCCTGGATCTCCCCGCCTCAGTGGCTTCCCATCTCATCTCACCCTGTCTTCCTTTTGGTGACCTTCTAACTGCGTTTCCTCCCTGACCAGCGTTTTAACTCCACACACTCACATTGTTTAGTTTGGAAAATATTTCCCACTTGTTCCTCTATCTGACTTTGGCTCCACCCATTCCTCCGCTGCTGTCCAGTGTGAATGAGACAACAGCTCAAAGAGCAGCCCTGAAAAATGGAGAGCGTTGCGCAGAGTCTCGGGGAAAACTGAACACTACTTTAGACCAGGAGCTGAAGGCGTGGAGAGAGGCTTCCGCAGCCTACCCCCTCCATGGAGCTGGGTTGGAGGATCTGGATACGGAGGGGGCTGGGGCGGGATGAGGCCTTGGCCATCTGGATGGGAAGATTCCGATGCTGAAACGGATCTCTGGAGTTAATGAACTTCACAGTCCTGTGCCCTGACTTTGCTTCAGTCCCCGTCTCAGAACAGACACCTGGCGTGAGCTCGTTCAGTGGCAGGCAGGAGGAAGGGAGTGAAAAAGAGGTGAGGCGGACTTCTTTCAAAACACTCTCCTTCGGAAGCTCGGCAGGTAGGTCTATGGGTGGAACAGGTCAGGCGCACCTTTTGTCTGGTCAGGAGGCCTCAAGGTGCGTGCACAGTTACGCACCTGCAGGTTTTTCTTCTTTTTTTTTTTTTTTTGGTAAATCAAGTCTTCTCTAATTACAGGATTTCATTGTATTTTCATACATATAATAATCTAGTTTACCATGTAAATGATTCATTTACAATTCAATCAAACAACCAAGGAGAACAAAATGTTAAAATAAACATGTGTTTAAATCAGATACCATGTGTATAATTAGACACAACACACACCCATATCTTAGCATTTTGATTTGCATAATAATACAAATAGGTCATTTGAGGCTATGCCAAATATCAGGGATTAGATGACCTTTAAGTTCCTGCCAAACTGGAGAGTAGGATTTTGTGATCTGAATGAAAAATGAAAAAATGTAGTGTGTCATCCAAATGTTTACAAGAATGCAGCTGTTGGATGTCAGGTAGACAAAACACCCAGACAATTGACAGAGGCATTTCATTTCCATCCAGATGTTTCTGCACTGTGCCGGTTTAGCCTGGCGCGCAGCAAAGTTAAGTCACTTACTGAAGATCTGTGACAAAATCTTCTGAATATACTGGCAATAAAATCGTTTAGAGGTTTGCCATTTTAGTATCGGTAGCACAAATGCTTTGTTACCGCCCCTGATAGCTCTGGATCCATAAAATAAAAATAGTCAGCTCTGTTCAACCCATTTCCCAGCTCTCTGCTCTCCTCAGCACGCCCAGCCCCACCCCGCCACGAGGGTCTGCGTGAACCTGAGCTCTGACCATGGCAAAGTGGGCCCCTGGATCACAGGGCTGGGCACCGTGGCCTTCCTCTCTGAAGCCGCTTCTGTTCACAGCAGCACTGGGTCTAAGGGGCATGGCTATGTGGGCACAGGGCTGGCCAGATGGGCCTTCTGGCCGTCCTGAGGGTTGATGGCAGCACAGGGTCTGGATCTGGCTGTGAGCCACAGGCCTGGCTGACGCTGACCCAAAGTCCTATCCACGTGTTCATGAATCTAAACTCTGCCCTTGGCTTGCAGCTGTAGGGACTGTGCCGAGTGGCCCCCAGCCTCTTTGACTCAGCTCCTTCCGGGTGCCTGAGGCCCAGTGAGCCCCCTGGTGCCTGCTGGCTGCCCACCCCAGGCCACCTGGTTCCTCCACGCCCCAGATGTGTCAAGCTTGACCCCTCAGATTGAAACTGTGCTTCTCCAGCACCTGCCTCTGCCTCCTTCCTGGCTTCCTCCGCCCTCTGCACAGACCCTGTGGCTGCTATTCAAGTCCTGCCTGGACCTGGACAGGTGGCCTTGGGCCCCAGGAGGCTCTAGACCAGCTCTCCCTGTAGCCTAGAGCGAGGCGCATTCCCTGGGCCCGCTGCACTGACTCATCTTCGTGAGAGTGCAGACTTAGATCAGGTCCCCTCCAGTTCTGAACCGCCTTCTCTCCCTGACACCGCTGGACCGGCGGCTGCCCCCAGGGTGCCACGGCTCATCACTCTCACTAGTTATCACGCAGGGATTTGGGGGGTGAAAAAATAAGGCTCCAGGACTAATATCTTGAAAAACTATGAGATGTGTCGCTGCCTTCTCATCTTCACGAGCCCCCTCCTTTTCTTCTGTGTTGGATTTAAAACTCAGACTTAAACATGCACCTTAAGACAGTGCTGTCACTTCCTCAAACTGCACGTAAAAACGGAAAGGTGCAGTAAGTGTAGCCCTGATGTCGGACCAGCCAGGCTGCTTCAGGGCTCCATGGGACGAGCCTGGCGCACACAGGAGCAGAGGGGGTGGAGCGGGATGGGGAAACGTCACCAGGACCAGGGGAGGTACCAGCGTTGGGTGACTGAGGGAAGAATGTCCACATGGCGATTCTCCATGAACGTAACAGGAAATAAGGAGAAGCAGAGAGGGCAGAAGAAGGTAACCCACCAACAAGGTTCGGAAGCTTCCAGGGTTTAGACTTGCAGTTAAATCGCCCCGTGTGATAGGAGACCTGGTCCTCTCCTGGCGAGGAGGGTCCAGTGTGAAGGGCTTCCCCTCACCTGTTTACACAGTTGACGTCCGTTCAAGAACCCACAGAGGGGGTGGTCTAAGGAAGGGGTGTTGACACGGGGGAAGGGCGCTTGACACCCTCTCCTCACGTGAATGAGGGAGGAGTTTTTCTTGTTGTGACTGTGGTTTTGTTATACTTTGGAACCATAAGCTGACACAATGATCTACTCTCCCATAACATGATATAAAAATCGCTGGTGATTTTAGGCCCAGGGACAGTTCTGAATGAGCAGCCGGTTTCCAAGTTAGTTCATAAGAGACCAAACTTGTGCCTTCAGGGTCACTCTGGGTAAGAAACGGGACACCGTCTCTTTGGGATCAGAGAAGTCGTCCTGCATTGGCGAGCTGGGCCGTTGAGGGAACGGCGGCCAGGAGACGGAGTCCCCCCACATCTTCCCCTCCCTGTACTCTGTCTTCCCTTTCCCATTTCATTCCCACTCCCCTCTCTCAGCAGCCCAGTGATCGAGGGTCAATTTAAAAAGTCATCAATAGTCTCTTCTTTTCCAAATCAGCTTCTCCACGGCCAGGAGGACTCAGGTCTGCACCTCTTCCACCTCTGGGTTTCCTAGTCAGGAGAGGGACCAGGGGGAGGTTGGACCCAGGCCGTCCCAAGACCCTGTGGAATTGGAGGCGGGGGGGGGGGGGGAAGAGTCACCTGAAGGGCCGGTGGATCAGACTAGAGGAGAGGTAGGTCCGGAGGGTGGGAGCGTTGGGCAGCCGTTGCTGAAGGAGCCAGGTTGAAGGCAAACGGACAGAGGTGATGATGGAAGATAACCCAGTTAGCAGCTCCTGGTTCAGAAAGGAGTCTCAGGTGAGAGCGCGGGGCGGACCTCAGGGGAGTCACCTGCTGGGACTTTTGTACATCATGATCTTGGCTGTTGGGGAGACGGTAGGTCCAGAAAGAGGGTGAGGAATCTGGAAAAGCAAGGAGGTCAACCATGCCATTTTTTTTTTTCCAAAAAACTATCACAGGGGTTTGTTGTACGATTTTATAGCTTGTAAAGTACAATCTCACGGAATTTCCACAGTCCCCCGATATAATTGAGAGGTAGCTGTGATCGACTCTCCATTCAACACACTTTGAAAGCCACGATGCAGAAGGCACTGTGCGTGAGACCCACCACAGGCAGGACTCCTTCCACTGGAGAGATTCACTGTGAAGCCTGAGAGTTTATGCTCGGGGGCAGCCAGATGCCTGGGCAGAGCCAGCAGGGGACCTAGTCTAGGAAAGTGTTTCCAGAAGAAGTGACATTTAAGCCACGTTGAGAAAGATGAGTGAGAGGTGACACTGAGCTTTCTGATTCGGTCGTTTGATGAACAGAGAGTCACATGACGTTGGAGAGGAGGAAGAGCAGGTGGGAGGAAAAGATGACTGATCTATGACGTCAGGTCTGAGATGCCGTGAGTCGCTGTCCAGGGGCAGCTGGAAGCACAGGACAGGAGCATGGGCGGATGACAGCGGGGGTGGGGTGGGGAGACGCACGTGGACGGTCCTTAGGGAACAGGTGTGCTCCCCAGGGAGAGTGCACAGAAGAGGTGGGTCCAGGTGGACCTCCAAGGCACTTCAGAAGTTAGAGGAGGCTAAGAACCACCCTGTTCCTGGTGAGGGTCAGACGAGTAGCCGGATGCTCTGGGCAAGAGGTGTCCCCTCTCTGAGCCGTGGTGTCCTCATCTTCAACTGGGGCATAATAGCTCCCACCTCAGAGAGCAGTGTCTAGGAAGCTCATCTTCAGCCAGGCTCACAGTAAGCATCGAGTAGTGTCAGCTGCTATTTTAACAATTAGAAGAGTGACCAGGACAAGCAGCAACAGCTGAGGGGGTCAGAGGACCCAGGTGAAGGTGGCCTTGTGCGAGCCGAGAGCGGAGTGTCGGGACGAGGAGAGACTGTGCGCTCAGAGGGTCTACGGACGTGGCCAGAGACAGCACACGGATGACACGTGGCAGCAGCAGGGTCTGAGAAAGACCTGGAGAGGTTAACTGTGGGGAATGGGAGCTCAGCAGAGTCCAGAAACTTGGCTAAGTCCATGCAGCTAAAACTTATTATCTAGTCACCCCAACTCGACTGGTGGGGCTTCAGATTCGGTTTGCTTCCTACCCCTAGGACCCCAAAGAGGTGATCCACCAGGTCACATCACTCCAGGATTTCTGTGGCAAGAAGAGAATGGATGCAGAGGAGGGGAGACATGGGCACTCAGCAAGGGTCAGAAGGTGTCGTGGAGGGTCAATAGTCAGGTCCATTTCCAGGAAGGGAGGGAATGGACAGAAAGCAACCAACATTCATTGAATGCCACCACGTGTCAAGCCCATGGGACTGCAGATGAGATCTTGGTCAGGCAGGAGTCCTGCTCCCAGGAACAAGACTCAAGTGGTGACTGGCTAAAGGCAGCAGCAGAAGACCTGCCTCAAAGCACTGGTTATTCACTGTCAAATGAGTCCTGGCGTAGGATGAACGGACTCCTTCAGACCTCGCCACGCAAGACTCGCCTGTTTGCATGAAGATGGGCTACCCCATAGCAGGGGTAGATGCTGAGGTCTCCTGGGAGTGGGGGCACCTTCTGGCTTAGGGGGTGCGAATCACAGGGAGACCTAAAGATGGAGAGAGAAACAGATGCACAGACACAGGGCGCAGAGAAGGGTGGAGAAAGAATGTCTGGCTTCAGTGGCTCACTGAATAAATGGAAGGCTTGATCCAAGGAGACTTAATCCAAAGTGTGTATGAGGCTGAGTCACATAGGGGGACACTTGGAAATCAGACTCAATCTGGACCCTATTCACCTGTATACATTTTGACAAAGTTATTTAACTTTCCTGGATTCTTTTTCCTTGCTAGGCAGGGATAGCGAGATTACTTGACGGGCTGCTGCGACATATAGACGTATTTATATATACCTCCTTTCTAAAGTCTGACCCCAAATCACTACTCAGTAATGGTGGATTGTCCATAGCAGTCCAAGGTGCTCACATACTGTCACTTTCTGCTGCAGAAGTTTGAGATGCTCTATAAATACGAGAATGTGAGGCCTCACCAGACACGGAGAACATGGAAAACAAACGTTATCATTTTATGCATGGGGAACCTTGGCATGGAGAATCAGGGCTTGGCCAGAGGAATAAGCGATTCCGTGGGAGGATGGGCGAGGGCGGGAGGGAGCAAAGCCACAGAGATTCTCCCTCTCTTCCTTCTCCCTGCCCGCAGCAGCCAGCCCTGCGGCCGCCCGGCAGGTGGTAGGGTCAGATTACATGTACTCTCCCCTGCCGGCTCGGCTTCACTGGGCTGGCTGGCTGTGGCTGGGAAGGATACAGTGTGACCCTGGGCGTTCATTCCTCCAAAAATCAGACAGCAGTAAAGAGGCCGAGGGCTGATCAGACCCAGCGCTGGTTCCGCCTAGAAACAGCCTAGGAAGCCGATTCCTGGGCCTGTTCCCACCTCCTCGGTGACAGCCTGATAACAGTCCGTCCTGGGGGAACCTCTCCCCCAGGACACTACTGTCGCTGGTCGCTCTGCCCTTTCACATAGGCAAGCAGAGCCCAGAACCGGCACCAGTCTTCGGGTCTCAGGCTTTTCTCTGTGTTCAGGTCTGTGGCTGTGGTTCCCATGCATGGAGGGATCGCTGGTCACAGTGGTCTACTTATACCTGCGTTTTCTTTCACTTACCACAGTCACTCAGTGCCTGTGACATAGAAGGGCCGGTGCCGCCTAAGGAATGATTTCTAGAACCCTAGTTGCTGGGTGTCGGCCGAGACCCAGGCCCTGAGTAGGTGTCGATCCCACCTGCTCCAGCCCTCCCACAGGCACAGGTACTCGGGGCGCACACCTGTGTAGGAGTCGGCTCCTCGAGAAACACGAGCATTCGGTTTGAACGGGGATCATACACTCATGTGCACAGTTGTGCCTCAGAAAGGCCTGCGAGAAGAAGAGGCCTAGGAGGGTTCTTGGTACACAGTAGGTGCTCAGCAAGTGGTGGCCATAGAGTGAAAAAGACTGTGCGACCCCAGGAAGCGGAAAGTGCCAGCTAGATTCCTAGCCCCGATGAGTCACCCTCACCCCAGAGCTCGGTGAGACCCCCCCCCCCCCCGCTCAGTAGATCAGAATCTAATGACAGAGCCCCACGAAGTGGGCAGCAGGCACCTTGCCTCCTTGGAACTCTGCGCCTCACTCCTCAGCAGGGAATTCTCCCTCCTGTACGGACTCAAGTTCATACTCTCTGGATCTGCCCTCAAAAGTGGTGGAGGGCTCCCCTGTGCTGGTTCTCTGGAAGAACCCCAGTGCACCCATTAGTCCGCACAGACTCCTCGACCTTCCCCTTCCACAATGCCTGGTCTCTGTCCCCTTCGGGGGCTCGACCTTATTAACCAGCTGTTTTACATCAGCCTTTCACTACTGCCACGACTTCTGCCCAGGAATAACAAGGCTGGAGCCATGAGAAGACGCGGTGCTGTGCTACCAATGTCTCCTCCTGTCTTCCTCACGTGCGCCCATTCAGGAGTAATGACAACGGCTAGATCAGCAGTGCCCTCACCCTGGGCAGAGGTCCACGTGTATGATCTCAGTTGATCCTTCAACAACCTCTGAGGAAGGTACTTGTGTAATCCCTGAATTATAGACAAAGAAAAGCATGGCACAGAGACCGAGGGACTTGCCCGCGGTCACAGTCCATGGTGCTAGGTGTGGATTGGAACCTGAAGTAGCGGGGGCCAGGTCCACACTCTGACGCCTGCCATGAAATCTGTCGGTGTCTGCACGTCAAGCCTCCTCCCCGAGGTCCTGGCTGGGACTCATCATGGACTACACTTTCACCTTCTCTACTGGATGGCAGCAGCCCTTTTCATCCCCGCGGGAGGATTTTATTTTTCCTTTACTAGCTATTTCTTTCACACATTCATTTGCTCAACAAGTATTTCCTGATCGCCCCGGGGCTCTGTTTCTATTGCACTAACTTTGTGGGAGTTCCAGCAGCATTTTCCAAATCTTAGTGAGCTTTCGACTTTATCTCTTGCCCTTCCTTGCTCTATACACATAGAAAATCAAGAAGAAAACTCACCCAGTGGCACAGCCCATAACCCCAGCCACTCGGGGGCTGGGGCAGGAGTTCAAGGTCAGCCCCCAAGTTCAAGGTCAGCCTCCACAGCTAAGTGAAACCCCGTCTCAAAATAAAACCACTAAAATGGCTGGGGATCAACTCGTGGTCGAGCACCCATGGATTCAATCTCCAGCACGAGAAAGGTTTAAAAAGTTATGAGGGATTTTTCAGAGTCTGAAATCAAGAGCATCTTGGAAATTACGTGTCAACCCACTCACTCTAACCATAAGATTCAAATCCACAGCCCTGATCGTGGCAGAGTCTTGTTTTCATTAGTATTTTCTCTCTCTTCTTTGTTACTTACCCTTTGGATCAGGTACATAATAGACAATAGATATTTGGTCATCTGTATCAATTTGTGACTCAATTTTATAAAATGGGAATAGTATTTAATATTTATTTCTTTGGGGTCTTCCAAGGAGAAAATGAATGAATACATCTGTGTAAAGAGTTAGATATATGCCTGAATTAACAAACATTAGATTATTGTTATTTTAAATTCTACTTCAGCATATTTTGTTAGTTTTTTGTTGTTGTTGTTGTTGTTGTTTGTTTGTTTGTTTTTGGTACCAGGGATTGAACCCAGAGTGACTTAACCACTGAGCCACATCTTCAGCCCTTTTTAAAAATTTGATACTTTGAGACAGGGTATTGCTAAGTTGCTTATGCCCTCGCTAAGTTGCTGAGGCTGGCTTTGAACTTGTGATCCTCCTGCCTCAGCCTCCTGAGTTGCTGGGATTTCAGGAGTGTGCAACCACGCTTGGCTAAGTCAGTATTTCTAAACACTTGTTGCAGTTAAACTTTTTCTATCCTAAAGAGACTTTAAAAATGAGCTTCTTCAATTGATCTTATGCTGCTATTAATGAGCTAATGGAAGACATGATTAAGTGTTAAAAAAAATACCGTGTCCCTTCCCAGCTCCCCGTCCCTATTCAAGGGTTGATGGTTAAGTATCTTCCTTTGCTTCTAAAATACCCTGAGCTTTGGGTCATAACTGCTTCCCCGCCCCACCCCACTACTGACTTGTTGAGGGTAGCCCACCCTCCTTATCCGTCATCTTCAGCTCAGCCCTTAGCAGGGGCACACAGTAGGTATTCACATGCTTGTTGTTGAGTGAATGAACGTGGCATCCGCACATTTGTGTCCTTCCCTCCCCTATTCGACACTACCCTCGCTCCCGGCTTCTTTCTACTATCATAGGTATATACTTCTTTTCCCTGGATTCATTTTTAATTCTTATCTCTAATAAACCACTGAGTTTTAAACAACAAATATGAACTGTCAAGCCCAGACAGGCTGGTGGCTCACACAGAGGCCATGAAAAGGACATGCACTCCAACAGTGGTAGCACCCAGTACTACAGGACAGGGGTGGTCTGAGCCCGGACAGCCGAGGGCAGCTGTCAGTGTTGAACCCGGAGTGACGGATGGAGGAGGTAAGGTGCTGAGCGTCCGCGTGGGGCAGATAGGCCTGCCCTGGAGTGCGGGTACTGTCCCCTCTCGGCTCCTGCCTCACCATCAGTGAGATGAAGATGAAGACCCCCAGTACCCGTGGTCTCCTGGGGCCAGGGCCGGTCCAGGGCCTCGGGCACTGAGAGGCAATGCTAAGCACTGGCTGTGGAGGAGGGGCCGCGGAAGGTCAGCAGAGACATCAGGTCACCTGCGAATAATCCGTTTCACTTTTTTCGTTTTCAATGCATTGTTTTTTAATTTGTCTTTCTTATATTGTGGAGTCTATGGCCTGGGCCAGCACAGTGTTGAACAGGAGTGGTCACAGTTAGCCCTTCTGCAGTCCATCCGTTTGTGGGTCCTGATTATCAGAATGAAGAACCGCCTGGCGTTCCTAGCTTTTCTCATAAAAAGGAGTGATATTCTGTCAGATCCCCTGAACACCTGAGGCGGCCAGACTGCTCTGCTCCAGGCCCTGGAGCGGTTCTCCAGAACCTCCAGACCCTTTACTCCAGGTCGGCGCTCACAGGCCTTGGTCTCCTGAGGGGACCTGGTAAGGGGGGAAGTGTTTCATTTATTGACATCGATTCTGGGAACTGGTGAGGAGTCTTTCCTTGTCTGTGGGGATGTGTGATTCACCAATCTTGTCTAGAAGCCATTTCTCTCTTGAGGCTGGACCTGAACAGGTGAGGTCCAGTAGCAGACTGTGGACCTGTGGTGACCTCCCCTCTCTCCTCTCTCCAAACTCGTTCTCACACACACGCAAGGTGCGGCACCTGGACAGAACCTCTAGACACAACCCGCATCTCCCCACGTAAAGAGCAACAGCTGTCTTTTCATCGGGAGCCTCATCATCATGATAGGTTAATGGGGCACTTGTGCTCACGGACACACGTGAGCCATAAATACAGGGATGACCATTTAAAGGAAATAAGATCATTCATTTTGACTCTACTCTCCGCTCTCCTGACCTTCACTGAAATCACACGAGCAACCAAGCAGTAGACAGACACCCGGCCGAATATGGTTTCCAGAAAGACTCCCTGCCTCTGCCTTGTGATTGGCTGAGCGTCTCCTGAGGGCAGAGAGCTTTTTAAGCAGCTGGTGCAAATGGATGCCTCTCTGAAATTAACCAGTTGATGAAGGCCACAGGCATCAGGCTCCATTCCAGAGCTGGGCCAGGCTGTGCTCAAACTGCGTGTTTCCTGCACGGCCTCCAGGGTCCGTGACTAACGAGGAGATGGATGGTCCAGCTGGGTCCGTGGCCGGGGTGGGAGCCAGTGAGCAGGTGACCGCAGTGTGCTCAGCCCCGGGGCTGATACTTCTCTCCCTGTCCACCCCAGAGCCGTGAGCAGTCCCTGCCATGTCCGGTTTCTGGATATTTGTTGAAATCAACCTCAGTTCAGGGGGAAGGCCCAGAGTTTTATCACATGCAGCACAAAGTCTTTTACAGACAGGCTTGACCCTGTCTCAGGCACTTATTAACCCCCACTGCACCCATATCCCCCCTCTGCATAAGGAGAAAAGGACCCCATCACACGGGCATTACGTGACACACAAGTATGTTTTAGATCAGCTGGGACACACTGGGTGCTCAGAGAGTGTGGGTGGGTCATTTCTATTTCCACTATGACTGTGTGGAGAGACCAGGAAGGCCACCTGCGTCAGGCGTCACAGACCCAAACTGCTGTTATGAGAGACATTTCTTAGGATTCTTGGTGGGTCCTCTTTTAAAAAACAAATATGAATCTTACACATGTCCAGGGGTTCGTCATGGATGTCATTAACACATCTAAGTGCCTTCTTCTTGGTCTGAAAGAGGAAGGGGTGACGACTCTCTTTGCTTTCACCCTGGCTTGTCCAAGATGGGGCCCATGCCCAAAGACCCCCGAAACGGATCTAGGAACTGGGGGTTGGTCCAGTTCACTTTGGAATAGAGCCTACCTTGTAAACGCTTTGCAGTCCTGGTCCGCGGGACCTGAGCGGCTGGGGTGGGGCCAGGAGACTGGCTTCTCCTAGCTCTGCTCTTTCTGTGGGACTCTGGCTGCGTTAGACTTCTCTGCAGGACGGGTGGTTTGCATTTTATGGGTGATTACCAAGCGCTAACCAGGCAACTGCTCTGTGACGAACACCAGGAGTGACGGAGAAGAGGGGTCAGAAGAACAGACAGAGAAAGGCTCAGGCCAGTGGCTGAGGGGAGGAAGGCCGCGGTTAGTGGGTTGTTTATGGAGACTGGTTTCTACTTCCCCAGGGACCAGCACTTGGGAACCAGACTAAATATCTCTGAGGCAGCTTTGAGAATCCTACGCCCACTCCAGAGAAGGCACAACCGTCTGTGTCATCTAGAGGACAACGGTTCACAGCAGGCTGAACAGCCACCAGAGGGGAGTGAGATCTCAGAGCTGAGGTTTGGCCCACTGGGTAGCCACGTGCCACACCTGTCTCCCGCACCTGCTCAGCCCCTCCAACACCCTGACCCTTAATTAATGGCCGGCAAGTAGCCGACACACTAATTCGTGCAGTGAGTGATCTTCTTCTTCTTGGGTTGCTAACACGTCCCAAGACCAGGTGCTGAGGCTGGCAAGGGGATCTTTAAAGTCTCTACTTACTATTCGGGCCACAAGGTTCCGTTGCTTAGAAAATCCCTTAATGAGAACAGTGAAGTCAACAAGCAGAGCATCAGCACCGACACCGTTTCAGGTAGGATGATGCACGTGAGCCGGTTGGTGGAATCAGTCCTGGCAGGTAGATCCACCTAGGGCACTCCCCCGATTTACCCTTGGCTAAGTGTATCTTAGTGGGGGTACTGGGGATTGAACCCAGAGGCCCTCTGCCACTGAGCCACACCCCCAGCCCTTTGTATTTTGAGACAGGGTCTCGCTCAGTTGTCAAAGCTGGCCTGGAGTTTGTGATCCTCTAGCCTCAGCCTCCAGAGTGGCTGGGATGGTAGGCAGTGACAGGACCATAGGCCACACGCAGCTCTCCCAACTCTTCTGGGCTTGTGATGCGCCCGTGGTTTAATGTTGATGTATTCTGAGTCTCTTCTTGGGTCCTTTTCCTCGGTAGGTTGCTTGATGCCATCAGAGTGGGAGTCACAGCATCAGAAGCCTGCTTCCTGGGCCCACTCTGCTACTTACCTGCGGCGTGACTTTGGACGGCCAAACACTTTCTCTAAGACTCGTGGCTAAAATGCACCATAACAGCACCTTCTTAGATGGGCTGTGAAGACCCATCAAGGTAAAGACCTGCTGCAGGGTTCTGTAGAACCCTGAGCCCCTGGGGCCTGGTCTGTTTCTTGTTGTATGGAATACCTAATGCAGCGGTTCTCAACCAGAGAGCTTTTAAAAATCACAAAGGGCTGGGCTCCACTCCCAGACATTCCTATTTGATTGGTTTTGGGTGGAGCTGTGCGTTGGTGTTTTTAAAAGTTCCCAGGTGATGGCGGTGTGCAGCCGGGGTCAGGACCTGCGCTTGGCTCTGTGGAGGAGGCTCAGTTCTGCTGGATGAATGGACGATCCTAATTATGACTTCTTCTCCCCTGCCCCTTGGAGCAGCGTGCTTCCCGCCGGAGGGACAGACGTCCTGTGTCAGGTCACACTCAGGTGCCCAGCGGTTTCTAGAACTGCTTTGGAAGAGCACCTGAACTTTCTGGGTCAGAAGATGTGCACGAGGACTAACCGGCTGGTGGGCAGCCCCGGAAGGCTGGGGGGCAGCCGCTGCTCTGGCCACGCACCTCGACGTGGCTGTCTGCCAGGCAGCGGGGGCAGAGGGGAGCTGCCCCCCCCGCCC
>NW_026000058.1:361005-370903 GCF_001458135.2 Marmota marmota marmota | reverse complement strand
TCCTCTGAACCACTGTAGGAAGGACGGCAGGGTCTGGTCAGGCTGGTGAGCTCGGCTCCGGGGAGACGGCAACTGAAAATAAGAAGCAGGAGACGTGGATGGCGGGGTGAGCCCTGGATGAGTTATTTAACTTCCTGGGCCTCAGTCCCCGTCTCTGAAATCAGGAGTGAGGCCCGACTCCCAGCAGGTAGAGGGAGTGAATGAGGTGAGATGATAGTGACAGGAGAGGGCCTTGCACAATGGTGCTCACTGCAGAGGGAAGTGCCCATGTGGCCCAGCGCCCTCTTCTGCCCTTGGTGGCACTCAGCACACATCCGCTGACTGGGCTGGATGGAAGGAGGTCTAGGACAGTGTCCCCTTCTTCTCCTCACCTTGTGGTCAGAGGAACGATGCACGCGTCTCCTTCGGTGTGTGTTTTCTAAAGAATGTGCAGTGCCCTTCGAGGGTACTTCAAAATGTAGCCAAGTAGTCTATCCGGACAGGATCATGTGAGTTCATTCTGAAGGAACAAGGACCTCCGAGAGGAACAAGGACCTCCACAGAAAGAGTGAGGGTTGGGGCATTTGATGGATGTTTGCTAAGCGTCAAGCCCCTATCTGTGCTAATCTCCAGCAGAATACAATATGGCAAGGAAGCACTGTCGCAGAAGAGGATACTGAGGTTCAGAGAAGCAAGGAGATTTGACAGACTCCACAAGATGGGACATAACAAATTGGTATTCTTGGCCCTAAAACCTTTGCACTTTTCCTGAGAGCATGTAGAATTTTTTTTCTTTTTCTTTGGCTCTGTTAGGCATTGGACCCAGGGCCTTGCACAAGCTAGGCAAGCACTCTTACCCATGAACTGGAATCTGGCCCTCAAACTGGATTTTAAGTAAGAGAAACGCTAATGGAATTGTGACTTTGCCACTAACTGTTTGGGTGGCCTTGGGAGCACCACTTAATGCTTCTGAGGCTCCATTTCCGCAGCCAAGAGGAAGAGCTGGGCCACTAGGTGATGCCCGTTCAGGTTTAGGGCCCTCTGCACTGGCCATGGCTGGTCTCTGCAGCCCTCTAGTGGGGCTTTCCAGGAACAGAGCGTACCTTACCTTTCAGGGGCCATTATTCACAAAGGACTGATGCAGAGACAGGTCACGTGACACCTAGGTGCCTGTTTGACTTTCACTGACCAAGAATTAGAAATAAACACCCTCCTGGGACCTTGTGGGTAGACATGAACTAATTTCTCACAAGACATTATCGTTTTACCAACTCTGAGTCTCATTTATTCTGTGCTGTTCCTAGCACTCACCATGAATGATAAAGGATGAATTAACTCATGGCATGTACACATCCCTGACCTGGTTCACATCCCATGAACATAGCGGCCATTTTGGCAGCAGCTAGGAGTGCTGAGGGCACACCAGGTCCATGTTAGGTCGGCACGTTGGGTCCACGCCCTGGCTTTCTATGTATGCCATACCCCAGGTCCTTTCGCCCCTCTGCACCCCAGACTCACCGTGGGAGCCCTGACAAGCTCGTGCCTTATGTTTGTGCACGGGTTGTTATTCTTTAGAATGGCAAATTTTCATCTGTCCTGTCTTTTACTTTGCAATTTTTGCAAATGGAGACACAACTTTCTAAGAGCTGGACAGAGGGTGTTGGTAAAGGTGTTCTCAGGAGAGTGAAGAGAAGAAACATGGCCTACGAGCCCGTGACACCCCCACCTCTAGGTGTGAGCCCACACTCGGAACATCCCTGACTTCTCCATTTGGATATCGACAGACCTCTCAATCCTCAATGGGCAAACAGAGCCATTGATTCCCAGCTCTTCCCAAATGTTTTACTCCACCCCAGCCTTCCCACCTTAGCAAGATCACTGATAACACCTGCTTATAACACCTACTCCTAATTAATAAGATCACTTGTGATATTTAATAAAATGTGAACACTGTAAATATGCTAGGCTGTTGTGCCGTTATACTCGCTACCTATTTGATCCCCTCCCCCTTTTGAACTTGTGTCCCCACCTTTGGGTCCTCAATAGGCCCCCTTGCTTTTCCTTCAGTTTATCCCAAAGACGACAACTTCTTCCGTCTCCCGGGCACCTCTCCCCAGCAGAGCCTTGGGACTGGCCTGGGACCCCCCTCCCCTTGCAATCCATCCTCCAGAGGGACCACCAGAGGCAGCGAGCAGACGGAGTGGCCTCCTGGCTTCAGTCCCTGTCGTGGTTTTTCAGGGAGATGTCATCTCACCTCCATTAAGATGACTGTTATCCAAAGGGCAAAAGTGACGGATCCTGCTGAGGATGTGGAGAAAGGGGAGCCCTTGCTCGCTGTTGGTGGGAACGTGAATCAGTGTAGACACTGGGGAAAACAACAAAAGACCAGAAACACAACGAGCACGTGATTGAGGGTTCTACGACTGGTGTGTATTCAAAGGACTCGAAAGGAGCACGTCCAGGTTTACTGCAGCTCTGTTCACAATAGCCAAGAGACGGAAACCAGCTAGATGTCTATCAGAAGACGAATGGCTTAGAAAAGTCGTGGTGTGTGTGTGTGTGTGTGTGTGTGTGAGAGAGTGTGTGTGTCTGTGAGTGTGTGTGAGAGTGTGTGTGTGAGTGTGTGTGAGTGTGTGAGAGTGTGTGAGTGTGTGAGTGTGTGTGAGAGTGTGTCTGTGAGTGTGAGTGTGTGTGTGAGTGTGTGAGTGTGTGAGTGTGTGTGTGTGATAGTGTGTGAGATAGTGTGTGAGTGTGTGTGTGTGAGAGTGTGTGTGAGAGTGTGTGAGTGTGTGTGTGTGAGAGTGTGTGAGTGTGAGTGTGTGAGTGTGAGTGTGAGTGAGTGTGTGTGTGAGAGTGTGTGAGTGTGAGTGTGTGTGAGTGTGTGTGAGTGTGTTTGAGTGTGTGAGTGTGAGTGAGTGTGCGTGTGTGAGTGAGTGTGTGCGTGTGTGTGAGTGTGTGAGTGTGTGTGTGAGTGTGTTTGAGTGTGTGTGACTGTGTTGTGATGCTGGGAGCCATTAGCCAAGTAGGTATGACAATTTCCTTGCCAGCGTACCCCATGTTGCTGACATTTTGCAGTGACATTGCATGCAGGTGACCTTGCTCAAGGACCAGGGCGGATTAGGGTGTTCCCGGTTTAACATAATCGGGTTTAGGGCGTTCCCAGTTTAGGTTCCAGGTTTAAGGTTTAAGATTATTCCTGCTGGGAATAGGGCGTATCCTGCTGCCTGAGTTCCCCTTGAGTTCTCACGGGATTCAGACAGTATACTTTGGGAGACAGAAGCCCAGTGAAGGTGAATTTGGGAGAGAACGTGGATTTGGGCAGAGAACGTGGATTTCCCCAGAACGTGTCTGTATACGGCTGGTGTGAGTTCGGGAATAAAGAGTTGCTGTTTGAATCTACAAGCTGTGTGGTGGCTCGTGATTTTGTGCCCAGCCAGACTGCGGCATTGTGAGAGTGTGTGTGTGAGTGTGTGAGAGTGTGTGTGTGAGTGTGCGTGAGTGTGTGTGTGTGAGTGTGTGTGTGAGTGTGTGTGTGTGTGAGTGTGTGTGTGTGTGACTGTGTTGTGAGAGTGTGTGTGTGAGTGTGTGAGTGTGTGTGAGTGTGCGTGAGTGTGTGAGAGTGTGTGAGTGTGTGAGTGTGTGTGTGTGAGTGTGTGTGTGTCATACATATATATGTTGAAATATTATTCAGCTACAAAAAAGAATGAGATCCTGTCATCTGGGGGCAATGGAGGACATTATGTTAAGTGAAACAAGCCAGCACCAGAGGCTGGGAGGATAGTGCATAGGGGAAGAAAGAGGTTGGTTAGCGGGACAAGATTTCAGTAAGACAGGAGTGAGCTCTGGTGTTCCATAGTACAATGGGGTCACTATAGGTAACAAAATTTATGGTAGATTTCAAAATAGCTAAAAGGGGGGATTTTGAATGTTGTCAACAGAAAGAAATGATGACCTGTAGAAGTGAGTGGGGCTGGGCACAGTGGCACACACCTGTCATCCCAGCAGCTCACGAGGCTGAGGCAGGAGGATCCCAAGTTCAAAGCCAGCCTCAGCAACAGTGAGGCTCTAGCAACTCAGTGAGACCTGCCTCTAAATACAGTACAAAATAGGGCTGAGGACGGCTCAGTGGTTGACTGCCCCTGAGTTCAATCCCCAGTAAAAAACAAAACAAACAAACAAAAAAAAAACCAAAAGTCAAAGTGAGTAGGAAGAGATCAGCATATCCCAAATGTTTCCCTAATAAACATTAATTACCTGATGTGATCATTGCACGTTGTATACATGTATCAAACTATCACACTGTACCCCATGAATATATGCAGTTATTATGTGTCCCTTAAAACTTTCTAGGATCCTAGGAGTAGTTTTGCCTGTGCACATCGTCAGCTCTTGGTATCCATGGGGAGTTGGTTCCAGGATCTCTCTCAGACACCCAAATCTCTGGATGCTCACGTTCCTTATATAAAATGGGTAGGATTTGCATATAACCTGTGCATATCACCCTGTGTACTTTAGATCGTGTCTGTATTACTTGTAATGTTTTTTGTTTACAATGATTCCCCAGGACTTTGAATCATGCCTCTTGCATTGTAAGTATTCAAAAATAACTGATGACAAATCAGCTAAAACACTCCTGCTTCACTAACTTCTCAGTGTTAGTTGAACTCCTCAGTAGCACACGCTTTTGTCATCCAGAAGAAAGTTTTTTGGATCATTGCAACCTTGTCCCTGTGTCAGTCAGCTTGTCATCACTATAACAAAATGCCTGAGACAGTCAACTTTTAAAGACAAAATGTTTATTCCGGCTCACAGTTTTGGGGGTTCAACCCATGATCAGTTGGCCTCTTTGCTCTGGGCCTGTGGTAAGGAAGCACATCACGGCAGGAGCACGTGGCAGAGCACGCTATTCACCTTGTGGTCAGGAAGTAAGACAGTGGGGAGGGACCCAGAGTCCCACAATCCCCCTTTGACAGACTGTTCCCAATGATCTAAGAACCTCACACCAGGTCCCACTCTCACACCAGGTCACCACTTCCCAGTAACACTGCCCCAGAGGCCGTCCTTGAATACGTGGACGTTTGGAGGACATTTATTCAAGCTGTAGCGGCCCATTCTCTAGTCTTAACTGGACATACACCGTTCTTTATCCCTGGTGGCCGGGGTGAGAAAGCACGAGACACGTCTGCTCTGGGCTAGCCACGGGGAGGCCATGAAGGAGGGCACGCATGCAGAGTGGGTCTGCCCGTGCTGGCGTGTGCGGGGGAATGGGACTTCGTGTTACAGTTGAACACGGCAAATGCGCGTCGGTCGCATCATCTGCCACCTGAGCATGGCAGGGTTCAGAAGCCGGGGGCAGCAGGCTGGGCTCCCACACTTTGTCTTTAAGTCCTTAAGGCACTTTCCCAGTGGACCAGCTGCTGTACAAATGGACAATTACACGCAGCCCTTGCACAAAGAGCTGAATCTATAGACGGATTAGGTGTCAGTATATGAAGGTCCACATCTTCATCATCGAAACGCAGGTGCCGAGTGCTCTCCTCTGAACCACTGTAGGAAGGACGGCAGGGTCTGGTCAGGCTGGTGAGCTCGGCTCCGGGGAGACGGCAACTGAAAATAAGAAGCAGGAGACGTGGATGGCGGGGTGAGCCCTGGATGAGTTAAGGGATGAGTGTCCACCACAGGTGTTTACTGACTGTCCAGACTTGGTGGTCTGTGGCCCCCTCTAGACTGACCGGCCCTAGGGGGCAGGGACAGGCATTTCATCTTTGAACCTTGAACCTTGGTAGAGGCCTGTTACATAAAGGAGGCTCCATAAATGTTTGTTAAATGAATGAGAAAAAAGGAGAAGGGAAAATTAACGAACAAGGCTGCACAGAAGGGAATCAGGGCGCGCCGTAGGAGGGTGCCGGTGGCAAGCCCCCTTTTTCTATATATATACATATTTAGCTGTAGACGGACACAGTGTCTTTATTTTATCTGCTTTTATTTGTCTGTGGTGCCGGGGATCCAACCCAGGCCTCACACGTGCTAGGCGAGCCTCTGCCTCTGGGCCCCAGCCCCCAGTTGCATGCTCTTGATCCCACTTGATGACCACGCTCACCCTGCCTTCTCTTCTTCTCTTCAAGAAAAGACAGGGAGTCTTTCATGTCTGACCTCAGTAGAGTGTTGGCCACTTAGAGCTTCTCACATCAGCAGATTCAGTTGAGTGACAGAGGTTACTACGCAGTGGAACCTAAGCCATAGTCCCCTTCAGCAGACCTGTTGCTCCTCACCTTTACAGCTAGAAAGCCTCAGGGCAGACTGCACACTGTGCTCCGGGTATGACCTCAGCATCAGTCTCTTTCATGATCACCCCATTCTTAAAGGCGGGCGTCTTCCTTCTCAGGGGTTCAGCCTCTCAAGATAAGGCTTCTTTCATGTCTCCCCCCCCAGCCCCAAAGCAGACGGTTCTGTGACCAGAGGACCTGACGAGAACCACTTAGAGGAGGAAGTTTGACTGTGGACTCAGAGGTTCAGTCCATGGTTGGCCGAGCCCGTGCTCTGGGCCCGGGGAGAGGCTGACATTGAGGCTGAGGGGTGGAGGAGGGCAGTCGCTCAGCCTGGCTGCTGGGAAGCGAGAGGTGCAAGGACAAGATGTGGTTTTCCAAGGTCGTGTCCAGTGACCTGGTTCCTCTAGCCACACCCAACTGCCCCATGAATGCCGCTCGTCCTTTCTGCCCTGGGAATTGCACTGTCAAATCGAGAGCTTTTGGAGGAGAGTCTTGTTCTCGTTGAGTGGAGAGAGATGGAGGGTGGAAAGAAGGAGAAGACGGAGGGGACCCAGCAGGAGGAAAGGCCAACAGGCCAACGGAAGAGAGCCCTAGACAGCTCTGGTCCCGCGAGGGCTGGAAGAGGGCGCTGTGAAGAAAGGGCTGGTCTCGGGCAGCCCCACGGCAGCCCTGGTGAAGGCTCTAAGGTTAGATTCACGTTAGGTGGATTTCAGACCTAGCTAGACCCTAAATTCTGAGGATATTAAATTCTAAAAACCTCCCCCAGGTGCAAATCTAGCCTCCTCCTCAGTCCAGGAAGTCTGAACTCGAATTCTGTTATTGAGGGGAAAAGTCTTTCCTTCCACAATAAGAAATAAAGAAATCTTAAAAATTCAAATGTAAGAAGCGCATGGATAGGAATGGAAGAAAGTAACTGGTAGCTTCTTCCCCCTGGTTTGGAGGAGGGAGCGGGCCCCGGAACCCAAGAGGGAGGCCTGGAGACTCCAGCAGAGCGTCTCTCTCCATCCCTGTGTAGAGAAGAGAACGCCAATCAACTCTCCATAAAGACCACTACAAACGTTTTAGCAGCTTCTAGTCTCTACTTTTCCACTATTGGAAAGTGGTTTTAGAATAACCTCTAAAAATAATATAAGCATTTCTAGATTATAGATAATTAGCTTAAAACTAAACATGACCGCTCAGTTTGGGCCCCTGAATTTATGTCTGTTTATGTCCATGTTCCTGCCAAGTGAAGTCCAAATACTACCCAAGAGTCATCTATGGATGAAGGTTTTACACGAGGGTCAAAAAAGTAAGTGTGGGAGAATTGTCATCACCATGATGTGACAGAGAAGAAAAGAAATGTTGAACTTGAAAGAATCTGGGGTACAAGTGAGTACAGTATTGACATGGTATTATTTGAGGTGTTTTATTTGTATTCTTTGTGCATACCAACTTGCTACAGTTCAGTAGTAGAAAGTAAATCAATGAGTATTATGTTACTTTTTTGCTTAAACGAATTTTTAGAAATTATTGCATTTTTATTTGCAATGATTGACCCATTCAAATAGAAATCTTTGGATAAATGAGTTCCTTTTTTAGAAAGAAAAATATGGACAATGATATGATAATGATTTAAAAGCAAGTTTATTATGCATAAAATCAGAACTAAGTTAATAAGATGTTTTTATCAATAAATTTTGCATTGTTGAGTTTGGTTAAACAAAACATTATTACATGTTACATTAACTTAATACGATCAATTTGAATTTTCTTTTGCTTATATTTAATTTGTTAAGGGATTTGGTTTTATGGTTGCATATGGAAGATCTATAAACATAAGGAGTGGAATTTTCACCTAGCTCATGATTGTATCTATCTGTTTAACTTTATAATAAAATAATCTAAGTCAATATTGTATGTGTCATGTGTTAGTTAACTCTGAGAAACACTCTTGGGCCAGCATTTCCCAAAGATGATTCTGCGAGATGCTAGTCTGAGGAAATTAGTAACACACACACTCACACACACATACACATACACAACACACACACAAAACACACATCACACACACTCACACACACACAACACACACACAACACACACACCAAAAACACACACACACTCACACACACAAAACACACACTCACACACACTCACACACACAACACACACACAACACACACACCAAAAAAACACACACACTCACACACACAAAACACACACACTCACACACACAACACACACACAACACACACACCACATACACACCACATACACACCACATACACAACACACACTCACACACACACACCACATACACAACACACACTCACACACACAAAAAACACACATCACACACACTCACACACACACACAACACACACACTCACACACACACAAATACATTTATTAACCAGAGGGTTTGGGAAATGCACTCCAGCGCCCTCCGGGGGAATTCATGACACATTAACATATCTCTACGTGAAGGAACCATTGACTCTTGCCTATAGCTTTCCAGAATTATTTTCACTATATAAAACCATTTTTATGGAACAATCATTAAGATCTATCAAAGTTCCACAGAAGATGGTAAAGAAAACTTGTTCTGGGAAGGTGCAGCGGCACATGCCTGTATCCTAGCTCTTTGTGAGACTGGGGCAGGAGGGTCACTCGGGCCCCGCAGTTGGAGGCCATCCCGGGCAAGATAGCGAGATATTGTCTCCAGGAGAAAGGAAGATGGCCAGGAAGGAAGGAAGGGAAAGCAGAGCAAAGCATGGTTTGGGCTAGAGAAGCACTGATTACGGACTCTCCTCTGCGGAGACCATCAAGGGGAGACTTTTAACAGCACCAAGGCTCCAGAAGGTGACAGGTACTGAAACCAGAATTTTTCTTCTGCGAATACAAATGGTTCCAGTAAGGAAGACAAGGTCGGTGGACATGTGCTGGAAAGGTCCAGAGTGCCGACACAGGATGCTGACCCCATCTAAAGAGGACCCTTTGTAGAAGACATACGCAAGGATGGGGTGATTTCTTCAGTGTGGCCCAAATGAGTAGATCTGGGTGAAAGTTATCAGGGGGCAGATTTCACTCCACCGAAGAAAGGCCACTCCACTTGTCAGAGATGTCCGGAGATGAACACTGCCTGAGGACACGCATGTGCCCCGCCCCTGAGCCGCCCAGACAAGGGCTGAGGGCGATGAGGTGGAGTCCAAGTCGCCCCTGAGAAGTCGGACCTCATGATCTCAGCCGTGAAGTTCTGTGGGTCCACTTACTGTGGACAGAGAAACGCTGCTCCTGATGAAGCCCCAAGGTCGCAGTGCACCTTCAGGGCGACAGTGCACACTTATGAAGTGGTGCCCTGTGCCCGACGCGGACTCCCCCGTGCTCCCAGGGACCCAGGACAGAGCGCGGCTCACCCCAACGCCGGAGCATGGCGGAAGGAGAAACGGCCGCGTGCTCCTCGGGCTCGCTAACGTCCCGGGGCCTTGGTGCTGTCCCGCTCTGGGCTCCGCTCCCCGTTCTTCCCACTCTCCAAGACAACGAGGGCCTCTCTTCTGCCCTCCCAGCTCCAGCGCCCCCCATCCTCACTGCGGCGACGCCGGTGCTGCCCGCGCAGAGGGACTCAGAGGGACCCAAGGGACCCCCGGGACGCGCCCCCCCTGTCCCCG
>NW_026000058.1:326297-360083 GCF_001458135.2 Marmota marmota marmota | reverse complement strand
GCGCCGTCCTCTGCCCCCGCCGCCCCCCAGCCGACTCCCCTCCCACGACCCGCTCTCCGTCACCTGCTGCCCTTCTCCTGGGTCGGGCCAGGTGTCCCGCGACAGCGACCTGGATGCCTCCTCGCCTTCCTCCTTCCTCCCACGACCCGCCAGCTCTCCCCCTCCTCCCCCACGGCTCTCCCCTGGCTGCAGCCTTCCGCAGCCCTCGGCTCACCTCCCTGACGCTGGCGCGCGGGCTCTGCTCCTTCTTTCTCCCTCCTGCCGACACGGGCCGCCGTGGCTTTCCGGCCACCACACCGCCGCCCTCCTCGGACCCCGCGGGCTGCCCCTGGTGGACGACGTGGCCGGTCTCTGCTGTTCCCTTTCGGCTTCCAAGGGCTCCGCGGTCCAGGTGGTGGACGGCGTTTCTGTTAATTTCCTGGGTGACCTCACCTAGTTTCGTGGTTTTAAAACGTCATTTCCATGCTATCGACTCCATATTTGTCATCAGCCCAGACATTTCTCTTGAGCTCCCGAATCTCGTACCCACTGGCTACTCAACATCTGAGTGTTTCACAGGCATCTCCAATCTGACAAGCTGATATGGGGACCTTACCTCGTGAATGCTGTGGTCCCCTGGCCACCCTGCTTCAGGACAGACCCTCCTCCCTCAAGACCCTCTAGAAGTTTCCTTCAGCTGCAGGAAGCCATCTTGTTGGAGCTGCCATCCTCCTCTGGACAACTCTTGCCCCATGCCTGGTCAATGGGGGGGGGTCCCCTGGCTTATGTTCCTCCCTCCAGGCTTATCAGTCTTGTGTTCTGTTATTTCATGTGTACACATTTAGGGCTGGCTACATCTTCTTTAAAATGGACATTTTTATCATTATCAATGCCCTTCTTTGTTCCTGGTTATGTGTCTTACTCTGAAGTGCACTTGGTTTCTCTTTAGCTAGTTTAGTGATGTGAAACAATGAATTTCACATTTGGCCTCAGTTATCATTTTTTGCATTTAATTCTCTTCTTTTTCATTCAGGGCCTCTTTGGACATACCTTCTCTATGAAGTTTCTAAAGCAGATTAATTTCCTCTGGTGTACGGAGTGTTCTTGGAATCTCTCTTACCATTTCCGTCAGGCTGTTACCTGGATATCCAATATGATTATTTGTTCAATGTCATTGAAAGCTAATCAGGCATTTCCCCACCAAGAGTGGTAGGTAGTCCAGAATAGAATAATTAGAAGACTGACAGTTCTATGGTATGAGAGACTTTGCAAATATCCTTCTTTGCTGAGTGTTGCAAAAAAGAAAGAAAGAAAGAAAACTCGATCCACAAAATACTTATTCACAAAGATTCATGGGAGTCTCATTCGTAATATCACCAAACTGAAAATGACTCAAGTTCCCATCAACAAGATGAACTGAAGGACACATTGTGGCACATTGACATAATGGAATACCAACAACATTAAAAAGTTACCAGTTGTGGATATGCAGAATCTTAAAGACCTTTGGTCAGACTTGGGAGAGTTCTATTTACATGTCCATCTTCACTGGTTGCAAAGACCAAGCAAGTCATAAAGGGCCATGGGGTGAGGGAAGGAGAAGCTATATTAAAACAGCAAGAATGCCCTCTTGGAGGAAGGCACATTTGATACGTGATCTAGAGAATGAGGCAGTCATAGGAAGAGCTGGGGAAAAGACCTCAGGCTAAAGGAGTAACAATCGCAGAGTCCTTGAGGCAGGAGAAGTTTCACTTTGCTGGTGAGAGACCCCTGTGGCTGAAACAGAAGAGCAGAGTAGGAAGGCCTATGGGAACTGGGGGGAGTAGCAGGAGGTAAGGCCGCAGGGAGGCAGGACAGCTCATGGGTAACGCCACAACCAGGGCCAGGGGGGCACTCCTAAAAAGCCACTCGGTTGGAGCTGTTATACTGAAATGTATATTGCATGTTTTTTGAGAAGACATTTCCATTATTTGAAAAGTTTCCTCTTTCTAGTCAATCTTCCCCATCCTCAAACCCAGGCAACGATTTCATATTTCTGTCACCATAGACTGGAATACACACACACACGGAGGAATCTGGTGCTCTGGACTAGGTGGAATGTGGGTATCTCCAAACACTGATACAGAGTGTTTCTCTCCCTGGTACACACAGCTATATACAAACGTAAGCCCCAAAGCCACACCCCAGTAACCGGCTCCTCCAGCCACACCTGCCTCCAGGTACCACTCAGTTAACCCCACCAGGGGACAATTCACTGACTGGGTTAAGGCTCTCACAACCCAATCATTTCTCTGTGTCCTCTACTCTGTACCATTGGTCTACCAGTCTGTTTTGGTGCCAATGCCATGCTGTTTTTGTTACTATTGCTCTGTAGTATAGTTTAAGGTCTGGTGTAGTGATGCCCCCTGCTTCACTCTTCCTGCTAAGGATTGCTGTAGCTATTCTGGGTCTCTTATCTTAGCAGATGAATTTCGTGATTGCTTTTTTTGTTTCTATGAGGAATGTCATTGGGATTTTGATTGGAATTGCATTAAATCTGTAGAGCGCTTTTGGTAGTATGGTCATTTTGATAAAATATTAATTCTGCCTATCCTAGAGCGAGGTAGATCTTTCCATCTTCTAAGGCCTTCTTTGATTTCTTTCTTTAGGGTTCTGGAATTTTCATTGTATAGATCTTTCACCTCTTTTGTGAAGTTGATTCCCAAGTATTTTATTTTATTTTATTTTTTTGAGGCTATTATAAATGGGGTAGTTTTCTTCATTTCCCTCTCAGAGGATTTGTCACTGATATACAGAAATGCCTTTGATTTATGGGTTTTGGTTTTCTATCCTGCCACTTTGCTGAATTCTTACTAGGTCTAGAAGTTTTCTGGTGGAGCTTTTTGGGTCTTCCAAGTATAGAATCATACTTCAGGAAATAGAGCTAATTTAAGTTCTTCTTTTCCTATATGTATCTCTTCAATTTCTTTGCCTGTCTTATTGCTCTTTGTCAGTATTTTATTAAGAAGTTTTGCATCTATGTGCATCAGAAACATTGGCCTGAAGTTCTCTTTGTCTGGTTTTGGTATCAGAGTGATACTAGCTTCATAGAATGAATGTGGAAGGCTCCCTCCTTTTCTATTTCATGGAATAGTCATTTTTTTAATTTACTGCCTATGCTTTTCAGGACTTACCCAAATAACCACTGGCAATGTCTGAAGAGTTTCTCACACGCTCTTCTCCTGTAGTTTAATAGTGTCGAGCCTTCCATTGATACTTCTGGTCCGTGTTGAGCTGGTTTCTGTGTAGGCTGAAGAGCAGTGGGGTCTCAGTCTTCCACCTGGGATAGCCTGTTTCCCCAGCGTCGTTTCCTGAAGGGACTCTTCCTTCTCCGATCTATGTTTTGGCACTGCTGTGAATCAGCGGTCTGTGGACGAGGGGGTTTGTTCTGGGATCTCTGGTATGTTGCAGTGGTCTGTGTTTTAGTGCAGTGTCATGCTGTTTGGGTTATCATAGCTTTGGAGAGTGTGTTCAAGTCAGGGATTGGGATGCTAAGAGCTTTGTTCTTTTTGCTCAAGATTGCTTTGTTTATTCAGGATTTTTTGTGCTTCTATATGTATTTGATGATTTTTTTTTCTAATTCTATGAAGTCATTTGTATTTAAATGGGAATTTTATGGAATCTGCACACCACTTTGGGAAGTATGGACATTTTAACAATGTAATTGTTCCAGTCCACGAATATGGGCATTCATTCATTCATTCATTCTGCTTTTTGTGTGTGTGCTTTCTTCCATTTTTTGATCAGTGTTGTACTTTTCCCCCATAGAAGTCTTTCTATTCCTGGGTCAATTTTATTTTCACATATTTTATTTTTATAGTTATTATGAATGGTATTGCTATCATATTTTTTCTCAGCAAGTTCATTATTGCTGTATAAAATGCTGTAGATTTTTGTTTGCTGATTTTGTGTTCTGTAGCCCTACTGAATTTGCTTATCAGTGCTAAGATTCTTTTGGTAGAGTTTTTAGATTTTTCCAGTTTTTAGTTTTTTTTAGAGTCATATCATCTTCCCACAGGGATTTTATTTATTCTCTTCTTATTAGTATGCTTTTTATTTCTTTCTCTTATCTAATTTTCCAGCCAAAACTTCTAGTACATGTTGAATAACAGGGGTGAGTAGGCACATTTCATCTGGTTCTAGATCTTGGAGAACATGTTTTTCAATTTTCCCCATTCAACATCATTTTGGCTACCTGGTAGAAAACTATTTGAGATAACATTGAGTAGAATCAGAAAAACCGAAGGGTGAGCACTGGGGGAATCCCAGTAAGAACTGTTTGTGGGTAGGCCCAGTTTGTGGTGGGTAGATGAGATGGTCTTCAGAAATATGGGATTCAGTCACATAGACTTAATGTTAAGTGTGGTTTGGCAATTGGTCAAAGATGAATAGGAGGTCAGATGGAGGGCAGGAAGGATCAATGGTTCTATTTTTAACATGGTAGATATCTGACGCCTATTAGACACCTAAGAGGATGCTAAGTAGGCTCTCCAATCTGTAAGTCTTAAGCTCAAGAGAGACGTGTAGACTAGAAATGTAAAACTGAGAGCTGTCAGCAGGTGGGTCTGTAGGAATTGGTAAGGCACTAAGGCCCTCATAAGGGCGTGGTGAGTGGCTGATACTTGACATCCCTCTCTTAGGGGAAGTCCTTCCTCCCCTCCTTCCTTCAAGTTACACAGCTTTATTTAGAAGACAAGGACAATCCACCACCCAGCCCGCCCACTCCCAAGGTCCTGGCCACATGGACCTTGAGCTCAGGACAGATGGGCATCCTGCAGAGGAAAGATGGAGTCAGAAGTCTGAGTCCAGAGGCCAGACCATGAGACCAGCCCAACTTATGCTGTTGGGGCCCGGGTTTTGCCTCCCACAAAGTGCAGTGTGTCACTGGTGAGCTGAGGCCCTTGGAGACTCCGGGTGCTGGGTCTCACCTGCAGTCACGGCCATGATCAAAGCCAGAGGTAATTTCCAACCAATGCCTGGCGTGTGGTAGATTTCTTAGTTTATTAAGTAAATATTTAACCCAGGAAGATGAAAGTCAGGTAGCGATTGGTCTTATGTATGTAGAATGTTCATTGCAGAATAGGTGGACATGCAGCAGATGTTCAAAAATCTCAAGTTAGTGAGGAGATAAAACATTGGAGTGCAAGAGCAGAACTGTCCCCCCCCCACCCCCCGTGGTCGTTATGATGAATGTATCCCCAGGAGAGTCTCCGGTGAATAATCAAGAAGATGAGGCAGAACAATCTCTGTAGGTTGGGTGGTCAGGAAAATCCCGCGATGATCAATTTATTGACATCTATTTGATTTTTTTATTTCAAATGATGTTGTAAAACAACAACGAGGAGAAAAAAATAAAAAGGAACTATAATGAAAACGTACAGAGAGCACCCCAAGTGAGTTTGAGCGCTGATGGGTTCTGTCACACAAATCTGGTGGCAAATCAGCCTGGACTGTGGAGGTAGGTGTGCAAGGTGCCTTCAGGAAGACCACCTCACAGGTGGCCCGGCACCTCCCCTGTGGGTTCCGTGGCTGAGAGGGTAAGAATGAATGCACGCGGACCAAGTTCAAGTCTACGGAGGTCCTCCTACTGTGGAGAGCTCATTCCCAACAGCTATGCAAACCCCTCCTCTTAGCATTACCTTCACTGTGTTACTTAAATTTATTTATGTAAATGTTACTTTATTATCATGAATGTAGACATTTATGAGCAAAAGTCATGCAAAAAGATGCTTGAATGATTCATTTAGATGTACTTCATTGTATTCTCATTTTCTTTCCTTCTCTCTCCCGTCCCTTCACTTACTCTTTTTTTGTTTCTCTATTTTTATCCAAACATGTACTTATATCTTCACAAAATAGAGATCTTACTCTGTAGAGTTCTGTACCTTTTAAAAACTAATATCACAGCACAAACATTTCCCCGTAGCTTTTATTATATTGAAATGTATAATTTCCAATGGCTGTGTAATATTCCATTATGTAGAAATACATGAGAAATGTCTAATTAATCCCATATTGTTGAACGTGAGGTCGTATTCATGTTTCTGCTTTGTAGAACGACTGTGATGGGCGTCTTTGGTATGATTATATACACTACTTCTCTATTTTAGATAAATGCTCGGAATCTGTGTTTTTGACAGGTTTCTTGAGAATTCTTTTTTGAGGAAACATTTTTCCCTTTGTATAGGCTTTATCTTTCTTAATGATGCGATATCTCTTTTCAGAATACATAAGTTCTTAGAAATTTTGATCAACCAGTTAGTTTTAGGCCGATTACTTTTGATATGTTATATTTTGGACAGTAAATACCTGCCCCAGCTCACGTGTTGAAGCTTGGTCCTCAGCACTTCTGGGGAGCGGTGGACCCCTTAGGGCTAAGGCCCAGTGGGAGGGAGCAGGCATCGAGGGGTGCCCTTGGGAGGCATCGAGGAGCTCCCCTTCCTCCTTCCTGGTTCCCACCAGGTGAGCAGCCTTGCTGAACCATGCCCCCTCTGCACCATGAAGTTCTGCCTCATCACAGCCTGGGAAACAGGTGAAGTGACTGTGGACTGAAACCGTGAGCCAAAGTGGTGGAGCAGATCTGCTTACTTCTTCATTGCCAGGAAGCAGAGAGAGGGAGGAAGAGAGAGGAAGAATGGATAAGGGGACTTATGTTCCCTTAATTTGGTTTTCTCAGGTATTTTGTCACAGTGACAGACAATTGACTAACAGAGAAAACTGGTACCAAGAAGTGGGGATCGTTGCTGTGACTATACCTGATCATGTGGCTTATTAGCCTTTGGAACTGGTTTGCACAGGGGACTTGAAAGGTTTGGGGAAGCAGGATAGAAAAAAACCTTAGCCTGCCGTAAGTGGAACTTAAGGGGAATGCTGGTGGAGGTCAGAAGACCAGAGTGCGGGTAGGAATTCAGACAGTAAAGGCCATGCTCACGAGGCCTCAGTTGGAAATCAGGACCCTACCGGAGGCAGGGACCATTCGTGTTGCATTCTGGCAAAGAACGTGTATGCATTTTGTCCTTGCCCTGAAGTTTCGAGGGAGCTGAGTTTCAAGGGGATGGATTAATTAACCTGGTGGGGAAGATTTCAAAGTGGTACAGAATTCAGGCTGAGACATGAGTGTTGTCGTCTGCCTTTAGATTAACCGTGAGAATGGGGTACAAAAGAAGAGTGGGAAGATTAGAAAAGCTTGCAGTTTTGCCAGAAAGGAAGCTTGGGTGAAATTGCTGGCACGGAGGTACAGTTGTAAAAGAGGTCGGAGCCGTTAGAAAGAGGTCAAGCGCTTGTCCCGAGATGGGAAGAAAGCTGTCTGAGGGCATCTTGGGAATCAGTAAGAATGCCTTTCCCTCCCAGGCTGAAAGTCTGAAAGTGCAAACCTGTCCTTCGAGAAGAGAGAGCCTGGGCGTCCTGCTCTACAGGCCACCCCACGCAGAGGTCACTGCCACCACAGCTCAAGCAGGCCTGGTGACTGTTGCTGCTGTCAGCAGACGGGGACGTTGCTCCCGTGGTATTGGTTGTGTAGACAGGCGGAATGCAGGAGTTGTGGGTCACAGAAGCTTCTACCGAGCTTCCAAAAGGCAGTCTTGGAGGCTAGGAGGTATGTGGCAGGGCCGGAGTCCCTCCAGCAGCCCTCAGAGGGTGACGCGGGAAGCTGTGAGAGCGAATCAGCGCAGGCGGCTGCAGGAGGTCAGAGGTCCGGGAAGGGGGAGTGTCTGCTGAGGACAGGGGCAGAGAGTGGTCAGGCGGGCCGCAGCTGTCGAGGTCATGGGGGGCGCTGCCCAAGCCCGTTGGCGCTCCCGTCGTGCCACGGAGTGTCCGGATGCAGGAGTGGAGCTAGAGCGTTCAGCCTGGTCCCTGCTGGGTCTCAGTCTTCTTTGGTCTGACCTTCCTCCCCTCTCCCCGTGCTGCGAGGCTTCCCTCTGCCTGTTCCGTTGTGGTTGGAGGCATACACCTTGTCTGGGTGTGTATGGGGCTCACAGCTAGGAGCTGTCCTTGAGTCTCAGAGGAGACTTTGGACTTGAAATTTTGAACAGTGCTGGAACTGTGAGACTTGGGGACCCCTGGAGATGGACCAGATGCATTTTGCAGTCAGCTGGACATGAGCCTTGGGCTTCAGCAGTGGAATGTTGTATTTTGGATTGTCACTGTCCCTGAAAAGATCATGTGTTAAAGGCTTGGTCTCCAGCTGTCGGCACTACTGGGGGGTGGTGGAATTTGGACAGGAGGTGGGGTGTAGTTTGAGGACGTGGATGATTGACAGTGAGTCCTTGCAGAGTGTGTCGGGCTCCCTGCCCCTTATCCATTCTTCCTCTCTCTTCCTCCCTCTCTCTGCTTCCTGGCAATGAAGAAGTAAGCAGATCTGCTCCACCAGGCCTTCCCCACAGAGATTGTTCTGCCTGATATACGTCTCCAGCAAGGAGCCAAGTGCCTATGCGCCGCAGTCCGGCTGCAGCAAAATAACCGGGGGGTGACGAACAACTTGTGTAGATTGATACAGCAGGAGTGGGAGCCGTTTATTGCAGGACAGGAGCAGTATTTATACATTCCACACAGCTTATCTAATTAGCATAAACTAGATACATCAGTCAACCAATCAGGAATCTCTACACCTAATGGCTCGGTTTTGTTACTTCTCAAACCACTCCCTCTGACATTTTGCCAGGCACCATCCAGACTTGTTTACGAACTCTAACATTCCCCTGGCAAAATGCCAGGTGTTACTTTGACTTGTTTACAGACTCTAACACCTATGGACTGGGAAGTTGTCAAATTGTGAACAGGAACAAATCTTTCCTCTTTGAGGTCATTTTCCTCAGGTGTTTTGTCACGGTGATGCAAAGGTGACTAACGGGATGTATTTCCTCATTGATATAAAACTGGTACCAACAAAAATTTTTTTACCCAAGTATTTTATACTTCTCTTGGAACAATCTAGATGATCACCAATTTCCTACAAGTTTATTCATTTACATCTTGAACTGATATTGGACTCTCCCCCGTATATCTCTTCTAGATTTAGAGCCAATGAGGGGTAACGGGTCAAATGGACTTTGACACCCTAGTAGATTCTTATCTTGGCTTTGCCACTGTGATTCTGGGTGAGAAATCTGTCCTTCGGGGTTCCGTTTATTCATGTGAATGATAAAGATAATCTCTATCACATAATTTTGGAGAATTAGATTATGTATCAGTTCATGTAGACCTCTCTCTCTCTCTCTCTCTCTCTCTCTCTCTCTCTCTTTTGTGGACTGGGGATTCAACCCAGGGCTTCATGAAGGCTGGTCAAGTGCCCACCACTGAGCCGCACCCCGCCCCACACAGGTCTCTTAAAGCACAAGCCGCCGTCTCTGTTCCACTGTCTCCCAGGGACGTCCTCGCCAGCTCTACCGCTGTCTGCTCCGTCCAGGGGGCCGACTCCTTTCTGCTGGACTGTGGGCCTCCCGTTTCCCTCAAGATGCCCAGGAGTCCGTTCTCCAGCGGCCTTAGCCGTTCTTTACGGATCTCTCCTGGCATTTTACTCTGGGCCCAGCCTTCCAGGGTATTGTCACAGAGACGGGAGAAAAGCCACCTTTCCCCTCACTGCAGTGCCGTCCTGTCCTCCCCATCTCACCCGTGCCCGTCCCCACCATTTCCCACACACTGGAAAGGGGACTTCTGGCTAAAACCCTTCAATAGCATCCCACAGTGAGGAGAGTAAAATCCCAGCCCCCAGTGACTTGTGTGTGTGGCTGATTCTTTGACCTCATTTTGAACACTTTACCTCTTGCTCACTCCTATACAACTGTGCCAACTTACTGCTCTCAAACACATCCAGCACACTAAGCCCACCCATCTGTCCAAATTAGGTGACCAACTCCTAACCAGGTTAACTGAGGCAGTAATGAACAGAAGGAAGACCTGGATCTACGAGGAGAGCACACGGTCTCCCCAGCGAGCCACGCACAGTCAGAGCGACTCTCAACAGGGCCAAGGGCAAACGCCGGGACACGGCCTCGTCCCCTACCTAGAAGGGACCTGGACTCTCCTGAAGGGGGTCAGTACTGGTGGTGTCAGGGTGGAAGCACAGGACATGAAATGTAACAACTGGTGAGGCCACAAATATTCAACACTCCTCAGCAACAGGAGTTTGCTTCTGCCTCGTTCATTTAGGTAGATGCAACAATAGCCCTCCAAAGATGTTCACGTCTGATCCCCAGAACCTGCGAGTGGCAGGAGGTACCTTGAGTGATGAGTCGAGGTTTTGAGATGGAGAGATGGTCCTGGATTGTCTGGGTAGGTCTAATGTAGTCACATGGGGACTTATAACAGGAGGAGAGGTCCTGGATTGTCTGGGTAGATCTAATGTAGTCACACGGGGGGATTTATAACAGGAGGAGAGGTCCTGGATTGTCTGGGTAGGTCTAATGTAGTCACATGGGGATTTATAACAGGAGGAGAGGTCCTGGATTGTCTGGTTAGGTCTAATGTAGTCACATGGGGATTTATAACAGGAGGAGAGGTCCTGGATTGTCTGGGTAGGTCTAACGTGGTCACATGGGGATTTATAACAGGAGGAGAGGTCCTGGATTGTCTGGGTAGGTCTAACGTGGTCACATGGGGATTTATAACAGGAGGAGAGGTCCTGGATTGTCTGGGTAGGTCTAATGTAGTCACACGGGGGGATTTATAACACGAGGAGAGGTCTTGGATTGTCTGGGTAGGTCTAACGTAGTCACATGGGGATTTATAACAGGAGGAGAGGTCCTGGATTGTCTGGTAGGTCTAACGTAGTCACATGGGGATTTATAACACGAGGAGAGGTCCTGGATTGTCTGGGTAGGTCTAACGTAGTCACATGGGGATTTATAACAGGAGGAGAGGTCCTGGATTGTCTGGGTAGGTCTAATGTAGTCACACGGGGGGATTTATAACAGGAGGAGAGGTCCTGGATTGTCTGGGTAGGTCTAACGTGGTCATATGGGGATTTATACCTCGAGGAGAGGTGAGAAGCTAGGAGGAGACCTGACAACGGAAGCACAGTTTGGAACGATGTACCTCACAGAGGAAGGAGAGGGAGTTAGGTCAAGGATGCGGCAGCCTCAGCAGGTGACAAGGCATGGAACAGGACGGCTGTGAGCCTCCAGGAGGAATGCCCTGAGACGTCGTCACTCAGAACTCCGGATTCCCAGAACTAGAGGATAACCCACTTATGTTGTTTTAAGTCACTAAATTTGCAGTGATTGGTCGTGCTGCCCACAGTGGCTACAGGTTACCACTCCACGGACGGCACGGTGGGTTCCACAGTCCCCACCTCAAATCTCTTAAATTCTCTATCAACTTATCTGGAGGCAGTTCTGAAATCTGCAACTGAGTGCTGATCAAGGTCAATGGCTGTCAGAACAGGGAAGTGTGTTAATGTTCATTAGTAGGTCCTACCCCAAGGCTACCAGAAAGGCAGCCCATCATGTAGGGCATTTGTCCAGAGAACACCATGGTAGATCCACAACAATAAGGACCTCTCTGGAAGGCTGTCTTCCAGGCTCTGGACGGGGATGAGGCCAAAGCTCTCCCAGACATCTCCATTCAGGAAGAATGGTCCTCTGGAGAAGGCCTGGAAGCTGGCCCTCAGGGAGGCTGGACACAGTTCCAAAGGGTGACTGACAGTGGCCAGGGACCTCGGGCAGAGGTTTGATCCTCGTTCTCTCTCTTTACAAACCCAGGATGGTGTCCATGTGGGTTTATATAAAGACCGGCCCCTGTTTCAAAAGCAAGGGTCCGTATGTGTTTGGAGCAATGATCCTATTTGTTGGGTTAATGATTCACGGACACAGATACATTGCAAAGCCAACTCCCGGTGTGCATATGAACAGGTGTGTACATCCGAGCGTGTGTGTGTGGGGTGTTCTTTAGCTATGGTCAGGTCATGAATCATAGACAGCAGAAGTAAAAGATTAACAAATTGACAAATGTTTAATATAAATATGTCCAGAGCATAAATGTCCCTCCTGTTTCCGAATCCCCAGTGTCTCTGGAACACTGGTGAACACCTCCAAGGGTGGTATAGCTCCCAAGGTAAAAAGGTCTGAACTCCGAGGGAGGAATCATTCCCTGCTCCCCCCAGACTCTTCTTTATCCCTGAAGGTCCCTACCGGGGGACAGGCTCTGTGTGGCAACTCCAGATGGCTATGTCAGTTTTCATAGCTCATTTCAGAAACACCAAGTGAGGAGTAGTGAGTGAACTGTCTGTCTCTTACCAAAGAACACTCTTCACCGAGCTGCTCTGAGAGATGCTGGCCTAGTTCTTGAAATACCAGTTTTTAAAAAGGACATAAATATGCAGGGTGGTCTTTGGAATTAGTCACCATGCTGGTTTATTATTTTAACAAACACAAATCAATGCATATTAATAGGTACCATCTCATGTTTCAATATATGTATAAATTGGGTAATGTTTCAATCAGGCTAAACATACCTCTCTCCTCAAACCTTTATCATTTCTATATGATGACAACTTTCAAAATGCTTTCTTCTAGCTTTTTGAAAGGCATCCTATGTTGTTACCTATGATCACCTGCACTGCGCAAGAGCTCGCCAGACCTTCTCCTCCTAACTGCATCTTAAGACCCTTGATCAATCTTTCCCTGCTCCTCCTCTCTCCCTGGCCTCTGGAAACCAGTATTCAAATCCCAGCCTCTACGAGATCAATCTTTTCCCCACACATACAAGTAAGGTTTTTTCTCCCCCCCCCCACACCTGGCTTATTTTTCTTCTAGTTCCATCCGTGTTGCAAATGATGGAATTCATAATGTTTTATAGTTGAGTAGCATCCCACTGTGAATATGTACTACTTCTCCGTTATTCATCCGTCGAGGGTATTTAGGCCGTCAGTGCTGCAGCGAACGTGGGAGTGTCTTCCACGTGCACATTCCGTTTCCTCTGGATAAATACCTGGAAGTGGGATTTCTGGATAATATGGTAGTTCTGTCTTATTTAAAAATGTTTTATTTAAAAATCCTCAACAAAATATTAACTACTGAATTAAACAGCACATTAAAAAATCATTCACCACAATCAATAATCACTATTTGTCTCAAGGACACAGGAATGTTCAGTATGTGCACATCAATAAACATAACAACCACATCATCAGAATGAAGGACGAAAGACAGGTGATCACTTCAACAGACGCAGGAAAGGCAGAGAGGAGTTTCATATCCCTCCATAGTAATAATACAGAACAACTGAGGGATAGAAGGATCGTACCTAAGCATAATAAAGACCATCCGTGGTCGATTAACGACTGACATACTCAATGGGGGAAAGCTGATGACTTTCTAAGGTCTAGGCCAAGACAAGGGTGCAGACTTCCACCACATTAAAAAATATCATTCTATTTTATCTTATTTTGGGTACCAGAGATTGAACCCAGGGGCACTTTACCACTGAGCTGTAGCCCCAGCCCTTTACTTTATTTTTTTATTTTGAGACAGAGTCTCACCAAGTGGCTTAAGGCCTTGCCAATCTTCTGCCGCATCCCCCGAGTCACTGGGAGACAGGTATGTGCCGACACACCTGGCCCCACCACGTTATTCACCATCATTCTGGACGTCCTAAGCAGAGCAATAAGGCAGGAGAAATGATAATAAAAAAGACATTAGAATTGGAAAAAAGGAAGTCACATTGTCCCTGTTTGCAGGTGTTGTGAATGTATACACAGGAAATCCCCAAACTGTTAAATTAGTAAATGAATTGAACAAAGTTTTAGGATCCAAACTGAGCACACGAAAGCCAGTAGTGTTGCTATATGTCAATATGGATCTAAAACAAAAATCAAGAAAACAATCCCATTTCTAATTGCTACCAAAAATACCTTGGAATAAATTTAACCAAAGAGGCGAAAGACCTCTGAAATGAGAACTATGAAATATTGGTGAAAGAACTGAAGAGGACTCAAAGAAGGGGGAAGCCATCCTGAGGTCATGCGTCAGGAGAATCAACGTTACTAAAATGTCCAGACCACCCAGAGTTGTTTGCAGGTTCAGGGCAATAGCTATCAAAACCCAGTGGCATTCTTCACAGAACTAGAAAAAAATCTAAAATGTATTTGGAACCGCGAACCCCTGTGCACAGCCAAAGCCATCCCGAGCAAAGAGAGCACAGAAGGCAGCTCCCACCGCGGCATCGAGCCACTTCAACAAAAACGGGGTAAAGGCTTGTATAAAGTTCACTTTTATAAAGATGCTCTACACATTAATTCAGCTATTTTACAACAACCCTAGGAAATCGATACGATTATTAACTGTATTTTACAGATGAGAGAAATAAGACAAAGGAATTGAATAAGGTGCCCAAGTTCACTTAGCTGAGTTAGTGTCAGAGTTGGGAGCAAATCTAGCTCATCAGATCCCAGGGTCCGTGATGTCAATTCTATGCCAAGTATTTTTATCATGACCTATTACCCACAGGTTGAGTTCATTACAAACCAACAAATCCACAGCTCTAAGTCCTAAGCGATCAATTTGAAAACAGTGCCCGAATCCACATGCCTGGATTCAACCTGGACCTTTCAAATTGTGTTGAGCGTGTTGACAGATTAGTGTTCATAATGACACTCACTGAATACTTTCTAGGGGCCAGAATTTGTTCTAATTGTTCCACATGCATTAGTTATTTAATCCTCACAACGACCTCATCGTTAGTTACGTGTTGACATAGAAGTTTGTTTCATGATTCTTCTTGTTTTATCTGTACTGCTTCTGTCTGTGTTTTGCTTTTTCAATCCCTTGTTCCACTCATTTTAATTCCCTCAAGCACTTTATGACTTCCAGGGACTAACGTGGTCACTACTGGGTGTACTTCAGCAGAGGATGGAACTCACATCTGGTGAGGTTGCTCTTCACAGTTCCTACAACCATGAGTTTTGTTGTCATACGTAGATATTTATCTAACATAAATATATGTGACTTATAATAATGTAAGGGCTTAACATTTTTAGATTTCCCTGGAGTGGACACATCAGCTACTCCTGATGAATACTAGAGAGCTCGTTTGACAGTGTTTCAAACCGTCCTCTGGTCTGTTATTTTCAGGATGGGAAAGTCCCTGATAGACTCTTGAATTTGCAAGTAACAGGACTCTCTTGGGCTTTGATCACCCTGCCCCCCACCCAGTGAACTGATCTAGATACCCCCCCAGCGGCCCTGGGATCTCTTTTGTGCCGAGGAGGGCAGATTGTCACAATAGGCCACTCTTTTAACTTGGGTTGTTGTAAATCAGAGTGTCTTTGAATAGTTGATTGTTGAAGTTCCTTAGTCCAACCTTGGTCATCATACCTCCCTTGTGACCGTTGCTGGACTCTCTTGTTACAAACTGTCCCTCACTGCATTCCGTCTTCCTCTTACCCACCACTCTCTGACCGTTGGGTCCTGACAACCAGCACTCTCCAGGAGATTCAGGTCAGTCCACCCCTTGACCTGCGGTCTCCAGCTTGGTCATCTGCAGAGTCGGCTTCTCCCTGGAGAACACGCATACCTCACCACCCTTACCCATCCATGCTAGAGAGGCTTCCGCCAGCCAGCAACAGACAACTTCTGCCTTCCTATGAACCTGCGTGTATTCCTTCCTTCACGGCATGAGCACCTGTTTTATTTCAGGATGTCTTCGGCACTGAAAAGACACAATTCCGGGTCTTGGAAGCTCCTGCCTACGGCGTTGGTTAAACTGCTGTGTGGTTCTGCATTCCTGTGGCTATTCCTGCTTTTCTGTACTCTGTTCCTTGCCTATTCCCTATTGGCCAGTCTGTTCTGTCCATAGCTAAAAATTCAACGACCCTCTCTTTGCTGTTTATAAAACCAACAACAGATTTTGCTGTTCTGCTTGGATTTCAGGACACAAATCATGGCTCAATGCTTACTAAGACTCCACGTATGGTTGTTTCCCTCCATTTAAGCAGAAGTCCTGGGACACAGGCTCTGTGCTGGGACTTCCGATCGTACCTTCCTTTTCTTTGACTCAGGACCTATGTTGACCTGTACATAGGTCCTGAGTCACCAGACACATGGCTCTAACAATGCACCCCTTCCTCAGAACCTACCCAGGCTCTGAAACTGCTTTTCCAACTGTTGTACCTTTTGTCTCCCTCATATCTTCCAGTGGTTCATGACCCTTTTCATAGTCTGCCCGCAGTGGCCCACGACCCGTCACTAATGCCACTTGCCCCTGGAATATGCTAGAGATGTGCACCAGCTACTCTTCAGGGTGAAGTCATGCCTCCAGACAGAGGGAAGGCAGCAGGTGGGATGTATCTTGCAACATTTCTTTGCAGCAAAACTAGGACAAAAACATCTGACAGCATCAGATTTAGATGTCAAAAATGCAGACACCATTAATAATTTATGGTTTTTCCTGCTAAGGAGCAATAGTGCTCATTAGGAGATCTTAGACATGTCATAATGGTGGCATGTAAATTGTACACAATCTGAGCATAGCCCACAGGCATCCAAAATAGAAATATTGAGATTCAAGTCGCCAAGCTTGCTATTTTTTCCAAAATGCTCAAACCTGGAAAAAAAAAAAAGTCTCTTTTGCTAACTCATAGATTTTGTAGAAAACCATCGCCTTGCCTCTCCTCCAAAACAAAGCACCAAGGAGGTTTAACAGGTTCACTATTAAGGTACAAGTGAACCTGTGCTATTCAAACAATCATGTGTTCCAAGCAGTTCCCAGCTCACACATGGGTTTCTTTAATGAAACATCATTTTAAATATTTGTAAGTAAATTACACAAAAAGGATCATTGACCTAAATCTAAGTGCTACACTTACATGTTTTAGAAAAAAACAGGAGCAAATCTTCATGTCTCTGGGTTAGGCAATGGTTTATCAGCTGTGATACCAAAGACATAAACTGGCAATTTTAGGAATTTCATAAAATTAAAACATTTTGTGCTTCAAAGGACACCATCTAGAAAAGTGATGAGACCATTCAGAGAATAGGAGAAAATATTTGCAAACATATATTTAATGGGGGACTTGTGTTTAGAATATGTGAAAAACTATTATAATATATATACATATAAAAAGTCAGATGATCCTATTTAAAATGAGCGTAGCTTCCAAGGAGGCTTGTCTCCTAAGAAGACATACAAATGGCAATAAGCAATAGAAGAATGCTCAACAACCCTGGTCATCAGAGTGATACACAATACCCCTCACACCCACCAGGACAGCTGTAAGAGAGAATCGGTAAGTGGGGGTGACAGTGCCGGGGACTGGTCCCCTCAGCACTGCTGGTGGGAGGGTAACATGGTCTGGCTGTGAGAAAGCAGCCAGCGTTCTTCCCAGGAATTCCCTTGGCGTGTGCTGAAGAGACCCTGCAGTTTTGGTTACTGTAACTCCGTAGGAGGACTGAAGTCAGGTACTGTGAAGCCTGCAGCATTGCTTTCTGGGCTTAGAATTGCTGTGGTTATTCCGTGTCTTTTATTCTTCTAAGTGAATCTCAGGATGTTTTTTTTTTTTTCTATTTCTGTGAAGGTGTCACTGTTATTTTGATGGAAATTGCATTGAATTTGCACGTTGCTCTTGGTAGTATGACCATTTTAACAATATTAGTTCTGCCTATCCATGAACAGGGGAGGTTTTCCCATCTCCCGAGGTCTTCTTCAGTTTCTTTCTTCAGTGTTCTATAGTTTTCATTGTATAAGTCTTTCACCTCTTTGGTTAGGTTTATTCCTAAGTATTTTATTTATCTATTTATTTATTTTTGAGGCTATTGTGAATGTGACTGTTTTCCTGATTTATTTCTCAGCAGATTCATTGTTGGTATACAGGAAAGATATTAATTTTTGCATGTTGATTGTGTAACCTGCTACTTTGCCAAATTTGTTTATTATTATTAGCTCTAGCGGTTTTTTAGTGGAGTTTTTTTGATATTCTAAATATAGGATCATATCATCTGCAAAAGCATAAATATCAGAAGAAAGTTTTCTTATTTTTACATAAGAAAAAAGGCATAAAATTTAAAAATCTAATTTCCTTTCCCCAAAGCTAGAAAAAACTGTGATTCAAATTCAAAATATTAATAGATTGAAATAACACACAGTAACAAAAAAGTAACAAAGTAGTGAATCTGGATTGATATATATGATTAATCTATCAAGTGTCTGAGAAAAAATGCAAAAAGTTCATAAGTATAACATTGGAGTATTAGAAGGCAAGGAACGAGGAAGGGTCACCAAGTCCTAGGCCAGAGACTTGACTCTGGGCCTCCAACAAATCAGGTCTGGCTGCTGGCCCCCAAAACCAAACAGAAAAGGAAGTGGTTCACAGCACGAAAGAAACGTCAGTCAGCGTAGGCCGCAAGGCAGACCAGGGACCCACGTCTTCACCCAGGTCTTTGAGGGGCTGACGATGACCTAGATGCTTTATGAAAGGGGGATGACCGTAAGGTTTGGGGTTTGACTATCTGGAGGCTTTTCACAGCAGCCAGAGCAGGTGACCCTGATCCAGTGCAGTCTGACCTGCTACTGTCTCAGGATGGTCAGGTAGGCTGGTGCCTAGCGGGCAGCTGGGACTCATGGTAAGATGTTTATGGATGAGACCTTCTTCCTGGAATCCAAGGTGACATGGCGCAAAGGAGGTGGATCAAAATGGGGTCGGAGATATCCATTCTCTAATTCTGATTTTAGCTGACCCCTGGACACCTGTGGATGTGAGCAAAGAGTTTATCTTTGTTACAAACGTGTACAGGTTCACACGTCCAGAAAATCTTTCCAATTTGATGAAAGACATGTTTGCATGATGAATGTAATAAAACCATTCTATCTTCAAAGCACTGAAAAGAAGAAATAAAGAGAAGAGCTTTAAAAAACAAAAATAATGACACTGTCGGGGAACTAACAAAAATTTGAATTCTCATTTATGTGTCATCAAAAACAATGGAGGGGGTGGACGGTGGCTCCGTGGTGGGGCACTTGCCTGGCACACGTGAGGCCCTGGGTTGCTAGAAGACGGGAGAACATGTTTAACGTGCTGAAAGAAGAAGAAGAAAAAAAAAACAAAAACCAAAACCTGCCAACCCAGAATTTTATACCTAGTGAAAATACTCTTCTAGAATCACAGTCAAATAATGACAATTTCAAAGAAAGAAAATTTAAAAAATATGTTGCTAGAGTAGCTGGAACATAGGGAATGCTAAAAAAATGTTCTTCAGGTTGGAGGGAAATTATACAAGATGGAATCTGAATCTTCAAAAAATAATGAAGATCATCAGAAATGGTAAATATGTAAGGAAATATAAAAAGTGTTCTATGGGTTGACTACTGAATTAGGTCCTCCAGTTTTCTTGAAATCTAAGAACTGGGAACTATTTAATTTCCTAAAGAATTTTCAAGTCAGTGATTTAATGACTTTTCTAATAATAAGCCTAATTGCTATCTTTATTGGGCCCTAAAGATATTTTTATAGAGTCAGGTGTAGTGGTGCACACCTGTAATCCCAGCTACTCAGGAGGCTAAGGCAAGAGGATTACAAGTTTGAGGCCAGCCTTGATAATTTAGTGAAACCCTGTGTCAAAATTTAAAAAATTTTAAAGGCTAGAAATCTAGCTTAGGGACAGAGTACCCCTAGGTTCAACCCCACTACTGAGAAAAGAAAAAAGTGTACCTAGAATTTGAATGAAATGCACTATAGTCACATTTAGAGAGGGTGAGAGTAGGATATCACGCCTATACTTAGGGTTCACTAAGGAAAACAGAGGCTGCTCTAGATATTTCAAATAGAGAAACATTAAATACAGAGAATTGAGTTGTACAAATTTCTGAAATGTTGGAAGAGCACAAGGGAAGACAATATTGAAGCTAACATCCTTGCTGGAGCTTATTTTTTTTTTTAATTTTTGCCAAGCTCAAACTTGAGGAAAACACAGAGTTTGCATATGCACATGTGTAGAGGAAAGTCTTACCAGTAAACCTAGAGCGGCTACTAATTCTTGTTCTCTAGGGTCAATCAGTATGATACCCTGAACGCAATGGATCAATGTGATATCTTACCAAAGGAAGAGATCATCAAAATCCATGCAAAGTAGATTATAGCATAGGACCACAGCTGAGATGCCACTGAGGTGGATGGTGAAGGCGTACTGCTGGCCTCTCCAGTGAAAGAAAACTGCTATGGTGGTCTTCTAAACCAAGTGCGGGGAGAAAAATCATATGCCAGATCAGTCGTTGTGTACCAGTACCAGGAGATTTGTTAATTTGCTCAAGCAATGACACTACATTTGCAATAGCAGTTACACTAGAGTCATCACCTAGTTAAGTTTGTGAAAATCCCTTGTCAGTCTCTAAGATTCACCTGTTTCCACAAAGACCAAGTAGGTCCAAGGCGGATGTGACAAGAATCACTACTGAAGTATTTTCACGTCCTTGGTGATGGCTCTAGTCTGTGAAATCCTACCAGATGTACAATATTGGCTTTGGTTCACTACTGTCCTGGGTATCGGCAGTCTTAGTGGCTTCCATGTGGCCTTTCCCACCATAATGACCCTCCTTCTGTAGACGAGGAGCCAATCTGAGGATTTCTCCAGATGTCAAGTGTGTGTATTTAATCATCATTCCAGAACTGGGAGATGGCCACAGGAAGGTTCCAAGGGCCGCCTGGCACACTGTGGGGCAGACCTGAGCTGAGACCCCATTGGTCATCTCATCTGCCGAGCCCCTGCTCTGACCGGTGGACGACGGTGACATTCGCAGTCAGGAACTGGTGTCGGTTCGGAGCCGGTGTCCAGGAGTTCCCCGAGGTCTGATTATTTCCTTTTATCTATAAGGAGCTACCTTGGTTTCAGGCCAAAGTCCCTTTAGTGCAGGTCACTGTGTAAATTTTTGGCAGTGTACTGGGATTCTTTTGCATGGGGACCTCGGGGTCTGGTATCATAAAATGGCTGTGGATTGATTGAGAAGGCTTGACTCTGTTTTTATGATTCAGGCTTGAATTTCATTCATTGGCCTAGAATTTTTCTGTTTATGCAGTTCAAGTAAGAATTTAGGAGGTTCATATCTGTTTCACTTTTGGGTACACAATAATCAGCTGACCAAAACCATAGATCTGTACCATTCGGATCGCTGTATGGATTCCACTGTCCTGACAATAACCCCGCGCACCTTGACTTCAGTGGTGGGTGCTGCTACACGGCCCCCATTCAGTGTCGAACTTTTTCTTAGTGAGTCTATATCAATACATTTAGGCTGACCTGATTTTATGTACTTTCATCCTTATCCCACACCCTTGATTCCATCCTTGCATATTCCACGGATTTCTGTCTGTGTGAATTAGGAAATTCAAGTAGTTCTTTTGAGTCTAGAGCACCTTCTCTTGGGTCACGTTCTGTACCTTATCTTTGGGGGCTTGTTGGAGCTTGCATATGGTTAAAGACAGAAGCCAAGAGTGACCGTGGTGAGGGTTCTGAGGAGAATCAGAATTTTCTTGCAAGACAAATGTCTCAGAGGAGACCACTAGGGTTCCCTCAGGCCACGGGGTACCCTTCCCCTCAGCTGGGCAGAGGAGACTCCGCACAGGGTGGGAGTTCCCACGGCAAAGACGCTGCATCACGACGCAGGAGCTCAGTGTCCCCATGTCACTGGGATGTCCCCACATGTCCCCTTTCCTCCTTCCCAGATCTTCTTACTCCTTCTTAGTCACACTTTCACTTCAAAAGCAGACATCCTGGGTCTCAGTCCTTCCACGGATCTTGGGGCGATCGGCTGCACTCAGTCTACTAACTTCAGTATTTCTCTTACCCAAATCACCCAGATAGATCCGCCCATCAGAATACCCAGAAAGAACATCTGATCAGAATTCCAGGGCCCCCCATAGTCCATCAAGTCGACATATGAAATCAATCATCACAAAAATGCTCAATTATAAAATCAACCACTCACCCACTCTTTATAAATAGTAGTGAGCAAAGGAAAGGGGGAATACCAGTTAGTGCACAATCACACAGGAAAAAGGGCAAGAGCCGTGTGGCTGCCACCCTTCACAGCTGTGACGTGCCGAGGCCAGAGTTGATATGTAGCTTCCTTCTTTCTGCTGCATCCTGTCTGGCTCCTTTCCTTTAAGAGCCTGAGTTCATGCAGTGCCACACTGTTAGAGTCTGTAAACAAGTCTGGATGGCGCCTGGCAAAATGCCAGAGGGAGTGGTTTGAGAAGTAACAAAAGCCAGCCATTAAGTGTGGAGATTCCTTATTGGTTGACTGATGTATCTAGTTTATGCTAATTAGATAAGCTGTGTGGAATGTATAAATACTGCTCCTGTCCTGCAATAAAGGGCTCCCACTCCTGCTGTATCAGTCTACAGAAGTTGCTTGTCACCCCCCAGTTATTTTGCCCAGCCGGCCGGACTGAGGCACCACATACCTACAGTCCCAAGAGCTTGGGGCTCTGATGACCCTCCCTTTATTTGGTTACTGTAGTGTCCTGTTAGCTTACACTATTGGTCACGTTGGTTCTGAGCGTCACCCCAAACAATCATCAAGGTTCCAGACTTGGCCGTATTTCCCACCATGACTTATCAGCATCATTCCTTGGTGATAATGGGGTTATAGACAGGAATCTACATTGTTCCTCCCTTCAGGAATTTATATGGATGTCAGGACACAGAAGTACCTAGGGACATGAAGTTAGGTTTATTACTCACATGGGAAACACTCAAAGAATTTCTGTGGAGTTTCCTTCTAGAGTGAAGAAAGAGTAAAGCCTTGGCTTTGACCACGTGGGGGGTCGCATGGTTGGACTTCCTGCTGGAGCCGTTGGAGAGGTATGTCCTTTCTTATGGGCTGGCCAAGACGGGGGGAAGGGAAGGTGATACACACAGGAGAAGTATTTGGAATCAGTCAGGAAAAACAGATCTTTCTCTTCACTTCAGTGGGGAAGAGTCACCTCAAAAAATGCAACCTCCTATTTTGCCTGTGGGTTCAATTGCTCCAGAGCCCAAAATGGCAGGGGCAGTAACTTCTAGTTGCCATGTACTTTTTAAAAAAATTTATTATTTTTCAGTTGTACTTGGACACCAGACCTTTATTTGGTTTATTTTTATGTGGTGCTGAGGATGGAACCCAGGCCTCGCACTTGCTAGGCGAGCTCTACCACTGAGCCACCACCCCAGCCCAAGTTGCCACCTACTTTAACAGAAGGCTTCTCCTTTGAAAACTCAGGCCACTACACTAAAAGTGCCCAGAAATAAAAGTGCGATGAGTTGGTTTCAGGTAAAAGGTAAAGAAACAATTCAATCCTCAACATCTGGCTACAGACCCATGGTTTCTAACTTCAGGATAAACTCCCCTGTATATTGTTCACTGATTAAAAAGTGCACAGTGGTCATCTTCCTTCCATGCTTTCTCTTTCCACGGTTTCCCTGACCCATGATCAACCAGAAAATCCCAAAGATAAATAATTTGTAGATTTTTAATCACATGCCACTCTTGATAGATGACGAGAACTCACCCTGTAGAGTTTATGCTGTCCACACCTCGTACGTAGGCTACCCCTGTTGGTCCCTTGGTACCCGTCTCATTACCTGATCATCTTTTGTGGTATCACAGTGGTCATGTTCATGTACCCCTATTTTACTGCATAATGACCATGGGGTGCAAGAATAGTGAGTGACATTGGCAACTTGGACATGCCAGAGAAAGTGCTTCCTTTAGGTGCAGAGTTGAAAGTACAATATTAAGAGGGAAGGAGAGAAACAGAGGAAGAGAGAGAGAGAGAGAGAGAGAGAGAGAGAGAGAGATCAACATAACTTGTATTATAGTATATTATTTTACTTTTCATTTTATTAGTAGTAATTACGGATAAGTTTTTAGTGTGCCTCATTTTAGAGAAAACAAAGTTTACATAAGAGTTAGCTCTAGCCATCAATTCTGGCACCCGCTGGGGGTCTCGGGACACAGGTCCTTGGACAAGGGCAGACCACTGCATTGTGACTTATTTAAAGCACCAAGTGCTTAAGTCTTGTTTCCTCAGCAGAGTCCTCAATTGGCCATCCCAGTGTTCTGTTTGCCTTTCAGTAATAAGGTAATAGAGCCCTTTTTAGTGAAATGAATTCCTAGGTCACTCAACACTGTTATGTTTGATGCTGTTGTGACAACTAAGGCATCCCATAAACCCCGGATGATGAGACTGTTGAAGCATGCATCTGTATTTCAGAACTCAGATCTCTGCCCTGCCTGTGATACAAATGGTCAAATTAGTCAACCTTCCCTGGTGAGAATGATGTTGTATCAAGGACTCGGATGGTTTCCAGTACTGTCAAACTGGGCACCCAGCACTCATGGTAATCAGATGAGCTCTGACTTTTTCTTTAACATAAGGACCATTTGATGAGTATTGCCATGGATGACACAAGTCTTCTTACTCTGCCCCGTTCTGAGAGGTTTATTCACAGATCTTTTCTCCAAATCTTCTTGTTAGAAATACTCCATCTTCATTTCCTCCAAGTACCCAACCATTAATCCAAATAAGCAGCCACTCCCTGTGAACTGGTATGAATTCGTGTTTCTGGCAATCTCTCTCTCTAAGCAGAAGAAACAACCAGATTTACTGACCAGAGTTCTGCCCACTTGGAGCATGACATCACCCCTGGCTCTTCCAGGCTGCATCAGTCAACACTGGGTGGTAGCAGAGCGTTCCCTGGAACTATCTGTAAATCAGTTTGCAAATATTTTTCTTTAGTAAACTGGTCATGGCTTTGTGTCAAGGGCGTGCCAGTGCAGCAGAGTAAGGGGTGTGGACCTGTGAGCCACTTGCTCGTGCCGCTAACAGGTGCCTTCAAGACTGTTCTGAGTCTGGTCTTACGTATTCTCCCACTTGATAATGATGTTTGTTTTGGTGGGTCAGAGAATACATAATTCATATGGACAGCTCATATCACAATGTCACTTTGTGTCCCACGGCCAGGTATCTTTTGGGGGCATGGCAGCCTCCAGGATCTCTTTCTCAAAAGGAGAATAGCTTGAAGAAGAAGACTGGTTTTACCCCTCACTGTAGGGGATCAGCACTATGATTCACCCACGGGGGACTTTTTCTGGCACCATGTGTGCCTTGGACCCTTTAAACCTCACGGGGTCGTGAGCGTGTAAGGTCTGAGAACTGGATGAGGTGCCTCTCCACTGTGAAGATTCAAGTAATGATTCTGCTTACCAGACTTAGAGAGTTGTCGGGACGGGGTGTGATCAGTGGCAGAATCCTTGACCAGCTTGTGAAAAGCCCCCGTTTGAATACTAGTACAGCAAAATCAATTGATAAATAATAAAAGTTAAAAAGAGTTTTCAAGTCAGAGGTTTAAGATGGTCACTTAGAGGAAGCTGCCCTTCAGTTGCTCTTGGCTCAGGATTCAAGCAGCAGGGGCACGGCACACGTAGGTGAAGAGGAGTTTCACTAAGATCCAATTCACCAGACAGTGTCTTAGTGACTCAGGATCTGGGCACCTGCCTGGCCTGCGTGAGGCACTGGGTTTGATTCTCAGCACCACATATAAATAGATCACGTAAAGCTCTATCAACAACTGGAGAGAGAGAGGGGGGGGGAGGGAGGGAGGGAGGGAGAGAGAGAGAGAGAGAGGGAGGGAGAGAGAGAGAGAGAGAGAGAGAGAGAGAATTGAAGAAAACTTAAACATCCCAATAATCAGCAATGAGATAAAAGCAGGAATAAAAACCTCCAACAAAGAAAAGCTCAGAACCAGATGGATCTCAGTTGATTTCTACCAGACCTATAAAGAAGAACTAAGGCAAATGCCCCTCATTATTCCATGAAATAAAATTATTCCATGAAATAAAAAGAGATGGGACATTTCCAAATTCATTCTATGAAGCCAGAATCACACTCTTGCCAAAACCAGATAGGAACACATCAAGGAAAGAAAACTGCAGACCCCTATCCACAATGAACTTAGATCAAAAATCCTTGATAAAATATTAGTAAATTGTATTCAACAACACATTAAGAAGATTGCACATCATGACCCTTTTGGTTTTATCCCAGGGATGCAAAGATGTTTTAAAATATGCAAATCTATAAATGTGATTCATCACACAAATAAAATAAAGGACAAAAATCACTTAGTCACCTCAACACATGCAAAGAAATCCTTTGGCAAAATTCAGTACCCTCTCAAAAAACAGTGACAAAAAACACTGACGAAACCAAGGATAGAGGGAATATCATAAAGACTGTACATGACAAACCCCAAAGTCCACGTCTTAGTGACAAACCCCAAAGTCCATATCTTGGTGAATGGGGAAAAACTGAAAGCATTTCCCTTAAAGTCTGGACAAGACAAGAATGTACGTTCCTCCCCACTCCTCTTCCATACAGTCCCAGAAATTCTCACCAGAGAAATGAAGCAAGAGAAGGAAATAACAGAGATACAAATAGGAAAGGAAGAGGTCAAAGAGTCACTGTTTGCAGATGAGATGATCCTATCCTTAAAAGATCCAAAAATCTCCACCAAAAGACTGTTAGAGCTAATAAACAAATTCAGCAAAGTAGCAGATTACAAAATCACCTACAAAAATCAATATATTTCCTATATACCAGCAATGAATCTGCTGAGAAATCAGGAAAGCAATTCCATTAACAATAGCCTCAAACAAACAAACAAAAAAACCCCAACAATAACACAACCCTAACAATTCTACCCAAGGAGGTGAAAGACCTCTACAATGAAAACTATAGAACATTGAAGAAAGAAATCAAAGACACAAGAGATGGAACTTCCTCCCTGATCGTGGATAGGTACAATTAATGTTGTAAAGTGGCCATACTACCAAAAGCAATACACAGATTTAATGCCGTTGCCATCAAAATACCAGTGACATTCTCATAGAACTAGAAAAATCAGTTCTAAAATTCATTTGGAAGAATAAAAGATCCAGAATAGCCACAGCAATTCTAAGCCAAATTAAAAAAAAATGCTGGAGGCATGACACTGCCTGACTTCAGATTGTACTACAGAGCTCTAGTAACAAACACTGCCTGGCACCCAACAGGAGACAGACAGACAGGCTCACACGTCTGCAGTCATCTGTTCCTTGACAAAGATGCCAAAAACGTACACTGGAGAAAAGACAGCCTTTGAAACAAAAGGTGCTGGGACAACTGGTTGTCCACACGCAGAAGAATGAGACCAGACCTATCGCTCACCCTGCAACAAATCAACTCAAAATGCATTAAAGACCCAGGCACTAGACCAGAAATTATGCAGTTTCTAGGAAAAAACAAAGTCAATACTCCAACATACAGGCACAGGCAAGGACTTTCTCAATAGGATGCCAAAGCTCAGGAGATAACACCAAAAGTTAGCTAATAGGATGGCATCAAATTAAGAAGGTTCTGCACAGCAAAGGAGACAATTAAGAATATGAAGAGAGAACCCACAGAAAGGGAGAAAATCTTTGTGAGATGCTCTTCTAAAGGAGGATGAATATTCAGAATATTAATAAAGAACTCAAAAAACTTAACATCAAACCCACAATTATTAAATAACGCAATTATCAAATAACCCAATTACCAAATGGGAAACTAAATGAACTAAACAGACACGTCTCAGAAGAAAAAATGCGAGTGGCCAACAAATATATGAAAATACTTGCAAGTCAAGACTACCCTGAGATTTCGTCTCACTTCAGTGACAAAGGCAACCACCAAGAATACAAACAGAAACGAGTGTGACCAGGAGAGAATTGGAGAGAAAGGAGCACTGTCATCCTGTTGGTGGGCGTGTAAATCAGCATAACCACCATGGAAATCAGGATGGAGGCTCCTCAGGAGTAGCCATGGACCATCCTGCGACCCAGCTCTGCCTCTGCTTGGTATTTATCCCAGCGGATCGAAGTCATCATACTATAATGACACATACTGCCCATGAACCAGCCGAGGTGACATCAGTGGACGAATGGATAAAGAACATCTGGTATATGCACACTGGAATTTCATTCAGCCATAAAGAAGAACGAAATTATGTCATGCTGGAAGATGGATGGATCTTGAGAACATGAACTGAAATAAGCAACTCAGAAAGTTAAGGGCCGTATGTTTTTCCTCTGTTAAAGCTAGAGGGGAAGAAGGAGGGAAAGTGGGGGAGGGAGTCTCCCCATGAAAGTTGAAGGGAGATCAGTAGAGTCAAGTCACCAGGGGAGGAGGTGAGGAAAAGGGAAATATTGGGATGATATTGGCCAAATTTCACTGTTATTCTGTGTGCGTGTTCAAATAGGTGTCAGCAAATCCCACCATTATGGACCTCCACAATGCACCAATGAAGTGTGAAAAGAAGAGTCACATCACATGGAAGAGGCACTATTCTAGGAGGTGCCCATTTTTTCCCGTCTGTAAATACCACGATCATTTACCGCTGTCAAAGATCTCTACAGATTCAAGTGTTCTGATCACTGCTCCACCACACGACCTCTTCTGCTTCAGGGTCCCGTTATGCCCACTGAGATCAGGGAGCCCATTTCAACGACGCCATCTGTCAATGCCTTCCCAGGCTGCAGAGGACAGCGGCTGCGGGTTTCACAAGGGTCTGGTGCTCCCTTCAGAACGCATGTCCACGAGGCCTTGGCGAAGGTCGGTGCTCCAGGCCCTCCTCAAGATCCCGTTGTGAGGCTAGGGAAGGGGGTCACATAACACGCCATCCAACACCTTATTTATTTCTGATCACCATCCTTTCCAGTATTCCAGGACCATATGGGTCGTTGAACTTATGCAAACACTGAGTCCAGGTTTCAGTCCGTCAACCAAAGAGAGTCTAATAGCCACTCCCCGCGGCTCAGGAAAATCCTTGGCCCTCACATTTCTGGTGATTACGTCCCTGTGACTGCATTCAAGATGATCCAGCAATGTGTCCTGACGTCTTTGGTCTAGCAGACTCAACCAGATCCGTATTCTTAAGGCTTCTATTAACAAGATACAGTAGCATCTTTACACTTTATTCTGGTGCGACCCTTATACTCTCCTGGGCTATATTTCATACTATTACCTGGGACATTCTAGGGTCAGACCCCGATTAAGAGTCCGGTGACCATGCGGGATGATGGGTGAGCATCTTAAAGACAATTGCCCAGGTAGAGTCACCATAGGGTCTTCAATTTAGGGAAAGCTAGTCTCCCTGGGGGAGGAGGGGCAGCTTCTGACAGCAAGGAGGGTTCATGGAGATTTCAGGGTTCAAGGCTCTGAGATTTGTCTGATTCCACTGGCATTTTGCCATTCTAATTAACAGGGTCTCAGTCATTCCCCCATTAACGTCCTAATTGACAGAAGAGAGACCTGGAGAAATTGTGGATTTATAATTTTCTTTGTAATTCTGCAATTCAGAGAATTGGATGTTTCATTCTGATATTAACCTTTATCAGTTTCAAGAGAGAAAATATTTCTGATGATCTGAACCTGACTTGAACCTATCGTTTTCTTTCTGTAAGTCTCCCACTCCAGTCAGTAACAGCAGTCTGTAGTCATGTTGTAATGTTCATTCCCACCCTAAAGGTCTATGGTGTTATTCCAAAGCTCGGTTTTCCATAGACATTTGATTTCAGGCAACGATAACTTAAAATATCTGTTGTGTTATTGCACACCAGGAATTATCAGGTCCCATTTCCCATTGGCTGTGACCTCATCACCATATTCAATTCCATCAGGTCAGACATCTAACCTACCTGAGGGTCTGTTATCTAGAACCACCACTGATGTGAACCACTACTGCGGTGAGTGCAACCGGGGTCAGGTAGAAATGAAAAACGACTCTTGATGTCTCAGGGTAGAGGAAGTTGACACAGAAAAAAGTTATAAAATGGTTGGGAGATCTGGAAGAAAAAAGGAAAACAGGGCAGGTGACACCACCCCATATATGGAAACCCTAACTTCCCTGTAAAGAGACGCTCGTTCCACGCCACTGTGACCCACATTCAGGAACAGCTGTCGTAGGAGCCTGCACACAGCTCCTGGCACCCAGGAGATTAGCCCCTGCCACTGCAGGGGCTGGTTTGCCGCTGCGCTATGGGGGTCCAGAAGAACCCACTTTCTTCCTTTCCTTTCTTCCTCTCTACCTAGAGTTTGGCTGATCTTGACAGAGCCTCCTGAAATGGAGGCCTGCAGGCAGGGGAGTGTGGGAAACGAGGTTCTCGGACTTTCTGTCCCTCTGGTGTGGGGAGAACACAGAAGCTCAGAGACGGTGCTGAGATGGTATCCGACACACTTGGACCTGAAAGTGGGAAAAGGGTGCTTGTGAAAAGGGAGGAGAGAAAGGAGTCTCAGAGATTTTAAAAGTGGGAGTTGGAGTTGAAGCTCCAGATACAGACTCTCCAACCAGGTGCATACAAGTCCCTGGGAGGTATCTTTTTTCAGATGACTGTATACTCCAGTTTGAAGATTGGTCTAGACTTTGATCGTGCAAGGGGATGCACACCTTCCAGCCAGCTTCCTCAGGGCACTCTGGACCTCCTTGTTTCTCAGGCTGTAAATGATGGGGTTCAACATGGGGGTCACCACACAGAAGAGCACAGAGACCAGGATGTCCGTGTCCAGGGAGTGGCCCTCTCTGGGCCTGTCATAGTTGAAGTTGGCTGTTCCCTAGAAGAGCACCACCACAGTGAGGTGGGACGCACAGGTGGAGAAGGCCTTCCTCCTGCCCTGGGCAGAGGGAATCCTGAGGATGGCCGCCATGATGAGTGTGTAGGAGGCTGCAGGGAAGAGCAGGGGCTCAGGCCAATGGTGGCACTGGCCACGTGGAGCACAGACTCGTTGACAGAGGTGTCTGAGCAGGAGAGCTTCAGGAGCAATGGGATGTCACAGAGAAAGTGGCTGATCTGGTGGGGCCCACACAGAGTGAGTGTGGTGGCCAGCACCGGGTGTGTGACCGAATTCACCAGCCCACACAGCCAGGACCCAGTCACCAGACCAACACAGACCTTCACCCTCATGAGGACGGGGTACTGAAGAGGACGGCAAATGGCCACAGAGCGGTCATAAGCCATGGCAGCCAGTAAGACGCCTTCTGTGCCGGCACTTGTCACAAAGAAGAAGATCTGGGAAAGGCAGCCCTCATAGGAAATGGTCTTCTTCTCCCGGAAGAAGTTCACCAGCAGTACTGGGATGGTGGTGGATGTGTAGCAGATGTCCAAGAAGCTCAAATTGCTGAGGAAAAAGTACATTGGAGTGTGGAGAGCAGGACTGACCCTGGTGGCCATTATTATGAGCATGTTCCCCAGGAGAGTGGTCAGGTAAATGACCAGAGAGACCAGGAAGAACAAGCCCTGTAGGTTGGAGAGGTTGGAAAATCCCAAGAAGATGAATTCAGTGACAAATGTTTGATTGCTCATTTCCAATGGTGTCATAGCTACAAAACAGAGAAAAAGAAACCATGATGAGAATGGACTGAGAGCACCCCAAACGGGCTTGTTAATCTGCGGCAACATGGCAAATAATATTGAATGAAAAGCAGCCTGGAGATTGATAACCTGTGGGACTGGTCTCAGGGAGTCAGACCCACGGAACCGCACACATTTGCAGGGGTGATGGTGGGTGGGAGTAACCAGAGAATTGCTAGAAGCCAACAGAAAGCCGTTAGACCTCATAATGGTGTGAAGTCATTTCTCACTGTCTCAGTAATCTCTGTCTCCTGTTGTCCTTTTATGTAAGCATAGGATTTTTGGAGAAGTATATTTTCATTGTAAAAAATTAAGAAAAAAATTTACAAAGCAGAGTCATCATCTGCAGAAGCAGTCGGTGCTGCCTTCAGTGTTTTCCAATGTAGAGTTTTTCTCATTTTACATCAATCTTGATGTCTGTGTTTGGAAAGGCACAAGTTGACTATTCCTGTACGATGATGACATTATCAGGGCTAGAGCAAAACAGAGGGAAGAAGGTGACGAGGTGGGTTGGGTTGGCTATCCTAAGAATACAGGGAAGATCAGTGGAGTAGAAGGAGACTGAGAGGGGGGGAAAGGTTTGGGATGGGAGGAAATGTGAAAGGTTTACGCAGATCATGTTATGTGCACATAGAAGTATACACAGGGAACCGCACCTGTGTGTATATGTAGAAAGCACCAGTCAGAAATTAACAGATAAATGACCCAAAGAAAGATCAGCAGAGAAAGGAGAATGGGGGAGGGGAGGGAGATGGGGGGACGGGGACTGAATGGGGTAAATCAGACCTTTAAATCACGGAGGATCTTTTCAAAATCAACCCAGCTTCTATGTGTAACTATTATGCTCTAATAAAAAATTTAAGAAGATGACATGATCCTCTCAGCAAAGAGTGAGAGTTTGAATTCTTCTTTACCTATTTGTATCCCTTTAATTTCTTTCTTTTGTCCAATGGCTCTGGCAATTTCAAGGATGAAGTTGAATAGAAGTGGTGAAAGAGGGCACCCTGTCTTCTTCCAGTTTTTAGAGTGAGTGCTTTCAACTTTTCTCCACTTAGAATGATGCTGGCCTTGGGTTCAGCAGAGATAGCTTTTACCAATGTTGAGGTGTGCTCCTTCTGTCCCTAGTGTTTCTACTGTTTTGACAGGAAGGGGTGCTATATTTTGTCAGATTCTTTTTCTGCATCTATTGAGATGCTCAAAAAACTTACATCTCTCTTAAACAAACTTGATCTCTCCCCTTTGGCTAAACATCAGATCATCTCCAGTCCTGTAAATATTTTAATGAACATTTTCCTACATGAACATATGTGACCATTTCCGATTATCTCTTCAGAATAAAGTTTAAATCTGACATAAAAGAATTTGTTGTACAGTTTCTATTTAAAACTAGCTCATGGGAGACATTAAGTGAAATCAACCAGACACATAAAGAGAAATAGCAGTTTTTCACTTCTTTGTGGAAGCTAAAGAGTTGATCTCAGAGAAGCAGGGAGTGGAATGGTGGTTACTGGAGCCTGGGAGAGAATAACAAAAATTACTGTGAGTCTGATTTCTCAAAGACGCATGAGAAGGACTGCCTGAAACATGCCCTCTGAGTGTGCTCTTTAAAAAAAAATAAGAGAGTGGTCTTCTAACAAGGTCCTCAGAAAATCGCTCTTCTCTCCTCAGTGGGCGGCAGGAGGTCCAGGGGTCTGGCGGCCTGGGAGCCAGCTGTGGTGTGCTAATGGGCAGGACGGCTGGAGAGTCTCAGTAATCACTAGTAGAGCGCATTCTCGGTGAGGGCAGGCTGGAAACAGGGCCATCCGGAAGGAAATGGCTTGAGCTTTGAAAATGACAGAATCTGGGATTTAGGAAACGGTTGTGAGTCCATGCGCAAACCTCCCATGAATGGCAGGAGCGTCCAGTCCTAAACCTACTCCCTGGTCAGTCCACGGGTGCACGGTTACCACGGTTACCACATGCCTGACCAGAACCACCCGGAGGGGAGATGCACTCTGGCCTCCTGGCTTGGAGGTTCAGTCTGTGGCCAGCTGACCCGTTGCTGCCGGCCTGAGATGAGGTGGGACGCCCAGGTGGAAGGGAACAGGGGGGTAAGCGTCCCTAGCTCATGGCAGCCAGAAGGTTGGGCGGGGGGAAGGGGACGGGAGGAGACAGTACGCAGGGGACAAGATGTGGTTCCCCAGGGCATGTCCCCGGCCACGCCCCACCCGCCCACACTCCACCCGGCCACACTCCACGTGCCCACACTCCACCCGCCCACACTCCACGTGCCCACACCCCACCCGCCATACCCCACCGCCCACACTCTACGTCGCCACACTCCACCGCCACACTCCACGTGCCCACACTCCACGTGCCCACACCCCACCGGCCCACACTCCA
>NW_026000058.1:308613-325712 GCF_001458135.2 Marmota marmota marmota | reverse complement strand
ATCCTTCTGCACCCCAGTCTCCAACCTCTGCTCTCTGTAACGACGATCCTTCTGCACCGCTGTGGGCACCGCTTCCCAGCTGAGCCACGTCCAGAGTCTGCGGTCAGGAGCAGTGTGTGCACCCTTCTCTGTTTTCTCCAGCAACGCCACAGGGTCTAAATTCACTGAAAATCAGTGTCACCATTTTCTAACTCATGATGTCAAAAAGGAGGGTGCTACAACACTTTTACAGGTAGATGTCTAGGTTCATTCATAGAAAGAAATGACACCTCCCATGAAACATTGACCCATAAACAGAAAGCAATATATGATCTTTGTCCAACCAAATACCAAATGAATTTTTAATGTTTACACATTTAGCCAATTATGCTTTCTGAATCACACATATTGCTTACTTTAAGTATGACTTGAAGGCATCACCAAGAAATATATTATCAAAATATTATGTAAATACATGTACTATATTATGCAATAGACTATATTGTATATACAGCTATATATCATATATCCACATAATAACATATAACATTAAATATACTGTAATTATATTTAAATGTAATTATGTTTATATATAATTATATAAACACATGTAACTATAATGGTATATATATAATATATGATATAATTACATAAAATTTATTTATTGTAAATATAATCATATGTAATCATAATTATATTTATATATAATATACATTAAATGTACCATAGTTATATTTAAATGTAGTTATATTTAATATTTACATATATATTTAATGCCCTATCAATATATTTCTCAGAGATGACTTCAGGTCATATATATGTATGTATGCATATATATAAATACACACATGTACATATATGTGTGTGTGTGTGTGTATATGTATATGCAGGAGACTAAGAACAATAATAATGAATTTTCTTGGTTTACTAGTGCAAGTTTTTGTGGGCCAGGGATAGAGTAAGGAGTGATGTCCATTCCACTTTCCATGTCCCTCAGCTCCCACGTTTGTGTAGGTCAGCAAGGGTAAATTATCACCATCATGATCAAAGTCCATTGAGGGCAAGTCCACTTATACACTACAGTCTGTGTGACACTCGGGACACTTCCCTCTCGGAGTTCTGTGCTGGTGCATATCAACAGGCAACCTCACTCAAAACCTCTGCTTTCTGGTAATGATCTTTCTCTCCCTGTAGGTAAGGATAAACTTCACTGGAAAAATAGATTGGGAATGTTTTTTCTTAGTTGAGCCTATACACTAAAGTAAATACCTTGAAGAAGTCATGTTGAGTTTAAAAGAAGTATGCTTTTAAACATATCAATGTAAGTTCATTATGACCCATCTCATCAAAAGCACAAAACAAAACACAATGAATGAGTGAAAAAACCCCACATATTTTTACATATCCAAATTCTACCAGGATCTTTCAAGTAAGTAATGAGTAGAGAGACACATAGGAAAATAATAGCTAACACTGATGAAATGTTCTGTTAACTCATCGTAGCGTTTCCATCCTTAAAGGAAAAAAAATGGACATAAAATCAACCAGGTAACTGGTCTGAGTGTGAAAACTCTTCAAGCACTTAAGAAAAATAGAACATCTATTCATATTTTATGTAATATGAAGCAATCATTTAAAACCAAAGACTTGATTTTCATGTTGCCTAGTTAATTGCCTATTTAAGACACAGACACACACACACACACACACACACACACCAATCAATGACAGCACTCAGGAGAATTTTTCTAAAAGTCCAGATGATTCTAGGTGTTTGTGGCAAAATTGACTTATTGATATGGAATATAAACTCTCTTCACTTTGAACCAGGCTACTACAGGCCTACTTCCACATAATACGGGTGGTATGACGCAGAAATCTGAAAACATTCAGAAGTCATCCAATAGTTGATTGTTCTCAAACTTCAATACGTATGCAAATTTGGGATATTTCTCTCTGGTGACATGGACACAAATCCCTCCATCTGAAATAGTCTGTGGTAATGGTGTGAAAACAACCTTCTTCTACCTGTTCAGCTTTGGACACCTTCCTACAAGACTTGCCGTAGATCACCCTTCCCGGCCGTCTGGAAGGACGGCTCCTCTTCTTCCTGTCCGCAGGGCTGGACCGTCACTGTCCCTCCCACTTGGCACTCACTGAGCATATCCTAAGTCTGGTTCTCTTTGGGAAGAGCGATTCTCAGTGCAACTTGAAAGTGCAAGGACCATGATTGATCCTGTTTTTCCAGTGAGAAAAGTACAGTTTTAAGAGTTTTCTCTGGGAATCTGAATTCAGAGCCTGGGTTCTAACCACTAGGGAACACACTGTGTGAAGGACCAGGTCGTCTCACAACTCTCCTCAGTTGCTTCATTCCAACTAGAGCTCGGGAGTTCACTGGCCAAACTGTTGGACTCACGTGGAGTGAAACCCCTTCCCTTTCAGGTTTCATGGGCTGGATCTGAGTTTGCTTTGACTCTTCAGACTCGCAACTCCTTGTTTCGCTAGCCGGATTCCAGCTATATGAGCAAGGATTTCATAATAAATAGAAGTCATGAGACCCACAGAGAGCGAGGAAGGGGCATCCCAGGTGAACTCCGGAGGACATTTCTCCTCAGTGATTCTGGTCCAGGTGACCCTGGGTACAGGAATGTCCCCTGGCCTGTGGGAACTTGCTGTGCCCTTCTCTTGAGCAGTTTCCCTGCAGACACTTGGTAATGTTGGCCAATTTTCCAGCTGAGAGCAGCAGCTTTCCTTTCTTTCTGAATTAGTAAACCATCCCAGAAGACAAATGATTGAGAATGAAATTATTTAGGAATGACCTTGGGTCTATGAAATTTCTTTTAAAAAGTGACTGAGAGAAGTGGATGATTCACAAGCTTCCAGATTCCTTTTAGTAAATAAGCTGATTGCCACACATCTCCCAAGCATCGTGTGTTGGATGTAAGATGAGAACCCGTAGCCGAGTGAGCAAAAGTTTCCTAATCTGAGTGTTACGCAAATTTAATATTTTATTCAAACAAATTCTTGTGTGCCCCACACTGTCATATCATAATGAATCAAAGGAGATGTGACTCTGTGTTTTCTCCTTGAAAATTATTGCTACTGTTCTGCTTGTCAAAATCAGAGTAAGAATAATGTTTTGAATTATATTTTACCAAGAACATATTTTCTATTCATATTATCTTACATCAGGCACTCCTCAGAATTTCAAGTAGACAAACTCTAATGTCATTTCAACTCTGGTTTTATTATTACTATTTTAGAAATTGATACACACAAAAAGTGATATTAAGCCAGGTGCGGTGGCACATGCCTGTGATCTCAGCAGCTCAGGAGGCTGAGACAGGAGGATCGTGGGTCCAAAGCCAGCCTCAGCAATGGCGAGGCACTGAGCAACTCAGTGAGACCCTGTCTCTAAATAAAATACAAAATAGGGCTGGGATGTGGCTCAGTGTTTGAGTGCCCCTGAGTTCAATTCCCGGTACCAGAAAAAAAAAAAAGTGATATTAAGACTATGTCATTACATAATATCATGAAAATGATAACAAAACATGTACTATGCCTTACAGTTGTTTTTAAGAGGTAGAAATCCTGAGCTGGGGAGACTTTTGTCTGATCTGTGGTGGATGAAGGAACTACTCACCGCTCACTCGTGATGAAAACCCATGTTTCTGGCTTTGGTGGCTGGTCTTGCTGCCTCCACAGTAGTGGAGAAATTGGGTCTTGGTAAAACTGGCTGTTGACCTCCATGCATCATGATGGAGTTCCTGCAGGAACTTCCTAGAACATGATCCTTGCTTCAAACAGGAGTTCAAACTCCTCTTTGTTTTCTCAGGAATTCACTTTCCTAGGGTGGCCATTTATAAAGGCCTGGGGACTGAACCTTTGGGAGTATCCACCTAATTTGTCTCTCCGCAGCTGTTCTGGGACACTCGGTGTGCAAACACAATGTGAAGGCCGAGGTCTGAATAGAAACTGTAGAAGTGAACTGCAGTTAATCCTCTGTTGGATTCATTAAGGTCTTGCAATCATCTTTTCCCGGCATGCAAAGAGATCAGCTTCCTACCCCCTCTGGGACACTTGTGGGTGAATTTCAGCACCAGACTTGTTGTTCGAAATGTTGGGAACTAAAACCTGAAAGTCTTTTCCTCCTTCCCAGTGGGGAGCAAAGGGATATGCAAGGACAGGGGCTTACTTGGTTGGATTCTTCAATGCATAAGAGAATCTCCTCCTTTGTCCACGTAGCTTGGCCATGGCATGAGCCTGGGCTGTGCTCCATGCCCCGCCAGTCAGACACGTATCTGTACCACAGGACCAGCACCCTATCGGCCGTCTTAACTTTAAGCCACTGATGGTTAGGGCTGCTTCCTGGTGTAGCGTTTCCTTTCTTTCCTACCATCACCATTTATAACATCGCCTTTTATAACCTGATTCTTGGTCCTCTCATTGCTCGTGGTCTGGTGACGACACTGCTGCTGTGAAGGTCCAAAGGAAAAGGCACAGAGACGTGAGACAGCCAGTAGGGGTGGCTGAGGAGAAGGTAGGAGTCTGGAGACCTCGCAGCACGTCATCACACCAAAGTTTGGACTAAACATTCAGCAGTGTTAAGTTTCTAAAGTTCAAAATCCCCTTAACAACATGGATTTTTAACTTATGTGAAGAAGTGCACATCTGATGCGGACGGAAATGCCAATCCAAATAACCCGTGGCCACTCCCACGAGGGATGGTTATCATCAAAAAGACAAATGACAACTGTTGATGAGGATGTGGAACATTGCAGACCCTGTTCACTGCTGATAGAAGTGTAAAGTTGGGCAGCAATTTGGAAGCAGTCCGGTATTCATTCAGATTAAGCAGCGTGACCATGTGATGTAGCAGTTCTCTTCTCATGTGCGTACCCAAGAGAAATGAAAACACGAAGTCCACCCAAAACTCGGGCAAAACTATTCTTGAGCATTATTACGAATAGACAAAGTGGGAATGACGCAATGTCTGTTACTGATGAACAGAGAAAAGGTGCTACACCCATCAGGGAATATCACCTGAGATAAGAAGAGTGGACAACTGATCCACGCTACAGAACGGCCAAGCTCGAGGACATCTCAGGGAAAGGGGCTGGCAGAACAGGTCACATACTCTACATGTCCATCTTGCTGAAGGCTCAGAATCAGCAAATCTAGAGTCATGGATGATAGTTGCCTAGAGTTGAGGTTCTCAGGAAAAATAAGTGACATGGGGCTGGGGCTGTGGCTCAGTGGTAGAGCGCTTGCCTAGCCTGTGTGAGGCTCTGGGTTTGATTCTCAGCACCACATAAAAATAAATAAAATCTATTGACAACTGAAATAAACTTAAAAAAAAGAAAAAATAAATAAATGACTGCCAACAGATAGGGCCTTCTTTTGGGGGGCAATGGAAACTTCTAAAATATCAGTTTGTTGGAAAGAACCCAATGCACAAGAGGTGGCAAAGTGTGAGACGCTAATCACAGGTGTGTTTGCCTTGGTGGGCGGGGGCACCGCAGCTGTCAAGAGACACTATTTAGAGAGAATGCTGTTAAAATCACTGCTGAAGTGTTCACAGTGAAGAAATCTTCTGGAATGAAAACCATTACCTAGTTGCTAATCTCACTATGCAATCTATCTCCCAGCCAGCTTCCTCAGGGCACTCTGGACCTCCTTGTTTCTCAGGCTGTAAATGATGGGGTTCAACATGGGGGTCACCACACAGAAGAGCACAGAGACCAGGATGTCCGTGTCCAGGGAGTGGCCCTCTCTGGGCCTGTCATAGTTGAAGTTGGCTGTTCCCTAGAAGAGCACCACCACAGTGAGGTGGGACGCACAGGTGGAGAAGGCCTTCCTCCTGCCCTGGGCAGAGGGAATCCTGAGGATGGCCGCCATGATGAGTGTGTAGGAGGCTGCAGGGAAGAGCAGGGGCTCAGGCCAATGGTGGCACTGGCCACGTGGAGCACAGACTCGTTGACAGAGGTGTCTGAGCAGGAGAGCTTCAGGAGCAATGGGATGTCACAGAGAAAGTGGCTGATCTGGTGGGGCCCACACAGAGTGAGTGTGGTGGCCAGCACCGGGTGTGTGACCGAATTCACCAGCCCACACAGCCAGGACCCAGTCACCAGACCAACACAGACCTTCACCCTCATGAGGACGGGGTACTGAAGAGGACGGCAAATGGCCACAGAGCGGTCATAAGCCATGGCAGCCAAGAAGGTACTCTCAGTGTCAGAACTGGTCACCAGAAGGGATCTGGGAGAAACACCCTCTTAGACTGAACCTGTTCTGAGAAGCTCACCATCATGACCTGGACTAGGCGTGTACGTAGCTGATGTTGAGAGACCCAAGTTTTGAGTTGATGATACACTGAAATGTGGAGGGAAGGATTGACTCCGACTACATTTCTCAGAAAAACTATTAGATAAATATCCAAGGAGAAGAGATATCGTACAAGAACAGATCTTGTAATTGAAGTCCTAGGAAGATGAATTCAATGACCACTGTCTGAATTTCCATTTCTTTGAATTCTTCCTCAACTGAAGTGAATATTGGGAAGTAAAATTTTAAAATAATGAAGTGTGGTGACAGACTCCAGGAGAGCTCTTACTCACCCTTTCTTTGTTGGATTAGGTAAGGTCTGTTTTAGATACTGTACCTTGGCCCTAAGACTAAGGTGTGTGCCTTTCCTCTCACTCCTTTACCTCCCTGTCCCTGACTTTATTCTCATGCAACTCACTATTATTTGTCAGGTGTTTGTTTCCCTCATCAGTATGCAAATTCTATTAAGCAAAATGTTTGTCTATTTAATCCCTATAGAATCTATAAAACTTTTGTTGGAAGGAAAGAAATTCAGTCTTCACTGATGTTCAAAAACAGTAGTTGATGAATTAATCTAGAGCCCAAATACTTTTCCTGCCAACGTTTCTCTTCCATGAAAAACACGGCAATGCCAGTTTCTACCTTCTGGAGTGTGAGTTATCTCCATGACCTTCACCACCTGGTTTACTCAGGTGAAAATGTGATATAATAGGGCAGAAGGGAATTTACAGATGTAATTAAGTTCACATGACTCTAAAATACAGATTATCTTGTATTATTAGAGTGGGCCCCTGAGAGCAGAGATAATTCTCTGGCTGAAGATGAAATCAGAGATTCAATTCACAATCATAATCCAACAGGTCACTATTGGCTTGATGATGAAGGGGTCACATATTAAGGAAATGCAATCCTTGGTCCTATGATCACAAGAAATCAAATTTTGTCATCAGCTTGAATGAACTTGGGAGTAGAATCTTCCCCAGAGTCTCCAGGTAAGAAGCCAGCTCACCTGACACCTTGTCTTCAGCAGAGGGCCTCGTTGAGTCGCACTGTGCCTGGACTTCAGATCCACACAACTGGGAGATAACGACAAATCGGCGTTCCAGTGACTGCGTTGTGGTACTGTGTCATGATACCAATAGCCAAGCATTCCGTTTGGTGTATGAAGGTTCCGCTTGTTTGGGGCTAGTAATGACAGACCACCCGTCTAAAAGCCTGAGGAGTGTCCCAGATCCTTTCAAATCCCTGACCACCCTTCTCTCTGCTATCTCTTTCTTCATTCTGCCTTGGTCAACTCTCCTCCTAAACAATAGTTAAAGAGATTATAGAAGAAAAAGCCAAGCTCCTACTGTACAGTTTCCTAGTCAAGAGCTCCAGCAGAAGGCTAGAAGAAAGATGAATCTGGAACTGTTGGGTAGGGTGGTATTTGGGGATTATTATGAAGTTTTAATCACTCTCTTCCCATGCTGCTTTGCCATGAGCAGCCAATGAATCTGAGTCCGTGACATAGTGACCACAAGTTCTAGGAATCGTGAGAGCCCATCAACTTGCACCTGAAATTACTTTCTTGGCAGATGGTTCTTCAGTGAGGCTTGGGTATCTCAGCTTCCTCATTTTCTGTAGAATCTGCTGAGCTATTCCTTTTCCTTAGTGTAAATCAGTGGTCAGCAACCAAATCCAGCACACTATTTTTTTAAAATAAAGTTTCATTGGAACATAGCCACTCTCATTCACTCACGTATTGTTTATGGTTGCTTTTATGTTATGATGGCAGTATTAAATAGTTGGGCTAAGTCCACAAAGCCTGAAATATTTATTTTCTGATCCTTTACCAAAAAGATTCTTCAACCCCTGGTGTAAACCTTTGGATTTGGGTTTTAACAGTGGGTTTAGATCATGGCTTTATCACTTTTTAACCTGGACCCCAAAAAACATCATTAGCTTCTGTGAACCTCAGGTTGCTCATGTTTAAGAAGGGATAATGTCTGGATTACAGTTTTTTGGAAGATTAAATTAATGAATGAATAACAAAGGAACGAACATAGTTGACCTAGAACACATGTCTATTATGCAACTGCCCCCATTTCAAGTTCCCCTTTAAAACGTTATTTCCCTTTTGTATTTCTCCAGCTTGACTCAAATCCTATTTTAATTCACCACCTCTATCAGCTCGACTTTTAAGCAACTGGCATATTATTAAATTACATAATTCCCTCTCATTAAATAAGTACTTATGATCCACCTTACAGTCGTATCTGCTCTTTTGTTTTACAATCACATTTTACAAACATATTTTCACAAGAATCCAGTGAAGAAGGAAAGTGGATTTCATCATCAACACTTTCAGATAATAAGATTCCCTCTGAAACTGGAAATTAAAATAGCCAAACAAATGAGGCTGCAAATGACACTGTGAAGTGGTTGATGAAATCAGACCCGGGGCCCCTGAGCGTTCCCTTAATACTCCTCAACTCCCCACAGAACCTAAAACCCGAGTCATCCTGTACCTTCCTATCCCCGTTACCTACCTTCTGATTCTCTCCCAGTTGTACCTCAAACTCACGTGTGATCTTCATCTCCATGAATACTATCTAAATGGTTGGATCCTGCTCCTCTTAAAGTCTCAACTTGAAAATCACTTCTCAGAGGAGCCTTCTTCTCTTATAACATCATATTCTTTCAAATAATTTGTAACGATCTTTATTGGTATTTTTGTTTATTCATTGACTATCTGTATCTCCCTTGTGAATGAGCTCTGAGTGAGCAGGGATTCTGTCTGTCTTTATCACTTTGGTTTTATTGCCTGGCCCATATATATCGTTTTAGGAATGCATTAACGGCTGGATTCATTTTAAAAGAACAAATGTGATTATGTAATGCTTTGTCACTTTAAAATGAAAGTTTATTTATGGTATAAATAAATAAAAGTAAATAAAAATTTTTATTTACTGTATATATTTACTCACCCATATAAAATTTTAAATCAGTCAAAAAGAAAGCATCATATTAAAAAAAGTAGTGATACGGGATTCCACCTCTTGGGTCCCCTTCTTCCTCCGGGAGAAGTCTTTTCTGCTGTCCTTTAATAAACTTCTAATTTGTACTCTGAAAAAAAAAAAAAAGTAGTGATACAAGTTTCAAATTCACATTGATGACTAAACTATTCAGTTAACCAACTGATTCAATCCAAAGAAAGGGCCTGTGTATTGATGCAGCCTAGAATTGCAGAATAATAATATAATAGTAACAACAGTAATAATGGTCAACAGTTTCTGCACTTATTACATGCCAAGTATAATTACTACTTCCTTTAATTCTTAAATCATCATTAAAAATCATCATCAGCATTCCCCTTTAGATATGAGTAAACTGAAATTCTAGGAATCTGCCTATTCTCTTTCGTCGAGTTAATAAAACCACATATTGGCAAAGATTTGAAGATCCAGAATACACATCACTCTATCAACTAGTCAAAGGACCGTCCTGTCTCTGGACATCAGTTTCCTCCTCTGCAGAGCTAGACCAGGTGCGAGCCGTTCTTTGTACCTTTGATATTTTGTGATGATATTTGACATCTGCTTACTTTCCAGATTCTAAGATGAAACCTGTAACAGGGCAAGGATGAGCAGCCAGAGGTCTTCCGGGGACAGAAGAGCCGTTTCTTCATGGTCTTTATGGAGTATACAGGTCTAGGGTGGGGGAGTTTACCAGGGGCACTGGTGAGGAAGACCAAGTGGTGCCCCCGCCCAGGAGATCTGTTCCCTGACCCCCCATCGTGAGGGCCTTACATCACACTCAAAATGGACTTTGAAGATGTATTTAAGATACAGAGAGATCATCCCAGATTATCCGGGTCAGCCAGAGCTGATCACTTGAGCCCTTCAAAGCAGACAGGTTTCTGCAGCTTGAGGGAGACCTGCAGCAAGGTGAGGCAGAAGCACCGAGCTGTCGTCTTTGAAGAGTCCCACAGGCCAGCGAATACAGGCAGGATCTAGAGGATAAGGCTGTGGCTGATGGTCAACAAGGCAACCGGGGCCTTTGTCCTAGGACCACATGAGAATTATCCCACCCACAACCTGAATGAGCCTAGAAGGAGTCTCCTCTACAGCCTTCAGGAAGACTCACGGCTCTGCTGACATCTTGATCTGAGTCTTTTGAGACAGTTAAGCACAAGAATTACACAACCCATGCTATGCCCAAACCTACCACCTACCGAGCTGCAGGATGATAAAGTTGTGTTGCTGTAAGGCATCAAATCTGCTGGGTGTGGCGGCATAGACGCCTAATCCCAGACACTCTAGAGGCTGAGGCAGGAGGATCGTTAAGTTAGAGGCCAGCCTAAGCAACTTAGTGAGACCCTATTTGGAAATAAAAAAATATAAAGGGATGGAGATATAACTCAGTGGTAGAGTGCCTCTGGGTCCAATTCCCAGTACTGGGCGGGGGAAAGCCGCTACATTTGTGGTAGTTCATTATGGTTTTTCAGTTGGAGTACCAGGGACATATTTTGCCTTTATCAACCCCCTGTGTTCATAGACATGAATTTGAGTTCTAACTCTATCTCCTAACATTTGAGCTTCTGAACATGATATTTGAATTGAGAGTTAAATTCTCCTTTAATTTAAATATCAACAAAGTTCCTAATTCTTTTCTTCTTCCCTGTCATTGAAACCTACAATGACATTTTATTTGTGAATTTGAAAAACTGGTTTCTTGACTTATGTTCCAGTCATGTTGGAATAACTGCAAATAGATGCCCCCATTTTAATAACTAAAAACTTTAAAGATTTAGATTTAGCAAACAAATACTTTAAAATAGCTTTTGCAAGTAGGTTCAAAGAACTAAAGGAAACTAAATAGTTAAAAGAAAGCATGAAAACCATGTCTCATCAAGTAAAGAATATAAGAAAACAAATTGTAGAAGCACCCAGCAGAATTTTGGGAGTTCTGTTGAGAAATAAATAGCTGAGATAAAAATTTTACTACCTAAGTTAGAAAGCAATTTTAGGAAGTGGAAGAAAGAATCGGGAAACTTGAAGATGGGCCAACAGAGGCGATGCAGCCGGAGGGACAGGAAGAATGAGGAGTGAGGGGAATGAATAAAGCCTAAAGACTGTGGAGCACTCCAAACCCCAGGGAGAACGAGCATCCAGACACAGAAAAGGCACCCACAGGCACGTGCAGCTACTTAACACCCCCCACCCCAAGCAAGAAGAAGGGATGGGCCACCTAAGAGCAAAAACCAGTGAGGTGAGAAGATCTATTCTTAAAATCCGCCTCCTTGAAAAAAATCAAAAAAAATTGATAGATTTTATTTTAATTCTAAGGCTAATAAAGAAAGAAGACAGACTACAGATATCAATTGTACAATAAGGAAATATGGCAAATAATTCCATATATAAATTTAATAGCTTAAATGAAAGCACATTTTCACAACTTACCTGATCTCAAAGAAATAATTTGAATAACCTGGTCAGAACTATTAAGAAAATTAAATGTTTAATTTAAAAAATTCAATATAAGAAACTTCCATGCTCAAATGGGTCCGCTGGAGAATTCTACTAAATTTTAATTTTACAAACCAACTTGTAAAATCAATGCTAATTTTACAAAATAGTTTTCTGAAAATACAAGAGGAAGAAACATTTCCAATTAATTTTATAATGTGAGTATTACCCTGATATCAATGTTAGAGAAATCCAAAGGAAAGAAAACTATAAACATTTGTAATAAATAGAAGTGCAATAATTCTTAACACCAACTTACTATTATATATTCAGCATTACATAAAATGAATTATGCAATACTACCAAGTAGGTTTTATTCCAGGGATGCAAAGCTGGTTCACTACTAAAAATTAAGCAATGTGATCCACCATATTTACAGGCCAAAGAAGAAAACTCACATGATCAATGCAGAAAAAGAATTTGGCAAAACCTAACATATATTCATGGTAAAGACTCTCAGGAAAAAAAATGGAAAAAGAGGGAGATTCCCTTAACTTCATAAAAAAGAATCTACAGAAAACTTACATCTAGCATATTTAGTAGTAAAAGGTAGAAAAATTTTCTCAGGGCTGGGGTTATGGCTCAGCAGTAGAGTGCTCACCTCACACGTGCAAGGCCCTGGGTTTGATCCTCAGCACCACATAAAAAATAAATAAATGAATAGAACAAAGTAATTGTGTACAAATACAAAAAAAAAAAAAAAGAAAGAAAGAAAAATTTTCTCAATACCAGGAACACAATAAGGGTGTCTTCTCTCACTACTCTTATTCAATATAATGCTGAAAGGTCTGCCAATGGAATTAGGCAAGAAAAGGAAATACAAGATAAGTCAAGAATGAAGACATAAGAGTTTCTTTTTACAATAATATTATAGTTGATGTCAAAAATCCTAAGAAGTCTAATAAATAAATAAATAACCCTAGAATTAATACACAAGATCAGCAGGTCTCAGATGAACATACCAAAAAAGCCAACTGTATATTTGTATAATATTAATGAGCATGTGGATACCAAAATTCAAAATATGATACCTTTTACAATTGTTTTAAAAATTGCTTAGGTTTAAATCTAATGAAATATGTATAGTACTTCTATGCTGAAAACTACAAAATGCTCATGAAATAAATCAAAAAAGAGCTAAAAAAAATAGAAGTACATGTTGCATTAATGGATGAGATAATTCAGCATAGTGAAAATATTAATTCTCCCCAAATTGACATGTATAGGTTTAGTGCATTTTCTATCAAAGTGTCATCATAAGTTTTTGTAGATATAGAAAATATTATTCTAAAATTTAAATAGACAAGTAAAAGAATATCTGAAACAGTTTTTTTTAAATAACCTGGGATAAAATGAGAAAGGTTAAAGAAAAAATATGTGTCCTATAAGAAGACTATTGTAGTATTGGTATAAGGATAGACACATAGATCAATGGAACAGAATAATGAACCCAGAAATATACTCACACTAATACAAGTAACTGATCTATGACAAAATTCAAAAGTAGTTTAGTGAGAGAAGGACAGTCTTTGGAATAGAAACTTTTAGCTACTCAAAGGGAAAAAGAAAAATTGAACCTTGACCTAAACCTTATACCTTATTAAAAAATTAACGAAATGCACCTTACATTCAAATTTCAAACACAAAACGATAAAAAGTTTAGAAAGCACTGGAGAACAGCTTTGGGAATCTATGATCTGGTGAAGACTTTCCAGATAAAAACCTGATTTGTAAAAGAAAAAACCATCAAAGCAAAGGTTTGTTAAAGGAGAGCCAAGCAGCTGGGGCTGTGGCTCAGTGGTAGAGCGCTCACCCGGCATGGGGAGGCGCTGGGTTCCGTCCTCAGCACTGCATAAAATAAATAAATAAAGTCAAGATAAAAAAACAGCAAAGCAAAGGTCCACATCTCCCAAAGGCAGGGTGCAGATTGCCCTTGTCTCTCAGAGCAGAAAAGATGAGAGACACACCCAGGGCTGGGCTCAGCGGCGGAGCACTCACCTGGCAGTGGGAGGCCCTGGGTTGGATTCTCAGCACCACCTAAACAAACAAACAAACAAATAAAGGTATTGTGTCTCTCTATGACTAAAATAAATAAATAAATAAAAAGACGAGGTTGAGCTGTCTGACCACAGTGGTTCCCAAGCAAACCTTTATGAAAATCAAATCCACCCCAATCAATGGACGTTTGGGGTTCAGAATGTTTCCTTCTAATGAAGCAATCTAGCCTGAGTCAGTTGTGGGCACACTGTACAGTGCTTTGGATCTGATGATCTTTAAGTCAATTGTGCTTTGTTGTAACTGGTCTGTACAAGCGCACACGGGGGTTTGCTCATCCCACCGCAGACAGGCGTGGCTGGTCAGGGTCACAGGTCCAGGTCTCCCTCTGGTAGGTGTCTCCCTCCCCCTCCCCGAGAGGCCCCGGTCTCATGTTTAAAAACTCAATGAAGGAGAAAGAAAGGCGTGTCAGACCAGGCAAACACTGAGGCTGCCGAGAAAGCCACTGGAGAGTAACTCAAAGGCACTTGTTTAAAAAAAACCTGTAAAATAATTAGACAGCGATTAAGTAGGTATACATGAAAGACTTTATAGACACATTTTGTTACCTTTTCTTCTGATTTAAAAGACTATTGAACAAATGTGTCAATTAGCCTATAATCGGAAGAGAAGGAAATTTAATGCACAAAGCTTCTGTCCACTATTGGAATTAGGTTCCTATTAGTATGAATTTGTTTAGTTTAAATTGAGATACAGATTGTGATACTCATAGCAAACACTAAGGAAGTAACTTAAAAATATAAAGTAAAAAGAATATATAACAAACTGTATTTTCTGCTCGATTCTGTGAACTTAAACCTACACTAAAATAATCTATTAAAAAAGCAAGTCACCAAAAGAAACAAAAAAAACTTAAATGATACTTTTAAAAATATTTATTTAACCCAAAAGATGGTCATAAGGGAAGAACAAAAGTAAATAAAATATAGAAAACAAAACTCAAAAGAACAGATATGATACCATTTCAATAGTTACATTAAATATGAGTGAATGACGTACAAAAGACTGGGATTGTGATTGGGTTTAAAAGCAAGATCTAATTATGTACAAAATGTACATGAGAGACACACTTTAGATTCAATAGTGCAAATAGGTTAACAGCAAAAACATGGGGAAAACATACACCGTGCAAGCAGAAAAAGAGACCAAATGACTCATTAATATCAGGAAAAATAGACTTTAGGACAAAAGGCTTACTTTTTACTTTATGTATCTATTCTAATTAGGTCTGTATGAGAGCAGAATGCACTTTGACTCATTGTACACAGTTGCAGCACGACTTTTCATTTCTCTGGTGGTACACCATGTAGCCTTGCACCTTACGTGCAGTCACACATGTACCCGGGGTAATGATGTCCATCTCATTCCACCATCTCTCCTCTCCCATGCCTCCTTCCCACTCTCCCTCCCCTTTGCCCAGTTAAATTTCCTTCATTTTCCCCATGTCTCCCCACCCATTATGGATCACATCCACTTATCAGAGAGAACATCCAGCCTTTGGTTTGGGGGATTGGCTTACTTTGCTTAGCATGATATTCTCCAACTCCATCCATTTACCTGCAAATGCCATAATTTTTATTCTCTTTTAATGCTGAGGAATATTCCATTGTGTATATATACCACAGTTTAAAAAGAGCTTATTTGAAACAAAGAATGATATTCTATAATGATACAAAATAATTAATTCAGAAGGAATCTTCAGTGATTATAAATATATATGTATTTAAGAACAGAGATCCTGGGTTGTGGCTCAGAGGTGGAGCGCTCGCCTAGCATGCATGGGGCACTGGGTTCGATCCTCAACACCACATAAAAATAAAATGAATATATTGTGTCCACCTATAACTAAAAAATAAAATATTAAAAAAAGAACAAAGATCCAAAATATGTGAAACAAAAAAATCAGCAAAATTGAAAGGAGAAATAGGCAATATGATGATAGTTAGAAACTTCAACACTCCACTACCAACATGTCTGGAACACCCAGACAGAAAGCCAGCAAAGATACAGAAAACTTTACCAACAGTAGGAACCAACGCGACTTAACAGACATCCACAAAATGTCCCAACAACGTCAGAAGACACATTCCTTTCAAAGACACATGAAATGTTCTCTAGGAGAGACCACATTCTAGACAATAAAACCAATAATATATTTTAAAGGGCTTGAATAATACGAAGTATGTTCCTGGACCACATGGAATTAAATTTAAAAACAACAGTAGAATGAAATCTGGAAACTCCGCAAATATTTGGAAATTAAGCAATGTATTTTTGAATAATTCAGATCAAAGAAAAATTACAAAATAAATTAGAAAATACTTTAAGTGAATTAATATGAAACATCACACATCAAAACATATGGAATGCATCTAAAGCAACAGTAATAGGAAAAGTTCATGGCTTTCGTGCCTAAATTGGAAGTGTGCCTGCTTATTGTGCACTCAGTCCTGGGTTTGATCCGCAGCAGCAGCAACAGCACCAACACACACACACACACACACACACACACACACACACACAGTTAAAGTTACAAGAAGGATAAGGAAATAATATGAACTTTATGCCAACAAATTAAACAACTTAGACAAAGTAGTCAAATCTCTAGAAAAGCAAAGAATATCGTAACTAATGCTGAGCCAAGCATGGAGGTGCCTGCCCATGTCCTAGGTGTTCAACAGGCTGAGGCCAACTGGGAAAGTTGGTAAGACCCTGTCCCAAAATAAAATAAAAAGCCCAGTGACGAACACCTGCCTAGCACGACTGAGGCCCTGGATTCAGTTCCCAGTACCACCAAACAAAGACTTCACTCAGGAAGGAGTGAGATACCTTTCCTTTTATAATCAGTGCATTACAGTTTTACATGACCATGGGGACCACTGTCACATATTTATAGATGTGATGATTGTGATGATCATAATCTGCTTCCTTTGAACCCACAGAGCTACCCTCTTCCCTCCTTCTTCCCCCATCCTCTTCCTCCTCTCTATTGGTCTTCCATGTGTCGATTTATCTTTTAAATTTGTGCTTCACAATAAACCAACTTAAAAACTCAATGGAGAACACTGCCAGCAGAGTAGAACACTTAGAAGATAGAACATCAGACAATGAAGACAAAGTATTTCAACTGGAAAAGAACATAGACAGCTCAGCAAGACTGTTAAGAAACCATGAGCAGAACATCCAAGAAATATGGGATAACATTAAGAGACCAAACTTAAGAGTCATTGGGAT
>NW_026000058.1:292281-307850 GCF_001458135.2 Marmota marmota marmota | reverse complement strand
AACAGACACTAGTATGGCAATTTGTAAATCAATGGATGTGTAACTGATGTGATTCTGCAATCTGTGTATGGGGTGAAGGTGGGAGTTCATAACCCACTTGAATCAAAGTGTCAAATATGATATGCCAAGAAATTTGTAACGTTTTGAACAACCCACAATAAAAAATTAAAATAAAATAAAATAAAATAAAATAAAATAAAAATAAAATAAAATAAATTTGTGCTTCATAGTTACACATAAAAGTGGGATTCGTTGTGGTACACACATGGTGCACCTGGTGATCTGGTTCATCTCCAGCTGCCGTTCCTCCCTCAGCCTGGATCTCCTTACTGCACTGTTCTCCCTTGAATTTTCATGAGATCCCCCTTTTAAAAAATTCCTTTTTCTCTAAGTTTTGCAAATGAGAGAAAACATTCGAACCTTAACTTTCTGAGTTGGGCTTATTTCACTTAGTGTGATTTTCTCCAGTTCCATCTATTTACCATCAAGTGACATGATTTCATTCTTCTTTAAGGTTATACGAGTTTAACTTCATTGTGTGTGTGTGTGTGTGTATGTATATATATATATACACCATCTTTATGGACTTATCTACTGATGGGCACCTAGGCTCATTCCACAACTTGATCACTGTGAATCGCACTGCCGTAAACAGTAGTATGCACATATCACTGTAGTACACTGAGTTTAGTTCTTTTGGATAAGTTCCAGGGAGAGGGATAGCCAGGTCATATGTTGAGTTCATTCCTAGTCTTTTGAGGGATCTCTGTACTGCTTTCCAAAGTAGTTGTACTGATCTTCAGTCTCAAAAACAACGCATAGGGCTCGGGATGTGGCTCAAGTGGTAGCGTGCTCGCCTGGCATGCGTGAGGCACTGGGTTCGATCCTCAGCACACATAAAAATAAAATAAAGATATTGTGTCCACCTAAAAAACTAAAAAATAAACATTAAAAAAACAATGCATAAGTGTAATTTTCCCCATATACTTGCCAGTCTTTATTGTTATTTGTATTCTTGATGATTGTGGTTCTAACTGGAGTCAGATGAAATCTCAGTGTAGTTTTTAAAAAATTTTCTTAGCTGTAGATGGACACAATACTTTCATTGTGTTTATTTATGTGGTGCTGAGGATCGAACCCAGGGCCTCACACATGCGAGGCAAGCGCTCCACCACTGAGCCACAGTGTACTTTTGATTTGCATTTCCCTGATTGCTAAGGAATTTGAACCTTTTTCATATTTTTGTTGGCCATTTGAATTTCTTCTTTTGAGGAATGTTTATTTAGTTCTTTTGCCCATTATTGATGTGTGTGTGTGTGTATGTGTGTGTTGGTGTCCTTTGAGTTCTTATGTAATCTGGATTAACTTCCTATGGGAAGAGTAGCTGGCAGAGACTCTGTTCCACTCTGAAGGCTCTCTCTGCAGGCCCTACATGGCTCCCTTTGTGTGCAGAAGCTCTTTGATTTGAAGTCCTTCCACTTCTTGCTTCTTGGTTTCTTGCTTGTGCTTCAGAAGCCCTTAAGGAGATTAATGCCTGTACCAGTATGTTGGAGTGCTGACCCTGTGTTTTCTGCTCGCAGTTTCAGGGTTTCTAGTCCAATTCCAGCATCTTCCATCCACTTTGATCTGACTTTTGTGCATCGTGAGACACAGGAATCTGTTTCTACCTGTGGATACCCAGTTTTCCCAGCAACATTTGTTTAAAAGGCTGTTTTCTCCAGGATATTTTTGGCACTCTGTGAAGGGTCAGATGACTGTATGTGTGTGCATTTGTCTGTGTGTCTTCATTCTGACCCCTGGCCTTGGTGTGTATCTCTATGCTAATACCATGTAGGTCTCTAGAGTTCTGTAGCATAACCTGAGATCAGGTATCTGAGGCCACCAGCCTCACTCATTGCTCAGTATTGTTTTGGATATTCTGGGTCTTTTTTTCTTCCGTAACTGTTTTTTCTGGTCCTGTGGAGAACACCATTGGTATTTTGATGGGGAGCACATTGAATCTGTACATAAAGATTGGTAATAGGCCATATTGACAAATGTCAATTCTGCCTAAGAACAAGGCAGACCATTCCATCTTCCGAGCACTTCTGCATTTCTTTCTCCAGTGTTCAATAACTTCATTGTAGAGGTCTTTCACCTCCTTGTAGATTGAGTCCTACATATTTCATTTTATTTTTTAGACTATTGTGAATATATTTTTTTCCTTTCATAGAAGGTTTGTTGCTGAAATACAGGAAAGCTGTAGGTTTTTGCATTTTGATCTTTTATCCTGTTATTTGGCTGAATTCCATTTATCAGTTCTATTAGCCTTCTGCTGGAGTTTTGGGGTCTTCTAAGTGTAGGATAATGCCATTGGCAGGCATAGATAACTTCATTCCTGTTCCTATGCATATCCCTTTAATTTCCTTCTCTGTCTGATTGCCCTGGTTAGATTTTCAAGAATCTATGGAATAGGAGTGGTGGTGACATCCTCGTCTCATCCCTGACTTTAGAGGAAACGCTTCAGTTCTTCTGTACCTGATAATGTGCTGGATTTGGGTTCGTCATATTGTGTTTATGATGTCAAGGTGAGTCCCTTTTACCCATGGTTTCTTCTGAGTTTTTATCATGAATTGGTGCTTTCTCTGAATCTATTGAAATGATCATATGATTTTTGTCCTTAATTCTATTGATGTGCTGAGTCACATTTATTGATCTGTCAATGTTGAACAGATCTTGCATCCCTGGGATGAAGCAAATCTGATCATGTTGTACAATCTTTTTAATGTGTTTTCAAATGAGATTGTTAATATTTTATTAAGGATCTTCACATTTATTTTCATAAGGAATATTGATCTGTAGTTTTTTTCCCTTGATGTGTTTTTATCTGGTTTTGGTATCAGAGTGATGACACCATCGTAGAATACTCCCTTTCTATTCCATGTAATAACTTGAGGAGGATTGGCATCAATTTTTTTTTTAAATTTCTGGTAGAACTCAGCTAAAAATTCATCTGATCCTGAGCTTTTCTTTGTTGGAAAACTTTTAATTATTGCTTCAATATTGTTGATTGAAAATAGTTTGCTTAGGTTTTTCTATAACCTCAGTTCAGTTTGGCTAGTCACACGTTTCTGGAAATTTGTCAGGATCTTTATGATTTTCCAATGTATTGAAATATAAGTTTTCAAAATAATTCCTGATAATTCTTTGGATTTCAGAAATGTCTGTGGTGATATCTCCTTTTTCATCTGTAATTTTGTTGATCTGGGTCTTCCCTTTAAGGTCTATCAATCTTGTTCACCGCTTCAAAGAGACAATTCTCTGTTGCATTGATCCTTTGTATTTTCTTTGTATCATTTATTCTCAATTCCCTGAATTTCAGCTCTAGTATTAATTATTTCCTGTCTTCTACTGGTTTTTGAATCAGTTTGTCCTTGCTTTTCTAGGGCTTTGAGTTGTGACATTGGACTATTTATGTGGGAACTTTCTGGGTTTTTGGTCTGTTTGTTTTGTTTTGTTTTAATGTAGGCACTTGATGCCATACACTTTCCTCGTAGAACTGCTTTCATCATGTGGCAGTCTGCTTTTTTTCGCTGCTATGACCAAAAGACCTGACAAGAACAATCTTAGAGGAGGAAGATTATTCGGGGCTCATGCTTTCGGAGGACTTGGTCTATAGATGTCCGACTCTGTCTTTGGGGTCAAGTGAGGCAGAACATCCTGGTGTCCTAGAGGGGAACCGGCTTAAGCCATGGCTCCCAGGAGCAGAGAGAGAGTCTGCTCAGCAGGACGAAGTGTACACCCCACAGGTTCGCATGCCCCCAGGGGTCTGCCTCTTCCAGCCACACCCCACTGCCCACAGTTAGTACTCACTTAATTCCTACCGAGGACTAATTTGCTGATTGGTCAAGGTTGTCATGACCCAACCATTTCACCTCTAAACTTCCTTGCGTTGTGTTACACACGACCTTTTGGAGGACACATATCCAAACCATAACATTTCATCCCTGGCCCCCCAAAGCTCATGCCGATCACACAGTGCAAGACACATTTAGTCCATTTTCAAGAGTTCCCAGGGTCTTAACAGTTTTAGCATTGCCCCAAAGTCCAAGCACCAGATGGCCTTTGAAAACCGAGACAAACTCCCAGGGTGAGCTCCTGTAAAATTCAAAAGCAAGTTCCACACAGCCAATATACAAAAGCACAGAGTAGACCCTCCCATGTGAAGAGAGAGGGGCATGGAAAGAAGGGATGGGACCACAGCCAGACTGAAATCCAGCGGGACAGGTAAGTGCTGTAGCTGCATGTCCAGCAGGTGGACACACGGGGGCTTGTGCAGCTCTGTCCGGGGCTTTGCCGTTGCCCCCGTTGGCTGGCCTGGGCTTGGTCCCTGCAGCCTTTCTCAGCATGGTCCCCGCACTGGCACTTATTCATCCTGGGGACTGAGGCTTCCTCCGCACATCTCCACGAGGAGTCCTTCCAGGGGCAGCTGCAGGAACCCGACCCTGCTGCCATCTCCCTGGCCCTCCCGGGGCTTTCTTGGACATTTTGGTGGAAGCCTTCATGACCCTCTGGCTCCAGCATCCTGCAAAACCAGCACCACAGGGTTGCTGCGGAGGTCCGCTGCCTCCCGGAGACCATGGCTACAGCAGCCTCCGAGAGCCCGAGTGGCTGGCGGTGGGACGGCGACTTCAAGGGCCCCTCTGGTCTGTCCTCAAAGGAATCTTTACTTTTACCCTTGGGTCTGAGACAGGTGTGGTCTTCCTGACCCTGAGATGCCCTCAAGCCATGTTCCTCGGTGTCTGTGGTCAAAGTCTTTATGTGTGTATTTATTTTATTTTATTGACAATATTCATTAAATGTGTTTGTAATTTCTATAAAGTGTTAGAAAATGTTTGCATACTTTTTAAATTTGTTTTAATTAGTCACACATGACATACAATGACCTTGACATATCATACGCTTGGATCAGATGGGATATAATATCTCATTTTTCTGAGTGTACGGGTTGCAGAATCACATTGGTCATGCAGTCACCTATATACACACAGTAATAATAATGTCTATATTTATTTTAGTTGTAGATGGACACTGAGCTGAGCCACCCACAGCTACAACCCTAAGAGCTTGATAGGAACCTTAAGGGCTGACTGTGGTCATCAGGAAGAGCTATTCTGAGGACAACAGCCACGGCTCCATCAAGTCCCCCACCGGGTACAGCACCAAATATGGCCACAAGTGCCTGGCAGCGCCTTCCACACAAGAGCAGCCCAGGCCCGTCTTCCTGCTCTTCAGCGCCAACAGGGCCTATCTGCGGGTGACCCGGATGAAGTCCCCTGTGGAGTGCTGCCGTCTGGTCTCAGGACAGGTGGAAGGGCAAGTCTGATGTGAAGTGGATTTTTGCCAAGGACATGCCCAATAACCAGCTCCAACACATCAGACGAGAAGCAGCACAAACTGGTCCCAAACTCCTGAGACACACAGGCCCCCTAGAAAAAGCCAGACAAGGGCGGAGAACGGTCACTTCCTGCAGCTCACCACCTCCGTCTAGGAAGACTTTTCTCACTCTGAGAAACAGCAGGAGGAGGAGGTGCTCAAGGGACCGCACAGTGGGAACAAACAAGGACAGGCCAGTTTCTGGTGTGGTCAGCAGTCACTCTGACAGCAGAGTTAGCACTGTGCGCTTGGTGCTGTCTCCGGCTGGGCTCAGTGTGTCGTCCTGCGTGGGTCGGATGGTGGGTCCGATGGTGGAGTGTGTACCTTGTTTGTACTTCATTTCTGCCAGATGGGCCTGCATTCGTTGGTATTTTCTCTATGTGTTGTCGTACTGTGGAACTCACTAATAACCAAGTGCTTTTTGTCAGCTTCAGTCAGACTGACCTAATACATAGTATAAATATCCTTAAAAACATCAAAAAACACTGGTGCATCCAAAGACTTTTTTTTTCACTTTTGGCATAAATTGTGTTCTTGTTCTTATATCCAGTCATTCATATTTCCACAAGAGACTTTATCTCTCCCCTCTGTACCGTGTTATAGCAAATGTAAGAGCACATGGCCGGTTAACTCTCCCAGCACTGAAATTAAAAGTTAGTGACTGCCCTCTTCGATTGCTCGCCATTTTTGCTGTGTTTTCTGTGCTGATCTGTGCACTTGAGTTCCTCTGGATGGAGGGAGAGAATCTTCAGTTTTCTAATGCAGTGACCACATTTGTGTCCTTGGGGAGCTTGCCTACACGGAAGCTGTCTCATCTGCTGCTGAGGATCAGGAGGGGTTCTAGGTTGGGTCAGTGCCCAGGTGCTCTCAGTTGTTTAAGGTCACTTTTAATTTCCTCCTTTCCCCCTGAGAATCCTGATGTCATCTTAAGTCTTTGTACCAATAACATTGGGCTTTAAAGTGGCATCTGGTGGACTGTAGATTTCATTGTGTCTATTTTTTTTTCCTGTTAAATGGGTGAAGAAAGCCAAAACCAAAACAAGAAACACCTCAACCAACCAGACAACACCCCTCCCCACAAACACTCTGAGAGGATAAAAAAAAAAAACTTTTAGAAAATGGATTTTCTGTTGTGTTTTGTGGAGTGAGGGCTTGTTCAGGAGTTGGACACCTGAGTTGGAGTCCAGTGCAGAAGTCATGCTGATGTCGGCCGCCCTGCCCCGTGGAATCTGTATGCACTGTCCGTAGCAGGCCTTCCTGGCTTAGAGAGCAGATACCTTCCGAAGCTGTTGACTTCAGGAGACCCTCTGAGTTAACGTGTCAGCTGTATTAGTCAGACCCGTCTAGAACACGTCACCTGCTCTGAGCTCTCACTCCCTGTACAGAGTTATGGACACCGCTGGATGGATGTCCCTAGGAGAATACAAGCCTTAACAGATTTTTGTTTAGGAAAAGATTATTAAAAGCTGAAATACTTTGTGACTTGATATTGCCAAGGAATATGTAATTATGTACATTTCTGAGTGGAGAAACCTTGACTGAGGATGTGTCAAGGACCTGTGCTTGAGCTAATGCAGCATCTTTAGATTTACTCTGCAATACAATAAATGGTGCACAGTTAAAACTCTAAGTCTGACATTGGCATGAAACTCTATCAGTCAATCAATAAATATCTGGGCACGGTGGCCCACGCCTGTAATCCCAGCGGCTCGGGAGGCTGAGGCAGGAGGATCACAAGTTCAAAGCCAGCCTCAGCAAAAGCAAGGTGCTAAGCAACTCGATGAGACCCTATTGCTAAATAAAATACAAAATAGGGCTGGTATGGGGCTCAGTGGTTGAGTTCCTTGAGTTTGATCCCCAGTTCCCCCTGTCCCCCCAAAAGAATAAATAGCCAAGATATTAAGATAGACTCTAGGAACATTCACAGGTTCTTGACAGTGTGTAAGTAAGTCAGCAGCATATTACTGTCTATAAACAGGTCTCTAATATCAGGTGTAGTCTGAAAAAAGTTTCTAAAAGTCATTGGCAGTTCTTCTGTAAAGTTTCACTCCATGTACAATGTAAACAAATATTGTCATCAGTAAAAAGGAAACTGGAAATGAAATGCAGTACTCTTAGAGACAGCAGCACCTGGAGCGATGTTTGAAGCTCTGATTCATCACCATCATAGGAAATGGAATAAACAAAGGAAAAGAAAGACGATCAGGGAGAGACGAATAGACAACTGAAAATATTCAAAAGACTAAGAAAGAGACATGACTAAAGCTACTGAATCATGAAGGGACTGTACGGATAAGGCGATTATAAATTAGTATCTAAGATTTGTGCCTGCAGAAGCCCTGTAAAGAAGACAGACTGGGCCTTATCTGCCACGATTTACAAATAAGGAAACTGCGGTATAAAGAAGTTAAATTAATGGGTCATACGAGCATCAAATAACAGAGCCACGTCTTCTGCTCAACCTCTGGACTTAGGGTAGCCAACTGTACTCTTGTCATCCCCAACCAAGCAATATTTAAAGGAAGTGGAGGCAGACAGAATTAAATAGAGCAGACAGCTTGATGAAGAGTTTAACCACGAATGCTTTCTTGCAAAAAGCAAGGTACACTAACTGAATAGGTATAAATGAGGTGGAACAAAAAGAAAGTCCAGGATCATCAGGCTCCCGAGCCTAATTCTGAGAATAAAGGTCAGGTGCCGTCAAGGTGAAGGGTCAAGGAAGGAAAACGGGCACCACAGGGCACGTTTTGCAGTGTTACCTGGAGCCGACCGTCCGTATTTGAAAGGTGCAGCAGACACCCTTAGGAAGTTACATATCAGTTGCAACAGTGCTCAAAATCAGTCTGAATTTCTTTTGGAGGTTTTCAGAGACGACAATGTTTTGCTGAAATATTAGGAAAATATGATTCTTTATACATGGATGGTTTGTGTAAATATCCCAGAGTTATCTGAAATAAGTGGGTTTTGTGACCCCTTCAGTGGAGCACCGGGGCAGTAAAGTTGGGTGAGGTCATGTGGCGTATTGGGTCTGAGACTTGGGCCATTCTGTAGCTAGACAGAGGCTGGAGGGGAGGAGGCCAAAGCTAGGCTTCTCCTTAGGGCCTCCTGCTAGGAATTGTGGTCCCACTTCACACCAGCGCCCGCCCACAGCCACCCCGCTGCTGGGTGGGCTTCTGTAAGGGGTGGATATTTCATGATTCCCTCCGTTGGAGTGAATAATTGAAAGTGGAGAGTGATAGGTGAGTGCTTCTTTGAAGGATGTAATTAGGTAATATCATGCAAGAAGGAAACTGTCATAAAGCTAATAAAATGCAAATGAGAAGGAACTGCAGCACTGCTCATCTGCGTCACCTCATTTGCAGAATTTATGATGAGCCAAGGAGTCACTCACGTCCATCAGAGTCGCGGCAGAGTCCTGACCTATGGCCTCAGTCAAAGGGAAGCCTACCACCACTGGAAGTTGGTCTTTACTGTACTTGGATCTGAAGTAGAGAGAAGGGTGGAAACTGGTGTGCCGTCTGGATCAGAGGCAATATTTTGATCACATGTATACTTCTGGAACTTTTCTGACTCATGAGCTGTTTGCCGACACTTACATATGTTCATCCAAACCCAGCTTCTTCTGCTCACAACATGTCAAAAAAATATTCCTATTGCCCCTTCTGAAGCCATCTTAATTATAGGAGCTGAATAGATCTCAAAGTCATCGATGACGCTATCAGTCATAATTTGTCCAAGTGCTTCAGAACGCATTTGGTCATTTCTTGTCACACTGACCTTTTCAGCTATTGAATTTATTTTATGAGTTTCAGAGTTGTCACCTCCCCGTCCCAAGACTTGGGGATTGGTAAATAAGCAAATCTTGGTCAGTTATTCATGCTACTTTGATCCTGGAGATTTAATTACTGCTAGATTTTCTCATTTACACACTGAGTGCAAATCTAACTTTAAACTAAAAAAAAAACCAAAACACTATTTGAAAACTTCCAGAACCTACAATGATTTTTGGCTCCTCTCTAGATCTTTTCAAGTTATGAAAAACTTGCTTTTGAGGCATAGCAGCAAGAACTACATAAATCCTTTCAAGCAGAGAAATCCGTTCCAAGCTTTGTCCGCAGTGTGGTTTCTAATGGTTCTCTCCATTTCTAAGGCCTCCTGGGACGGTGCTGATTATTTGGTAGATATTCTGGGATCAAACTGTAATGACTGTGTCTTTTTCTTTAGTAGAAACTGAGAAGGGATAGTCCTTCATTCTAAGAGTATACTTCAGATCATTTATTCCTAGATCTTTAGTTCATTATCAGGCTCATTATCACATCTCTCACGCTCTTCCCACTGACGTGGACGCAGATTGACTGTCTTCTCCCGTCCTCTGGGGTGTGCTCCGCTCCCTGGAGAGGTCTGTGTATCCTGGAGAAGAGACTTCACGGTGCGACCCTTTTTCATCATCATTGAAAACCTGCTCAACACACTGCCCTTGTGTTTGAGCAATCTTGAATAATTACACGAGTATCCACAGACACGGGTTTCAGGAGAGGAAAGTTGTTGGGTGTGGGTAGTCACTCGTGCTCTCTGAAACCTCATATGACCCAAACCTGTGTCTTGTGATCTGGAGAGAGTAACAGAAGGCTCCAGGGGACCGCGGTGATTGCCGACACTGTCTCTCCAGGTGGGAAACGCGAGGCGTTCATATCCACTGGTTTTGGCTTCCTCTATGGTTTATTTATCCATTCAGAGAATTCAGGAACAACGTTGCAGGGTGGAAATAAATCACTTTTGTTCAGTCTTGAATCACTTGACTTTTGCTCAACTTGCCCTGTGTGTGTGTGTGTGTGTGTGGGGTGGGGGATTCACCAAATTGTCCCCTATTTAGACCATTTGTGAGACTTGCGTCTCTAATTCTTTGACCTCGGTCCAGAATTCCATCTTCATCTTTGGAGTTTAGTGGGATTTGTAAATGCACAGATGGGATGTCATTTATTCTCAGAGAAGGATCTTCATCTGCTTTGCCAATCTGACTGTGGAAAAGATCAAGTTGTGGGGGGAGAGATTTTTTAATTGTTGAGGAATTCTAGAAGACTAAAAGAAATATTTTTTGCTTGTCTACTATCAGGATTCTTTGAGTCGTTTATCGAGCGCACAGGTTGCTGGGCACAGAAATAATCGCATTATCTCCAGGAAATTCTGAACCTAGGGCCAAATACAGGTAAGAAAATGTGACAGCAGGATTAATGTCAATGGGAAGAGGTGTACACAGGGCTGAAATAGTCAGCAGGGGGCTGGAGCCCTGGACGGAGGGGACTGGCTCACTGTGTGGGCGAGCTCCACAACCCACTGGCCCTCCATCACTCTCTGGGGACTTTCAAGCCCGAGGCTTTGGTCATGCTGGGTTTTAGAGATTACTAGTAGATCCACACCCAACAACTTGCTCTCCTGAAACCTAACATGCTCTTTACCCCTTCATCACCTTCTTCTGCACTATACCAGAAACTAGAACCTTCTGAGTGAGTCTTAAACACCAGCCTGTTCCAGCTCTTTAGGAGTGAATTATCCCGTGAGGCGGCTGCAGTCCTACTCTGGGTTGCCCGCAATGGTCAAGATTTTTCCTCACATACATGGAAGCATTACTCTTCCAAGAATTGTAGAAGCAACAGTGGAATCTTTCTGGATCCTGACCTCATGTTAAAAACCCAAGAAGCCCTTGCCATGCCTCCAGCCTGGGGAACACCACGTCACATCACTCAACATGAAATATGCTAAACACGCACACACCTTTTTCTTTTTAGTAGCACCATGACATCTGGGTGGCAATTCATCTGCAGAAGTGATTAATCTGGGCATTGACTGATACTTACTGAGGACAAACAAAACCATCACCACTAAGTAAGATATGTAGGTCTCAACTTAAGTAAGAAATAGAGATTCTCCAAAGATTACTAAGTGCATTCAGGAGTACAATAGGGCTATGCACGCCAGAGTGAACTATGTGTGTGCCCAAGGGGAGTGCAAAATGAAGGTTACAGAAGTTATTTTGGTACTAGGGATTGAACCCAGCAGTGCCTTGTCACCGAGGTACATCCATAGTGCTTTTTTTTTTTTTTTTTTTAATTTGAGACAGGGTCTTGCTAAGTTGGCTATGCTGTGTTCAAACTTGTGGTCCTACTGCCTCGGTCTTCCAGGGATCACAGGTGCACACCACTGTGCCTGGCTACATAAGTTATTTTAAAACAATAATATTTGGCTACAAGGATCAATAAGCAAGGGCAATGTCAGTCTGAGATTAATCGACAGTTGGGGGCAGACATCCTTGCAGGCCTATTTTCTGTGTAAGGTTGCTGTGCCCTTTGTGCTTGGTTGTGCTTCTTGCAAGGTTGTGTGATGATTTTGTTATCAGGCACAAGCAGGAGTTCCTTTTCTTCATAGACCCTTGGCTTCTTTTATTTAATTTGATGTTGTTGGTGGGACTTGACCCAGTGACTTGATTTTGACACAGGGAACATTAATTCACAGTAAGCCAGGTCTTTGCATCGTGTACTATTATAAATCCATATTACTAATTGACATTAGAAACCACTACCCGTTCATAAAAGAAAAATTCTGAAATGTCCTACATTTAATCACAAGGGCCAGGGTCTAGGGGTGGAGTTCAGTGTTGGGGCACATGTCTACTCTGCATGGGGCCCTGGGGTCCCCAGCACTTAAAAGAGAAATATATATATGTATATATTTCTCAAGCTCTATCCATTTTCCTGCAAATGACATGATTTCAATCTTGATGGCTGAATAAAACTCCATTATGTGTAAATAGACCCCATTTTCTTTATCCATTCATCCACTGTTGGACACCCAGGCTGGTTCTATAGTTTGGCTACTGTGAATTGTGCTGCTGTAAACGTGGGTGTGCATACATTACTATAGTGTGATGAGTTTAATTCTTTAGGATAAATATTGAGGAGTAGTATAATTGGGTCATATGGTGGTTCCATTTCTAGTCTTTTGAGGACCTCCATCCTGATTTCCATAGTGTTTGTACTAATTTATAATCCTACCAACAGTGTTCCTTTTTCTCAACATCCTCTCTAGTATTTATTATTGTTTGTATTCTTTTAAAAATTTTTTGTTGTAGCTGGACAGCATGCTTTTATTTTATTTGCTTATTTTTATATACAGTGCTAAGCATTGAGCCCAGTGCCTCACCCACACTAGGCAAGCACTCTGCTCCCGAGCCCTAGCCTCGGACCTTATTGTTTGTATTCTTGATGGCGGCTATTCCGACTGGAGGGAGGTGAAATCTCAGTGTAGTTTTGATTTGCATTTCCCTAATTGCTAAGGACATTAAACGTTTTTTAATGTATTAGTTGGCCATTTGTATTTCTTCATTTGAGAAGTATCTGTGTAGTTCATTTTCCCATTTGTTAATTGGGTAATTTGATTTTATTTGTTTGGTGTTAAAAGTTTTTTGAATTCTTTGTGTTTTCTGGATGTTAATCCTCTGTCAGGAGGGTAGGTAGCAAAGATTTTCTCCCATTCCTCAGGTCCTCTCTCCATGTTCTTAATTGTTTTCTTTGCTGTGCAGACACTTTTTAATTCGATGCCATCCCGATTATTACCTCTTGGCATCATTTCTTGAGATTTAATGGTCCTGTTGAAAAAGTTGTTGCCTGTGCTCACATGTTGCAGTGTTGACTCTGTTTCCTTCTAGGAATGAATGATTTCTGGTCTAGTGCCTAGGTCTTTATTCCATTTTGAGTTGATTTTTGTGCAGGTGAGTGATAGGGTCTACTCTCATTCTTCTGCATATGATGACCAGTTGTCCCAGCACCATTTGTATAAAGGCTGCGTTTCTGCAATGTGTGCTTTTGGCATCTTTGTCAAAGATCAGATTGCATATGGGGTGTGTGTCTGTGCCATTGCTCTCTGTGTCAGTTTTGACGCCAGGGTGTGAAGTCAGGGATGGTGATGCCCTCAGCATTGAGTTTTTGGCTTAGAATTGCTGTGGCCATTCTGGGTCTTTTATTCTTCTAAATGAGTTTCTGAACTGTTCTTTCTAATTCTGTGAAGAATGGCATGGGTATTTTGATGGTGACGGCTGTTTTAACAATATCATTCTACCTCTCCATGACCATGGGGGACTTTCAACTTGTGCCTTCTTGGTTTCTGTCTTCAGTGTCCTATAGTTTTCATGGTAGAGGTCTTTTACCTCCTTGGTTAGGCTGATTCCTAGGGGTTGGTTTATTCATTTATTTGGTGGCTATTATAAACGGGATTGTTTCCCCAATTTCTTTCATAGCAGATTCATTGTTGGTATAGGAAAGCTATTTAGTTTCGTATGTTGATTTTGTAACCTGCTACTGTTGAAAATATTGGGGGGGGGTGTCCTGGGCACCCCAGGAATCAAAATAAACACTTGAAGAGGAATTAGCTCAGCCAGCAGGCAAGAGCTTACTTCTGTGAAGAAGGGCACACAGCAGTCAAAACCATAAGCAGGTCTAGAGCAGGCGGTCGGCTTGGCGTGTATCCCCGAGGCAAGGGTGCCGGTCCTGCCCATTGGCTGGGGCTGACCACACAACAGCTATTAAGAGTAGAGGGTGTTTGACGGCTACTCAGGGTCCAGGCTGACTTTACTCTCTCCTGTTGGTTACTTAAAGAGATGTGCCTCTGGTTGTCCTCCGCGCCCTTGTGTTCTTGTGGTGGGAAGGTCTCCCTGAGGTGAGTGCTTTCTGGCACACACACAATACTGAGGAAGGAAGGGAGGAGGGTGCAGATTTAGGAAGATGGGCAGTCATTGTAAGGAGATGACTGTCAGGAAACGAGAGGGTTTAAAGCCCATTTTCTCTGGTTTGACAGAAAAGACGGATGGACTTGTTTTCCTCAGGAGTTTCTTTTCAGATCTCCTAAGTGTAGAATCATCCCATCTGCAAACATTGATAATTTGATTTCTTCTTTTTCTAATTTTTTCTCCTTTATTTCCGTCTCTGTCTAATGCTCTGGCTAGAATTTCTAGTACTATATTAAACAGGAGATGTTATGATTTAGATATTAGCTGTTCCCCCTAAAAGCTAATATGTAAGACAATTCAAAGTTCAGGAGAGAAATGATCTAGTTATGTGAACCTCAACCTAATCCCTGATCTGGATCATTGGGTGGTAACTATGGGAAGGCCGGGATAGCTGGAGGCAGTGGGTACCTGGGGGCGGGCCTTTGGGGTACATCTTGTCCTTTTTGAGCAGAGCTCGCTCTCTCTCTGCTTCCTGAGAACCGTGCCCTGAGCTGCCTCCCTCCACCATGATGTTCTGCCGCAGGCCCCAAGGAATGGAACTGGCCACCTATGGACTGAGATCTCGGAAACTGGGAGCCCCAAATAAACTTTTCCTCCTTAAAATTGTTCTTCTCGGGTTTTTGGTTACAGCAGTGGACATGACTGAAACAGGAGTGGTGAGAGTTGATGTTCCGTCTTGTCCTTCTTGGGTCGTGACTGAGGTGCTCTGAACGCTCCCTAGGCCCCGTGCTTCCTTTGATCTGGGAGGGCATCCTTTTGCGTGTAACTCCAGGGCTCTCCTAACTTGCTGTAATAAATCTGTTCCCATTTTTTCTTCTAGTCAGGCTTATTGGCTTCCCACTCACCAAGAAGTGAATTCTTTGCATCCATCTGGGGACACTGCTTTATCTCTAATGTACACAGGCAAGAAAACTGGGGATCAAAGGATTTACAGAACTTCCTGGAGTTTGAAGATGGCGGCGAGGGGAGTGCATTACCCCCGTGTGCTGCTTCACTGTGTGGGAGTATGACAAGTCAGGACGGCTAAAGGATATCTTGTTAGGAATTTCCAGCAATAGTGGGGTGCTCCGGAACCTGGAGGAAGGATTTCCATCGCATGAGGATCGGCTACGGGGACTCAAACGCGAGAGGTTTGTCGCACGGAGGGTAACACGGCTTATTCAGCAAATCGCCCCGCGGCTACAGTCTGCAGCGCGTGCTGGGATAGAGACGCAGGGTTACAGCGCTGCAGTTTCTGCCAGCCGCGCAAGCACCGTACTCAGGGCTGAATTCTGGGTTCGAGACAGGGGAAAGGAAGCAGTCCATCTCGGTTCTCCACACCGGTCAGACCACAGAGGAGGCCAGCAGCCACCATGATGGTAAACTGACGTCACCT
>NW_026000058.1:282526-291333 GCF_001458135.2 Marmota marmota marmota | reverse complement strand
CCAGCAGAGTAGAACACTTAGAAGATAGAACATCAGACAATGAAGACAAAGTATTTCAACTGGAAAAGAACATAGACAGCTCAGCAAGACTGTTAAGAAACCATGAGCAGAACATCCAAGAAATATGGGATAACATTAAGAGACCAAACTTAAGAGTCATTGGGATTCAGGAAGGTACAGAGCTCCAAACCAAAGGAATGAGCAGTCTATTCAATGAAATAATACAAGAAAACTTCCCAGACTTGAAGAATGAGACAGAATCCCAAATCCTAGAAGCCTACAGGACGCCGAATGTGCAAAATCATAAGAACTTCCTAAGATCACAAGATCCAGAGTTGGCCTCCTAACTCTGTCTTGCCCGTCTTCTAAGTCCAGGACCTTGCCCAGTTGCGTCAGGTGAAGGAAAAAAAAAAAACCTGATTATGATTAGAAATAGAAAAGAGCATGTTTGGATCAAAATGAATCAATTTATTCAGAATGTAAAAAGTTAATGACTTAGGAAGAAACAACCATCTCTCTTGTAGCTAGGGCACCACGAGATCTAAAGTTTTCCTGAGCTGCATCTTCTAAATAATGTTCTGTATTTAAGTTTGTGACCAACATGGCTGTGGTGTAAGAAATGTATTTGGATTTTGTCCCCGGTTCCTGACACTGACTGAAAACCCTTGGGACTTCCTGAGTGATATTTGGTGTTCATAATGAGCCTGTTTGATCTCACCTGAATTTATACTAGTGAGATAATTTGGGATGGGATCCCTAGTTAGTCATAGAGTAGGAACAGTAACCGGAAAGAGTAAGAGACTAGAGGGTTGGAAGTTTTGGTGCCTTTGCCTGGATTCTGGAAAGGAGGGAGGTGAGGTTGGACATTGAGTTCTGTAAAAACTCTTCAATGGTGAGATTGAATGAACCCGTGGATTGGTGAGCACATCAGGATATTGGGAGGGTCGCTCACCCGAAAGGACACGGTGACTCCACACACCCCTCACCCCAAACCTTGTTCTATGCGTTTCCATCTAGCTAAGTAACAAACTGGTTGACATGAGCAGTGCTTCTCTGAGCTCTCTTATAATTCCAGCAAATTGTTGAAGCTGAGGAAGGGGCTGTGGGAATTCTTGATTTATAGCCAGTCGATCAGAAGTATGAGAAGCCCAGGCTTGTGACTGGCATTTGAAGTGGTAGCGGTCTTGTGGGACTGAGCTTGTAACTTCTGAGATCTGATACTCACTCCAGGTGGATGGCGTCAGAGTTGAGTTGTAGGACACTCCGAATGTGTCAGAGCATTGATCTGTGTGGGAAAGACCTAACCGCATCTGATGTTGGACATGTTTTGTGTGAGAGGGTAGAGAAATGGTGTGTTTTCCAGAATGGTGTTCTTACAAAGGGTACAATCTGAAAAGTTCACAAAGCCTGGGTTGTTTCATTTAGATTATTATCATGTGAACAAATAGGGCTGGCTGTTTTGATCCAGAGTTATTCTTTAGGGCCTGATATCCTGGTACAGACTGCCTGAGAGATTTTCCCATGTGAGATGAAGAACGTTGAATTACATCTACCTATACATTTCCCCTTCTTTCACTCTGCCATTCTTAACTGGGAGTCCCCATTACACCTTCTCCCCAGAGGGAACTTCATGGATGGCAGAATATTCATTCCAAACACTAGGGTCAGAGTCCTTAAACAGAAAGGACTGTTTTGATGAAAAGAGACATTAAAAGTGATTACTGCTCTGTGTGAATTTGATGGTGAATGATCAGAATTCACAGTCGGTGAGTTTGTTAGACTTCACGTCAACCCACCTTCTCTGTGGGAACCACGAGTGGGGGAAGGCGGAATTCTATGCCTCACAGCTGCACGGCGCGATCCCCGCTCTGAGGCTCACCCACAGGAACATAAAATGGGGTTTGCTTTTGTTGGCTTGCTTTCTCCTGTTTTTTTTCTGACCCCAGCTGCAAGCCAAGTGGGTGTGACGTCTGGCCCTTGGGTCCGGTCACCCGCGCCGATGTAGCTCTGTGCTGACCTGATCCAGAGTTCCTGCAGAAGAGCCGGGGTCACTCTGCCTCTCAGGAAGACGTGCGTGTGTCTGGGCCCCGGAGGGGATGGAACCTCGCTGTGAAGGTCAAACACTCAGCCTAGGGGTCGCGCCTGGGTTGGAACGCCATCTCGTCTGCGCTGTGGCTGTATCATTTATGTAAAAACCAGAGGACCCCCGGTTTCTGATCAGCCTCTGGCTGGAGTCGTGCTGCCCTGGCGCCTTGCGGCCCCTGCAGCTTCCTGTCGGTTAGGAGACACGGCTGGGCCGGCCCCGGTGTCTGCAGGTGGCCGGGAACCGGGACTGGGCAGGAACTCCCACCCGCTCAGCTTCTCCAAGAGCCGAGTCCCGTCCTCCCCACCGAGTTCGCAGACACAGAGGCACTACAGCACCTGTGGCCTGTGCGAGGCTCTCCCACAGCTGGCCGCTCCCACCACTCAGCTTGGGACAGAGGGGAGTAGAAATGTCATGGAATCGCAGTTACAGACTATTGCTCTGGGAATGAGTTACTTGACAATCTCACACTTTCATAACATAATTGAAAAACCAAAGTATTTTTTAAAAGATGAAAATACCCTATCACAACCCCTACCCCTGCCCCTCAACCAGGGCAAAGCTGGCGGGAAACGTCGAACTGCTGGTTTCAAGTGCACTGACAGAAAAAAAATGGACAGTTATCTTCAAACAAAGAGCCACAAAAGTAAATGAATAAGTAAATGAGATGAAAACAGAGGACCACCACTTTAAAAAGTGGAGCAGAGCTGGGCACAGTGACACAGGCCTGTAATCCCAGTGACTCAGGAGGCTGACGTAGAGGATCTCAAGTTCAAGGCCAGCCTCAGCAGTTTAGTGAGGCCCCAAGCAACTCAGTGAGACCCTGTGTCAGAGTTAAAAACAAAAAGGGTTGGGGATGTGGCTCAGTGGTAAAGAGGCATCTCTGTCTTTGATAAGCTCCACCAAAGGATCTCACAACAGTTTTTAGACTTTAAAGTTCTATTATTTGTATTTTATTTTTGAATCACAGGTATTAACACGTATTAATGCTAAAAATCAATGTGACTCTCTGTTATTTCCATACCTGCCTACATGATGTATTGCTCCTGTCCAACCACACTTCTACCTTCCCCTCTCCCACCTACCCTTCCTGTCCCTGGTAATCCATCTTGTACTGACAGGGCTCTCCTCTTCTTGTTCCTATTTTCTGAGTCTGGCTTATTCTCCAATTCCATCCACTTCTGCAAATGACAAAATTGCACTATTCTTTATGGCTGGATAATATTCCATATTTTCTTTATCCCTTCATCTGTTAATGGGCACCTAAGCTGATACCGTATCTTAGATATTGAGGATGGTGTGGCAGTAAACATGCATATGCAGGTATTTCTTTTGCATGCTGACGTTATTCCATTCCTTTAGATAAAGACCCAGGAGAGGTACAGCTAGATCACCTGGTTCCTCGATTTTTACTTTAGTTTTTTTTTTTTTCTTTTAGGAGCCTCCACACTGTTTTCCGTAGTGGCTGTACTAATTCCCCTCCCACCAAAATGTGGAAGGGTCCCTTTTTTCCATATCCGCGCCACCATTTTTCATTTTTTTTCTTCTTTGGCGATGACCCTGCTAGTTGGGGTAAGATGGAGTTGCACTGTAGCTTTGATCTGCACTTCCCTGATGGATAACAATATTGAGCATATTTCCACTTGTCTGTTGACCACTTGTATTTCTTCTTCAGATCACTTGCCCATTTTAAAATTGGATCACTTGGTTCTTCCTATTAGGAGTCGTTGTTTTCTAATGTGGTCTGAATATCAGTCCTCTGTCGGACACTTGGCTGTCAGACCATCTGTCCCTGCTGTAGACTGTCTTTTTGTTCTGTTGATTGTTTCTTCTGCCGGCAGAAGATCTTTTCTGTTTCACGTAATCCCATTTGTCAGTTTTGGCTTTTGGCTCCTGTGCTTTGGAGTTTGATCCAGAGAATCGTTGCCTCTGTCAGTATCTTGGAGTGCTTCCCCGCGTTTTCCTGTGACATCCCTCAGGGTTTGGGTTCCTTTCAGGTTGACTTTTTACAAGGTGAGAGGCAGAGGTCACCTGCAGGTTTCCTCAGGACCATTTTCAAAAAGCTTGTCCTTTCCCAGTGTATGTTTTGGGGACTTTTGCCCAGAACCAGTTGCCTGTTGGCGTGTGGGTCATTCTGGGTTCTCTGTCTGTTCCATCAGCCCTTGTGTGTGTTTGTTACTGGTCTTAGCAACAAGTCAAGTCGGCTGCAGCTCTTTATTTTTTCTCAAGTTGCTTTGGGTATTTGGAGTCTTGTGATCCCATATGAACTTTGGGATCTTTTTCACGTCTGTGAAGACATCGTCATTATTTTGATGGGGATTGCATTGGGTCTGTGTATGACACTGGGTGATGTGGACACTTTAACAATGTTGACCTTCCAATCAGTGAACACGGGAGCTCTTTTCACTTTCTAATGTCTTCTTCAATTTCTTCTGTGTTTTGTCATTTTCATCGTGCAAGGTCTTTCACTTTCTTGTTTAAGGTAATTTCTAGGTTTTTAACTGTTGGGTTTTATGTTGATTTTGTATATTGCTGCTTTGCTGAATTCATATATCAGTTCTAAGAATCTTTTGATGGAGTCTGTAGATTTTTTCTATGTAGAGAATAATATAATCTGGAAACAGAGATAATTTTACTTCCTTCTTGATTATTTGTATGATTTTTTTTCTTTCTCTCGCCTAGGTGCTTGGCTAACATTTCTAGTACTATACTGTGTAATAGCAGTGAGAATGGACACCCTTATCTAGTTCCTAATCTTAAAGAAAACACTTTCAGTTTTTTCCTGTTCAGACGTTGGTTGTGGGTTTGCTATATACAAACTTTTTGAGATATGAGCCTTCTATATCTAATTTATTCAGGGCTTTTTATCATAGAAGGATGTTGAATACTGTCAGGTGCTTTTCATGGATTTATTAAGATGACAATTTGTTTTTTCTCCTTCATTCTCTTTGTATAACATGTTACATTTACTGTTTTGCATATACTGAACTATCTTTGTGTTCTTGGGGTGAAACCAATGTGATCATGGTGTGTGATCTTTCTTTTTGATGTGATGTTGAATTCTATTTGCTAGAAATTTGTTGAGGTTTTTTTCCTGTGTGTTCATCAGTGACTTTGGTCTCTATTTTTCTTTCTTCCTCCTTTTCTTTCTTTCTCTCCTTCCTCCCTCCCTCCCTTCCTTCCGTGTCCTCAGCAGGTTTTGATGACAGGGTAATGCTGGTGTCATAGAGTGAGGTACAGAGTCTCCTCCTTTTTCAGTTCTATGAAACACAAGCGCCACTGTTGGTCCTTTGAAAGCCAGATAACGTTCTGCACTGAAGCCAGCAACCCTGGACTTGCTGCTGTTGCTTCTCTTGTTCTTGGAGACTTTTTATTACTGATTCAACCTCCTTACTTGGTATTAGTCTTTTGGGGTTCAATATTGGGAGGTCACATAGGTGCAGAAATTTGTCCATTTCTTTAGATTTTTCCATTTGAAAAGTATACAGTTCTTCAAAATAACCCCGATCCTTTGAGTTTACATCGTATCAGAATGTCTTTTTCCCACCTCTGTGATAGATTTTCACTGTTGGAGAGAAACCTGAGGAAAACCACCTGGAAGAGGAACTAGGCCTTTTGGCTCAGGGTTCAGACCTCTCAGTGCCCGTCTGGCTGGCTCGTTGCTCTGGGCCTGGGCAAGGCGGAACTCCGTGACAGAAGGGTGTGGTGGGACCCAAGTGTCCACCTCAGCAGCCAGGAAGGGGGGGTTCGAACAGGGAGAGAGAAAACGAGAAAGAGGGGGAGGACCTGGGAACCGAACCCTAAATTTGCCCTTTATAGACACACCCAGTGACTTACTCCCTCCCCAGGCTCCACTGCTACGGTTTCTACCACCGCCCAATCGTCCCTCAGCTGTGGCCCTCTCAAAGACCCATCCATAGAGGAGGTCAGAGCTTCCTGACCTCTCACTTCCCCCAGTTCTCACCGCCGGGTACTGTGCACTGGGGGTCAGCCTTTACGAGTCTTCGAGGGGTCCTTCATACCTGCTGCAGTGTGGCCACGAGGTGTGTTAATGCACGAAGACTCAGAGATAAAATCACTGATTCCGAGAGCTGCCACCTAACCAGTCCATCCTGGGCTAACTGGAAGGGACCGACCAGGTGGTAACTGTAGGCAGATGGGCTGTTTACTTTTGCTCTGGTCTTTATCGTTCTTTGCCTTCTACTGATTTTGGATACGGTTCATTCTTGCTTTTCTAAGACATTGAGATGCATCATTAAGTTGTTTCCTTTAATCTGAGGGAAGAAAGAGACATTCTAACTGAATGTCTAACTGAATGAAAAAAGATACTATATAAACTCAAATAATTGGGAGTATTTTGAAACACTATGTACTTTCAAATGGAAAAATCTAAAAGAAATGGACACATGTGGCCTGCCAATATTGAACCCCAAATGACTAATAGCTACTCGACATTTTCTAAATGTAGGCAGTTATCACTATAAATTTCCCGCGTCGTACTGCTTTTAATCATGAAATTCATTTGGAGAAATAAGAGACCCAGAATAGCTAAAGCAATCCTTAGCAGGAAGAGTGAAGCAGGTGGCATCACAATATTAGACCTTAAACTATGCTACAGAGCAATAGTGACAAAACAGCATGGTATTGGCACCAAAACAGACAATGTAGACCCATGGTACAGAATAGAGGGCACAGAGACTAACCCACATGATTACAGTTATCTCATTACAGACAAAGGAGCTAAAAACATACAATAGAGAAAAGACAGCATCTTCAACAAATGGTGCTGGGAGAACTGGAAATCCATATGCAGCAAAATGAAAATAAACCCCTCTCTCTCACCCTGCACAAAACTCAAAGTGGATCAAGACCTAGGGATTAGTCCAGAGACCCTGTGCCTAATACAGGAAAAAGTGGGCCCCAATCTCCATCATGTCGGATTAGGCCCCGACCTCCTTAACAAGACTCCTAAAGACAAGAAATACAACCACACGGGTTTGGTATGTTGGGTTTCCATTTTAGTTACCTCAGGGATTTTAAATTTTACCTCTGACTTCTTCAATGACACCCCATTTATTCCAAAGTGTATTTGCTCAGTCTCTATTTATCTGAATAATTTCTAAAGTTTCTCTTGCTGTTGCTTTCTAGTTTCATTCCATTTTGATATGAAAAGAAATGTGATAGAATTCTATTGCCATTTTTTGGGAAATTCTGAAGGCTAGTTTTGTGGACTGCTGTTGTTCTGTTCTGGAGGAGGTGCCGTGTGCTGAGGGGACCGTGTATCCCGCAGCTGTTGGATGGATGTCCTGTGAATGACTCTTAAGGCCATTTGATCTATGGTCCATTTAATGGTCACTGATTCTTTATTTGGGTGATCTATCCACTGAAGAGAATAGGGTACTGGGATCCCCAACTATGATTGCATTGGGGTCTGCCTCTGCCTTTAGGTCGAACAGTGGTTTTTTGTTTATAAAAAATTGGGTGCTCCATTACTAGGCGCCTATAGTTCATAGCCATTATATCTTCCTGATGAATAGCCTTGAGCCTTACTTACATAGTGCCATTTCTGTCTCCCTGACTGTTTGTCTTAAGGCTACTTTGTCAGATGCAGGTACAGCAGAGCACTCCTTCTTGTTCTCAGAGTGTGTTTTCCTGGAATATCATTTATAGTCTTCACTTTTAGTCTCTGTGTCTTCACTGGTAAGTTTTTGCAGGCAGCATATTATCGGTGTTGTTTTTGGTCCATTCAGCCCGTCTGTGTCTTTTAACTGGAGAATTAGGACTCCATACACTCAGAGTTGTTCTTAATGAAAGGTCTGGGTTTGACCTGTGATTCTTGTTGGTTTCTTCTAGTGTCTTGGACATCTTTGTTCACGTCCTCTTCACTTCTCTGTCTTTGTGAATTGTGTTTTGCTGTAACTGATAATGTTTGCTTATTCTTTTTCATTTTTGCACCTACTCTTCTAGTGGATTTATATTTTTACATGCTATCATGATGACCTTGTATGCTTTCTTCATTCTTTTTTTTCTTTAATTTCTGTCTGAATGTGTAATTTCAAAGGACCTGTCTGTAAGCGCTGGGGTTAATTTTTCTACTTGACCTAGTCTGTTACTGAGACTTTCAGCTGAATTTTTATCTGATTTATAGAGCTTGAAAATGAAGACATTTTCAAGATTTCTGATTGGTTATTTTCAAAATTTCTACATCCTTATTGAGTTTTTTACTAATGTACTGCATTGTCTTCCAAATTTCATTTAACGATTTATTCTCTTAGATTTCATTGAGTTTTTGAGAAAAATAACTTTTGAATTTTTTTAAAGAATTAATTTACTTATTTATTCTAATTAGGTCTCTATGACAGCAGACTGCACTTTGACTCATTGTACAGCACAACTTTTGCAGCACCACTTTTCATTTCTCTGGTTGTACACCATGTAGCCTTGCACATATGTGCAGTCACACATGTGATGATATGTGGGGTAATATTGTCCATCTCATTCCACCTCTTTGGAATTCTTTATCAGGTATTTAGTCACTTTTATATCTTTGGAATCTGTTACTAGAGAGCTCTTAACTTTAGAAGGTGTTGTGTTACCTTATTTTTCATATTTTTTGTATTACTATATTAAGATTTGCACATCTTGTTAAATGCATGTTTACCACTTTTTTTCTTTCTTTCTGTTTTCTTTCTTTCTTTTCTTTTTTTTTTTTTTTTTTTTTTTT
>NW_026000058.1:260374-282501 GCF_001458135.2 Marmota marmota marmota | reverse complement strand
TTTTTTTTTTTTTTTTTTTTTTTTTTTTTTTTTTTTTTTTGGTACTGGGGCACTCAACCACTGAGCCCCATCCCCAGCCCTTTTGTGTATTTTATTTAGAGACAGGGTCTCACTGAGTTGCTTAGGGCCTCACTGAGTTGCTGAGGCTGGCTTTGAACTCATATGTGGGGTATTTGGGCTTTCTGGCTGGGGCTGCTCCCAGGTCTGGGTTTTACTGGATGACTCTTTCTGTACTGTTGAAATTCAGTATTCTCCCACGGACACTTGCCTCAATACACAGCCAACACCTGTTACTTTGGTCCTTCTTTGTGGAGGAAAAGGTAAGTATCGGGTACCTCTATTCAGCTACCTCGCTCTCAGAACATTTTTAATTTGTACACTTTTCCTCCTAAAAATATGAATCCTAGTCACATTTGGGCTTATGATTCTGAATACTATTCAGATAAGAGCTGTGAGTATGTCTTCATGTCAGTTCCTGTTATAACGGCCTGAGTTTTCTCATGATCTCACCATCCTCACCGGTTACCTGTGGCACAGGGAGCTGGGAGGAGCTCGCACAACTCCCAGGAACGACACATGGGAGACTCGTAAGAAGAGGAGTATCGTGGAGTGTGGGATCAGAAGAGATGAGAGGTATCTAATCTACTAATTTAATTTAGAGGTGGAGAAATTGAGGTCCAGTGGTTTGCTCAGTATAGACGGCTGGTGGTTCCGCAGCCCAGGATCAGAATGTAGTCCTCTGTCCATCAGGCTCTGTCAAACATGAGATGACCATCAGGCATGCGTGGCAACATGGAGATATCTTCAAAAGTGCCCCAGAACCCATGACTCCACTGAAAAGCTCTATTTAGACTTTAATGAGAGTTGTTATTAAAATAATAAAAATATAAAATTACCTTCATCAATGAACTACTCTGTAAATGCTTAAATACCTTGTACCAACAAACTATGTTTTTACTGAAGAAAAAGTCAGTAAGAGAGATGTAAAAAAACATTGAATGCAGGCGAGTCATCAGTAGACTTTCTCAGATCCTCCTCCCAGGCCCAGGTTGCAGGTACTGAGAGAAAAAGCAAGTGGGGTGGGATACGGGCCTCCCATCCATGAAGCCGTTCTTCAGTTATCTACTATACTTCAGAATTCTGCCAAAGTGTCTTCAGTAAATGATTCATTGCTAGAAATAACATGCAAAGAACCACTCTGCACCACATGAAAACAAACAATATGTCCCCCTAAAACTAAAGATCCATACATAAATAAATATTTTTAAAGGAGCCACTTTGTTTTAGCGGAAGTGCCAGGCCCAGTTCTCAGTTGGAACTTTGTCGCAGAGGGTGTTCCGGAGGCTTCCCTTGCAGCTCTCTACCCAGGGAGTCTGAGAAATCTTCCTCCCTGTTGAAAGCCAGGGCTTTGTTTAAGAGGGTCTCTCAGAAGTTCCCTCCTGGGTAGCTGCACAGGTTCCCGGTACAGTTGATTCTGAGGTCTCTGTTAGTCTTCTGGGTCTGCACTCTCTGACCAATGTCAAGCCGTGGATAGCGCCTGCACTACAGTCCTCACAAGATGCCTTAGACCTCAGCCTGAAACTGCTCAGCCTCTGTGAAGGTCTGTATGGGGCGTTGTTTATTGTGGTAAAACACACACGACAAAACGTACCGTTTTAGTCACTTCAAGTGTTCAGTTTAGGGTTGTGAGGCACAGACATTCACGACGTAGTGCAGCCATCACCCTCACTTTTTTCCAGGACTGTTCACCACCACCAACGTCAACGTGACTCACGAAACAGTACCTCCTCACCCCCTTCCTCTCAGCCCTGGTAACTGTCAGGTCGGTGGCAGCGACTTGGTGGCGACTTAGTGGCGACTTAGAACAAAGCAGCCCGCGCTGCTTTGAACATCAATCAGATGCCGGCGGAAACGCCTGTCAGTCAGCCAGATCTCCTGACTAACGCCTGTCCATCAGCAGGACCCCCTGGCCAATCCTGGAGTTCAGCCCACTCCCCTGACCAACTCCAAGGGGGCAAGGGACCCTAGAGACACCTTTTCCTGTCCCAAGCCCTTCCCTTCCTGCTGTAAGCCCCATAAAGGTCCAGTCCGGTCGAGCTTCCACACGGTTTCTCCTCAGACCCTTCCCCTGTCCCCTCTGTGGGTCTGATCCAGTTCCGCCCGGGAGTGAGATCTCAATAAAGCCTGTTCAGCGGCCCTTTTAAATCTGCCAACCTTGGTTGCTGCCTGCCCAGCCTGATCTGACAGTAACTACTGTCCTACTTTGGTTTCTGTGAATTTGCCTCTTCTCTGTACTCATCTAAGTGGACAATACAGTGTTGTCCTTTGGGGTCGACTTAGTTCACTGAGCACATCCTTTCGGGGCTGATCCTTGTGGCAGTGGGTATTAGAGTTTCACTCACCTGCACAGCTGAACAGTATTCCTTGGGTTTATTTTCCAGGTTTTGCTTGTCCTTTCATTTGCCGATAGATAGTTGGATTGATTCTACGGTTCGGTTATTGTGAATAATATTGTATGAATATGGGTGTACAAAGATGTTTGAGTGTCTGCTTTCAATGTTTTGGGATAGATATCCAGAATTGTTGGGTAATAGTAAAGGGAACTGCTGGATCATGTGTTATTGTTTGAAATATCCCCCAAGGTCCCGTGGGAAAGGCTCCATTGCCGTCTGGGGTGTTATTAGGAGTGGTACAGACTTAGGAGGTGGGGCTCACTAGAGGAAGCAGGTCACGGGGAGGACACGGGAGGGTCTATTTACCTCCGCCCCTTCCCCACCCTCTGCCTGCCTGCTCTGGTGCCCTAACGTGAGCAGCTCTGCTCCACCAGATGCTTCCCGCCACAGTGTTCTCCTCACCCCAGGACCACAATCAATGGAGTCAAGTGACCATGGACTGAAGCTCCCCAGACTGTGAGCCAAAGTGAGTCTTCCACGCTTTAGGTCGGTCTTCTCAGGTGTCTTCTCACAGAGATGAAAAACTGGTAGAAAAAGTAGGGTCCCTGCTACGACTGCGCCTGACCCTGTGGCTCAGGAGCCTTTACAACTAACTGGTTTGTGGGAGAGTTTTAAAAGTCTGAAGTGTACGATAGAGAAAGCTTAAAATGCGACAAATGGAGCTCTGTAGATGCTTCTGGTGGGAGCAGAAGACGAGGATGCAGACGGTGACGAGTGTGCTCGTGAGGTTTCAGGGGGGAAATGAAGACCAAGGCCTTGACTCCCCTGACTAGCTTTCTCTACAGAAAGGAAACCTCAGTTCATACTCCCGGCAGCAAATTGTGAGAAGGCCTCTCTCTCTCTACAGAATGTCCCTCTGATTTTAATGAGAGGGACTTGCATTTTCAAAATACTGAAGTGAAAATCCATAGAGTTTCAATGATTGAAGATGAGGGAGGGGGGGAGAGAAGGATGCGGAGAGAGAAGGAGAAGAAAGAGGAGGAGGAGGGGAGAGGAGAGAGAGAAGGAACTCATGGAACACAGTTTTCAGAAAGCAAGAAGTGATTGAAGGGAGGGCATAAGAGGAGGAATCCGTCTTACACAGAAGGAAGGCTGGTGTACTCCAGCAGGTCACAGGCAGGGCAGGAAGACAGGGAACGTCTCATTAATAACCTCTAGTTTCTCTTTGAAGTCGGAAGTAAGAGTTAGAAAGATTAATTACCCTTGAATCATGTTGTTAATGAGGGATTGAGGCAAGATTCTAGATCATCTCCAACTCATTGATACAGTAGAGCAGTCTCATTAGAATCATATGTAAAATTTAACTTAAGGCACTTTTGTCTCATATACAGATGATCGTGATAGATACACATATATTCAGGAAGGGGGCAGTGACCTCCAACATTTTTCTCATGAGGTACCTTATATAATTTTGAAAAATAATATCAATTGTATTTTTAAATAATACTTGAATTTTTCATCAGAACTTTAAAAGGGTGGAAGGCTGTAATTTCCAGAGTTATCATACCTACAGCCATGTTTAATCAAAATGGGTACATCACTCCTTTAAATATTCTTGTGGAACTGAAATAACAATTTGATTGCTACCCTGGCTCATTTTAAAAACTACACGAGCTGGGCTCAGTGTCACAGGCGTGTGATCCCAGTGACTTAGGAGGCTGAGACAGGAGGATCACAACTTCCAGGCCAACCTCAGCAACTTAGTGAGGACCTAAGAAATTTAGTGAAGCTCAATCACAAAATAAAGCATTTTAAAAAGGGCCAGGGATGTAGCTCAGTGATAAAACGCCTCTGGGTTCAATCCCCAGTACCAAAAAAAAAAAAAAAAAAAAAAAGGAAAACCAAGACCTACACGAGGACTGGGAATACAGCTCCGTGGTAAGGTACCTGCCTCGCAAGCCTGAGGCTCTAGGTCAATCACCAGTGCTGCAAAAAATGGAAACAAGCAAGCAAAACCCAAAAAGCTATAGGAACCTGTTTTCTTTAAGAGTTGGGAACTTACATTGTTTAATTTTCATATTGAATTTACATTTTGTAAGAATTTTATCTAAATGTAACATGTTTTATGCTCCGATAAATTGAAATTAAATATTTTAAGCTTTCCATTACCATAAAACTATAAGGACTGAATTTTCTTCTGGATTCAGTTATCACACACACAATTACACAATTGATCAAAAACAATTCCAAACTTTTAAAAATATTCCTTAACATAAATAAAATTTCACTGTGAATCAGCTTTTTAAAAAAATTTGGTTCATGTATTAAATATTACTGATCGCTAGAAGAATATAGAGTCTAGCATTAATCCTACTTCAACTTTTTGTTTTCATAACTTTCAGGGCTAAGAAGCCAAGGTCAGGTAAATAAACAGCTGGATATGAAAAGAGCTTGGCTATGCTGCTGTCACTCATGTTTTTAACTCTTTCTGGGCTATATGCAAAAATCACATAGATTTACATAATCAACAATATTAAAGTATATCAACTAGCACCTAAATTTTGTTGAAAGCAAAGAATTGGAAACAATCTGACACACAAATTGGTTACCTAGTCATTATAGTCCTTCATTTTCTCATTTTCTTGTAAGTATCCCTAAAAGACTTACCCAACTCGACAAATCACTGTTAATGATAGTTACTGTACCTTCACTTAGAGGTACTTGCTTTACTCAGTAAACTCAGAAAGGTTCAAAAATCACTATTCATTTATATACAATTTGACAATGCAATCTTTTTTATAAAATGCTTTTATTTTATCATATGCTTTCAACAGAGTCTTGGATCTACAATTTGATACTCATCTTGATCAGTTTATAGTAAATATCGACTATGTAATCCAATTGACAAAGCCATATCTCACTGTCAGCCAAATCATAAAAATGTGACTTCATTTTTTTATTTATATAAACATATTACTGTGTATCCCCGTGACAGTCATCCAACTGCTGATTTTTTATTCTAAGATAAGTAAATAGACAAACGCTCAGTAGAGGATTTCTAAGATCTAAGTGAGACTTGCCGCCTCTGCTTTCTTTCTGGTGCCGTCCTGATTTTATTCTCACAGGATCATCCCTCAGGACAGATGTGTTTTTGGTCAAAGAAATGGAAGGCAGGAGATCATATTGAAGAAGAGCTGTCATCGTTTCTGTCACATCTATAGTACATCTGGATTTACAACCTTCCGTGGGTCAGAGTGACCCATATCAAACATGAAGCTTCTCCGGTAACAGAAACATGTGGACGACTGGGGAACACAGTCACGCAGAGGTGTGCTGACCATGAGGCTTTGGCTTAGTCAATAATGTCACTCCCTTTGGTCCCCTGAAGCAATGAGTGAGGCATTTCACTTTGGGGAGAGATGTGCCCCTCCCTGTAAAGTGGAAGAAGGGCAAATGGAAAAGTGGGGTGAAAAAGAAGAAATGACGGGAGGTTTAGAAAGTCACTCCGTGAAGTAGGTGGGTTTTGTCCTCGGAAGAGCACATATGGTACATGATGGCTGGAGGCTGAGTTGCACTATTAATTGTCCTTTAGAACAAATTGACAGACCAAGGTCTGAAACCCTGGAAAAGACCGTTCCAACAAGTACAAAAAAATTGCTACCATTAACCAGATGGTTTCTGTGCTCAGTAAATACATAATCAGTGATTTCCCCAAACAATCATTGAAATTAACTAATCAAGCAACTAAATGACAAATGAAAAAATGGCAGATGAATTTTTGATCAGTAGTTTCTGATGAGCATACTGGACTTCCCCCAAAATGTTTTAATTAAATCACTTCCAGCTCTTTAAAGGACAAACGAGAAAGAATGCAGAGCAACACTAATTATTTGGGAAAATATGATTTAAAACTGTGTCACCTTAAAAAGTCCAAAGAATTCCTCAAATAATGACTGTGGTGGTCATAGCTATAATCAGTTGAGCTCTTTAAATGAGCAAGAACTTAATTTTTCCCCACTTGCCCATATTCACAGGATCTGCCCATGTTTATTTATTCACTCATCCATTTGTGCCTTTTTATTAGTGCATTCTGATTCTCTGCAGTGGGGGTTCCTTGTGACATACTCACACGCACAGAACATCATCTGCTCCACTTCATTCCTCAGTTCTTTCTTCCTCTCCCGATTCTCTTCCTCTACTGTTTGTCTTCCTTCTATTTATTTTTTAATTGGAGCATTATAGTTATACATAAAGTGGGATTCTGATACATTAACACATGCACATAGCAAAATTTAGTTGCTTTCTTTAAAAAAATTTTTTTTTAAGTTGTCGATGTGCCTTTTTATTTCACCTTTTTTTTTTTTTTTTTAACATGTGGGGCTGAGGATGAAGCCAGTGCCTCACCCAAGCCAGGCAGGTGCTCTGCCTCTGAGCCCCAGCCCGGCCCCATTCAGCTGGTTCACTCTGAAGCTCTTCCTCCTCTTCCCTCCCACTTTATCGTCTTCCCCTTCTCCCGTAGTCTCCCTTCGACTTTCATGAGATCCCCGTGTATCCCTTTTTTCCAGCTTCTCCACATGGGCAAAAACAGGAGACCCCTGACCGCCTGAGCCTGGCTCACTTCACGTCCCATCCATTTCCAGCACATGACACAACTTCACTTTTCTTTGTGGCTGAGCAGGACTTTGCTGTGTACATACGCCCCATTTTCTTGGCCCATTCGCCTGTTGATGGACGCCTCAGTCACTTTTGACATCTCATCTTTCTAACGTCTCCAATCTTCTTTCCTCGATGCCGAGACATCGGAGGCTTGCCACTGGCTGAGGAAAGGTCAGGCCCTGGGTCTTTTCCCATTTATTTTCTTCTCCATTAAAATTTGCCTACAATTTCTCTAAGTCAGTTCTGACTATTAGTTTCATTTTCCACAATTATTTCAAGTGGAATGTGGATTACAGAACAATATTTTGATGTGGGGATGCAATGATTTTCATGCTCTGATGTTAGATGCCGAACCCATTGAAATTTGGAGATTAGATCTCACCCTGAAATAGAAAGGTAAATTGGGGATAATGAGACTTAGAAAAGAAGAACAGGTTAAAGGATTTTTAAAATATTTTTTTTAGTTGTAGCTGGACATAAAATAAATAAATAAATGCATTATTAATTAATTTAATTATTTATGTGTGATGCTGAGATCAAACCCAGGGCCTCATACATGCGAGGCAAGTGCTCTGCCACTAAGCCACAACCCCAGCCCTAGGTTAAAGTTTTTAAACAATGAAGGATGTTGTCAGAATTTTGGATGAAATTATGATATTCTTTGCTTTTCTGGTCCAGCTTTTGGATTTTTAACAGGTGTCTGAGATAAGATAAAAATAAAAATAAGTCAAGCTCAATATCACAAATAGATATTGAGCCTTTAATGAAAAACGTGGGTAGGAGAAAGGTTGAGATGAAGAAATTCTGTTCTTCATATGATCTTCATCCAGTCCCGGGCAGACACTTCTTTGCAAAACCAGGCTGTATCCCCTAACAGTCTGCCTCAGGAAGCCTAAACGCTAATCAGTGGCAATTAAAAGTTTCATTGGGCACTATTAAAACTTTCAAAGTCAATGAGTTGGAGTAGCGGTGGCAAAATGAGTGGCAATGGGGATTGTTAAACAGTCACCGTTTGCAAGATACATCAGCCGTAGGAGTCTGCAAATTAAAAGATTTCTCCTGCGACACCAAGTCACTGGGAAACTCATTTAATCACATCCCTAAATAATTAGAGGCTCCGTGCATTCATTAAGAACCAAAAATAAGTGCTTGCACCATGTGCAGGTAAATGACAGCAGGGACATGCAAAAGTTGTTTTCTAGTTCAGACTCAGAAAAATGTGTCATTTTTATTGGTTGAAGAAAAAAATTCCCTATAATAATTTTGTGATTATGCTCTCGTTAGGAGCCACGAGAGAGCTCAAGAAGCCCAGAGCTCTCATAAAGTATCCTGTTATTTCCATCTCCTCCTCAATAACAGTTTTATGGTAAAACTAACATAATGAGACTCAGTACTCTTTAGCCCTTTGCCTGGGGAGTCTCGGTGACATTACAGATATTAAGGTTAAGATGTGGCTCATACCAAAAATATCAGGTGGCTGGAGATCTACAGTTTACATTGGATAGAGTTTTTCAAAGAAATTATGTTCAAATATCTTTGGAGGTTCGTTTGGAAAGAAGGAGTGCAGAGAGAATAAAGGAAATATGTCACCTTTTAGCCATCCTTGAATGAGAAGGAGTATGTCCACACAGCTACTGTGGCTGCTGTCTGGCAGCTCTGTTGACGGGAACCTCTGAAACAGATGCCAGTTTGATGCCCTTGACCATGGCTTCTTTGAGTGGAAGCAGGAAGAGGTCACTCATCCTTTTCACAGTTATATACTGACATCCTATTAGGCTCCGGACCCTTTTAGGCACCGTGGGGGATACAGTGTTGAGCCACTTGCAAACCCTGATTTTGAGAGTCTATGCCTGGATAGAAAAGAAGCAAGTTCCTTAACAGAAATAATGTAAGGTGCAAGGGGGAAGACACAGGAGGGGCTTCACAGATTTCTGGAAGACATTGTTGAAGTTGTTTGGAAAGGCGGCAGGGAACCAGCCACAGGACAGAGACTGTCTTTAAAAAATAATGGTGGTTTTCATAGTTCTTCCTATGCAACAGAAATCCTTCCAGGATTTCATTCCTGAGTACATCTAGCCACCATATACTGGGAAATTGTTTCTTCTCTTAAAAATGTTTTACCTATAAATATACACATACACAAGTGCACAGATCACAGATTGATAATCTACCATGAAGCAAACACTGTATGACCACAACTTAGATTTAAATGATAGAACATCTCCAGACTTTATGGGGCCCCCTAGCTCACCACTCTCTCCTGTGGGTGCACAAGGCACTATCCAGTCTGAATTGCAGCAGCGGCTCAGCCTGATCTCACGGCTCTGCACTGTGGGGGACGTGAACTCTGCAGTTTCCAAACACGATATCCTTTCAAGAGTCTGTGTCTTTGTTCACGTTCTTTCCCTCTTCCATGAATGTCTTCTTAGCCTCTCCTTCCTACATCCTATACCTTTTTGACCTTCTAAACATCTTGAGAGGTCCAGTTCCAAAAACCATTTCTCATCTGAAGCCATTTTGAGTGTACTCAATTAATGTTTGCTGAATGAACGGACCCTCACAACTGATAAATATGTGTAGGACCCTGGGTTCAGCGATGACCTTATCCAGAGAGGTTAAAGAAATTTCTTCCGAGGTCACTGATGTATACTTTTTCTAGAGAGTAAGAAATAAAATGAATATTAAAAATATTTTTACATGTATTTTTAATCTGGTTTTGAGTCCAAAAGATGGCCTAATGGAAGTCAAAAATCTATAACAACATTTCAGTTTCTAAAAGATGACACAGAACTTTCCCCTCCACATCCCAATGTGTGCCCTACTGGAACCTCCTAAGTTAGAATAAGTAAAACTTCAGGAATGCTGTTATAAATCTCCTTTAAATATTGGTAACTCGAAATAGACCCGATTTTCCAACTTTACTAAGTTTCATATGAATTTCTCTACATTGCTACCAAGTCGTAGTGATTGGCAAAAAGACACTGTCCCATCAGTCAAGAAGACCATGGTGGACACTGGACACGAAAAAACCCTCCATGGGCCAAGGGCAGAGAGGAGTCGGCTGAGGCGGCAGAGGAGAGGTCATGAAGAGGGAGAGGAGGAGGAGGAAGGCGTGTTACAGAAGCTACTAGGGACTTCAGGGAGGCCCCAAACGAGGAGGGGTCCACGGCCGACGGCCTGGGGGGAGGCGGCCTTGAAGAATCGCTCCACAGCCCCCCCCAAAAGGTTCGGGACCTGCTCAGCTCCCCAGGAAGGAAGAGCAGCTACGGGATGCGATTTGCGAAGGGCTTAGTGGTGAGGGCCGGTGCCAGAGCAGAGGGTACCGAGGGGCCAGGAGTCAGCAGGGAGTGAAACGGGCCACGCCGGGCGCTCAGGAAGGAGACGATGACCGGGATGGACGGGGTCAAACGGGATCCAGGAAGGGGGTGGGTCAGTCGTGTTTCATTTTATTTGAGGATCTCAACAAAGGAACTGCCCTGTGTGTGATGGACATGCACATGCGTGTGTGCACACTGCATGGTCACGGAACTCTGTGAGTAAAGGGGACTGGGCAGATGCGCTCCGTGTTCAGCTGTGCTGGGGTGCAGAGCTGCAGAGGTCTGCGGGGCGTCCTGTGGTCTCCCCACAGGGCACCGGGTGTTGTCATCAGACCTGCTGACGGGTGGCAAGGGGCGGTATTGCTACCAAGTGCCACGTGAAGCCAAGTGGGTCCTTCCGGCACTGCCTCCAGGACTGTGCTGTCCTCAGGGTTCACTGTCAACACCGGACTTTTTTTTTTTCCTTTTGGTGATTTTCAATGAAATTGAAAGAAAATGAAAATGTGGGAGGAGGGGACAGAGAGAGAGAGATGGACTCATTCTCCCTCTTTCTGCACAACCAAAAATACCAACCTGTTTGTTCCAATGAAGAACCATCGACTGACTTTTGAATGTCATGAAAAGAAACTAAAGATGATATGAATAACTGGAAATGCAACCTGTGTTCAGGGTTAGAAAAACTAACGTTGCTCAGATGGCAGTATTCCTCCAATGATTATAAACTTCACACAATTGCTATCAGATTTCTCAGCTTTTTGTTGTTGTTGTTGTTGCAGAAATTGACAAGCCGATAAAAAAATCATATCAAAATGCAAGGGACTAACTTGAAAGATAATAAATGGGAAGAGTCACACTTCTGGATTTCAGGACTTATCACAGACCTACAGGAGGCAAGACATTTAGATCAATGAAACAGAAATGAGAATCCAGAAATAAGCATATACATTTATTATCAATCGATTTTCAAAAAGGGTGATAAGACAAGTCAACGAGAGAAGGGATCATCTTTTCAACAAATGCTGCTGGAACAACTGGATTGCCAGAGTGGCTGTGCGGTTCTTCCGCACCAGAATGAAATTGGATATATACCTCATGCCATTTGGAAAAACTAACATCGAATGGAACAAAGACCAAAATGTAAGAGCTAAAACTAAAGCCTTAGAAAAAAAATATAGATTTAAATCTTCATGAGTTTGGATTCTCACATATAACACCAATAGTGAAGCATAAGCAAAGGAAAAAAAATGTATAAATCAGACTTCCTCAAAAGCAAAGCTTTTGTGTTTCAAAGGAAATTATCAAGGAAGTGAAAAGACAGCCCACAGACCTAGAGAAAATATTCACAGATCACACGTCTGATATGAATATAGATAACTCACAAAGTTCAACAATAAAAAGGTAAACCACCTTAACAGTAAGCTCAGGTAAAGATACTCAATATCATTAGCCATCAGGAAAAAGTAAATCTTGTGGACAATAGTTAGTTTGTCACATGTCCTAGGATGGCCATATTCAAAATGATGATGATGATGAGTGTAGTTGAAGATGTGGAAAAATCAGAACCCTTATATGTTATTGGTTGGAATGTGTGCGCTACTTAGAAGACATGTTGGCAGTTTCTAAAAATGTTATAGTTTTAACCCAGAAATTCTGCTCCAAAGAAAACACCCAAAGGAAGTAAACCATAAGCTCATACAAAAACTTGTACTCTAATATTTGTAGCAGAAAACAGTGCTGATGTCTGGGATATGTGGAAAAATAAGATGTTGTATTTCCTTCTGAGGAATATTATTCAGCCATAAAAATGACTGAAGTCTGGATACATGCCAAAATATGAATGGACCTTAAAAACATTACATTAAGTGAAAGAAGCCAGGCACAAAAAGCTATATATTTCATTATTCCATTTATATAACATGTTCAGAATAAGCAAATTCACAGAAGTGGACATTAGAGTGAATGACAAGGCTTCATTCTTTGTGTGTATAAATACTAGATTTTCTTTATTCATGCAACAAATTTTTGGACCTTTGGGTTGATTCCATATCCTGGCTATTGAACAGTGCTACAATAAACATGAGTGCGCAGCTGTCTCCTCAGCATGTTGATCTCACTTACTCTGGAGATATACGTACCTATCTCCAGTAGTCAGATCGCCCAAACGTACTTGAGTCCGAACATCACGTGTGCCTCATGAATAAGATTTAGCTTGGATCTGGAATGTCCCTGAAAGGCCCATGTGTAAAGGCTTGGCCCCAACTTGGTGCTCTTGGGAGCTTGGTGGTGGACGTTAAGGAACGATGCACAGTGGGCAGTGTCCAGGGTGTGGGCGCCCTCCCTCCTCCTGCTTCCTGACCTACTCGTGACACAGGCACCTTTCCCCGCCTAGAGCTTTCTCCATCGACGTCTGCTCTGTCGCCGGCCCAAGGCAACAGGTCAATAGACTATGAACCAGAACCTTCAAAATTCTGAGTCAAGATAGACGTCTTCTCTTTGTAAGTTAATTATCTCAAGTATTTTTTTATAGTGACCCAAAGCTAAGTAACCCAAGTATGCCCAAATACTGGGCCTCGATGAAGGAAGAGACGAGTGGTCACTTGGGCTGGGAGGAAGGACAAAGGGCTGTCAATGGGTATGGATGTCTTTAAGGTGATGAAAATGTTCTGGGATTGTACAGTGTGACGTCAACACAATCTTGTGAGTGTGCTAAAAACCACTGAATCGCACACTTTCAAGGGACAGACGTGTTATCTGGATATGTGATGATTTTAAAAGAGAACCGTTTAGCCTTGAATCTGAATCAGGTAGAGGTCAAATAAAGCGAACCAACTGTTTGGTCACACTTTGTGGTGACGTGAGCAGACCATGTTGCATGAGCTGGACTTTTGGTCAGTCAACCCCACAGCCCCAGTAGCTTAGTCAGGGGTAGAGAAGGACGGTCCTGTCTTGACTGCCTGTCACACTGTGTGGCCTAGTGGCTGAGCCGCTCTCTTTATTGCACTTGTAAATCTGCCCTGAGGCTCTCAAATAATGGACAGAACCAATAAACGTGAGGAATAGATCAATAATAAGACGGAATCATGAAAGGAGAAGAGCGGATGACCGGCTGCACCATTGTCAGAACAAAGTCACTGAAGTGAGAAAGAGCCTGTTGGAGTCCACGGAAAGCAGCTGCCGTTCCAGGATGGATGATCTTCTGATAAAAGCGATGAATGTATGTAAGAGAAGGGAGGGGAGGGTGACAGATTCATCCAGGACAGCTCAATCGCCTCCTTTCAGAGTCGTGCACCTTGGCAGGGAATCAGCAGCACCAGCAGGGCGTTGGCTTGTCTGTGGCAGACGGAGCCTGGGACTTCCACTTCCACCTCCCCCCCACGCCACTGTGAAGCCAGAGGAAAGGCCACTCCGGGCAGATTCAGGATCGAGGCCTTTCCTTATGGCTCCCGTCACTCCTAGATCTCATGGACCTACAACCGCCATCGTGAGCTGCTGACTGGACAAAGGGCATTCAAGAGCAAGTTCTGTGAGGTGGATAACAGCCACAGGGTCCCCAGCACACACACAGCCCCGAGTTTGGTCTCCAGCACCGCAAAAAAGCAAAACAAAACAAAACAGATTTAAGAAAGAGTTTGTGGCCTGGTGTGGTGGCCTGTAGTCCCAGCCTCCTGGGAGGCTGAGGCAGGAGGATCATAAGTTCAAGGCCCACCTTAGCAACTTAGTGAGACCCTGTCTCAAAATAAAAAATAAAGAGCTGGAGCTGTGGCCCGGGTGGTTAAGCCCCCTGGGGTAGATCCTATGTTCCAAAAGGCAGCAGAAGAAAAAAGTTTCTGAGGTCATAGGCCAAAGGCCAGGTAAATCAAAAGAGGTCGCCCGGCGGGTATCCTCTGTGTGAGTCAGCTCCCAGGGCAGACCCGGCAGCCCAGGCTGTGCCCCGCCTTCCTCTTGGCTTCATGGCTTCCAGTAGGCTCTGGGGCCTCCCAGGACCCCCCTCGGCCCGGCTTCTTCCCTCCCAGGGGGTAAGAAGGGGCCTCCCGGGGACTCTGCCTCTCTGTCGGCCTTGGGTCTTCTGAATCCTGAGCTCTGGGCTCTGCCAGGCTGCGGGGGGAGACAACTCAGACCTGGTCGCCTCCATACGGAGCAGCTGCTTCTTGATCCCAGGTCACCCCGAGACCGGGCAAGAGTCAGGGCAAGGCTGGATGAGGGAGGGGTGAAAAGGGGGACTCCCCCCCAGAGGTCAAGGGCCACCAGCAGCCCACGAGGCTCTCTCCCGGGAGTGGTCAGTTGGTGTGTTCAGCACCCAGAGCTCTGAGGAGTGTGTTCGCTTTCTACGGCTGAAGAACGAACTAGTTAGAATTTGAGAAAACCAGTTTTTTAAAATGTTGAGACAAGAACTGGTTGCACACCGGCCACAGAGCAGGCCGGTCTCACCTACTGTCAGTTACAAACTCGTCTCCTGTCACTGCGACCTCGGGACTCTTACTAGACTAGGCGCGTCTCACCTGCCACCCGACGTCGTTCCCTCACAGAGCCTTCTCTTGTTCAGACCAGCGCGTCTGGGAGCAGCGCTCGGTCACCAGGGACGTCTCTGTCCTCGGGTGGTGGAGCTGCCCGGGTTTCATGTCTCTTCTCTGCACTAGCAGGCCCTGGGCGACTCCCTCCCGCGGCCACACGCCCAGGCTGCTGGGGGCCTGGGGAGAGACACAAAGCCTGGTCCTCAGGGCCCATTCGATGCCCGGGCTCTCTAGATGGCTTCTCGCGGCGCAGTCACCGGCCTTTGGTGGAGGCCTGATTCTCACAGCGCCTCTGTCACGGGCTCTCATTCCTTAGGGCTCCCCAAACCACGGCTTGTTCAGGGCCACTTCGTTCTTAGCAGAGGGTCAGGCTACTAGAGCACTGCTCCCCCATCAACTCCACGGATCCTCCTCCGACTTCATTCCAGAGACTCAGTCACCATGGCAACCACGCGGCTTTGGTTTCTTCAGAAACCCCCAGTGGCAAAGACGGCTGAATCAGGAGCTTCTGCAGGGAGATCCGGGAGCTTCTGATACTGGGGTCTGGAATCTCAAATGAGCTCTAGATTTCAACAATCAGAAAGCAGCTGCGGTAGGAGCACGGAGGAGATGCAAAGGGGCAGCTAGGAGCAGCAAGGCTCTGCTGTGCTGCCAGAGGCCCGGGAGTCTCACAGTTCTGTGAAAAAGAGCTGTAGAGACCCCGACTTCAAGAGACATTACGTCTCGTTTCATTGCTTTAAATATACATTGTGTGCTAATTTAAAAAAAAATATTGGTGAAAAATGATTATACAGAATATTCATTGATTATACAGAATGTTCATTGTGGCATATTCATACACGCAATGATGCAATTTGATCGATTTTACTCCCGAATACCTATACTTTCCTTCTTCTCCCTCCTCCCATCCCTTTCTTCTAACTTCTCTCTCATTCCATTTTCATGAGATTTGTTCTTTTCCTATATTTCTCCCTAGCTTCCACCTGTAAGAGAAAACATACAATTCTTTACTTTCTGTGTCCGGTTTATTTCACTTAACATGATGCTCTCCTGTTTCCTTCCTTTTCCTGCAAGTGAAACAATTGCTGCTTCTTTATGGCTAATAAAAACCCATTGTGCAAACAGGTTCTTTACCCATCATCCGTTGACAGCCACCGACGCTGGTTCCGTGATGTGGCTACTGTGAACGGTGCTGTGGGAAACAGGGATGTGCATGCATTGCCACAGTGTGATGACTTTCTTTCAGATAAACACCAAGGAATGGTGTAACCGAGCCATAGGGGGTTCCGTTCCTGGTCTTTTGAGGAGCCTCCGTTCTGATTTCCATAGTGGCTGTACTATTCTACATTCCCACCAACAGTGGATAAAAGTTCCCCTTTCATGGCATTCTTACCAGCATTTATTGTTAATGGTATTTTTGCCATTCTTACTGGAGTGAGGCAAAACCTCAGTGTAGTTTTGATTTATTATTTCTCTTATGGCTAAAGGTATTAAGCATTTTTTCATATAGTTGTTGGCATTTGTACTACTTTTGAGAATTTTCTGTTTGGCTCATCTCCCCAATCACTGATTTGTTTTCCTTGAGTTCTTTATATTCTGAATACGAGTCCTCTGACAGAGGGCGGCTGGCGAAGATTTCCTCCCACTCTGCAGGCTCTCTTCTTGCTCTCGCTTCCTGTGCTGTGCAGATGCTTTTTAATTTGATGCCGTCTATCTGCTATGGTTTCCTTAGTCGAAGGAGTTTTATTGAGGAAGTCATTGCCCGTCTACACGTTGGGGTGTTTCCTCTGTGCTTCCTTGTAGCAGTTGTGTAGTTCCTGGTCTTATTCTTGATCCACTTGGTGCAAGGTGGGAGATAGGGTTCTAGTTTCAAGCTTCTACATATGTCTGATAATCCAGCCCAGTTTGTTTAAAAGGCTGGCTTTTCTCCAATGTTTTTGTGTCTTATTCTTGATCCACTTGGTGCAGGTGGGAGATAGGATCGGATGACTGTCTCGTGTTGGTTTGTTTCTTTTTTTGGGGGGGGGGGATTTTTAAGTTGTAGATGGACACAATTCTTTTATTTTTTTAGGCGGTGCTGAGGATCGAACTCAGGGCCTCGCGCACTGCTAGGCGAGTGCTGTACCACTGAGCCCCAGCATCTGTCTTCTTTTTAATTCCGTTGGTCTACATGCCTGTTTTTAATGCCACGTACCACACTGTTGTAGTTACAATAGCTTTCTAGTGTAATTTGAAATTGGGTATTGGGATACCTCCAGAGTATCTTTTTGCTCAGAATTGCTTTGATTGTTCTTGGTCTGTTGTCTTTCTATATGAATTTAGAATTGTTTTCTAGTTCTGTGAAGAATTTCATTGGTATTTTAATGGTATTTTACATTGAACCTGTAAATTGTTTTTTGGTAATTTGACCATTTCAACATTAATTCTGCCCATCTATGAACTTGGGAGGTCTTTTGATCTTCTACTGTCTTTTCTGTTTATTTTTTCAGTTTTTAAATTTTTTTTAGTTGTAGTTGGACATAATAGCTTTATTTTTATGTGGTGCTGAGATTTCGAACCCAGGGCCTTGCATGCGATAGATGAGCGCTCTACAGCTGAGCCATAACCCCAGCCCTTATTTTTTCAGTTTTCTATAATTTTCCTTGGTTAGATTTATTCCTAGTTTTTGTTTTGTTTTGTTTTACTTTTTTGAGGCTGCTACCAATGGAATTGTTTTCTTGATTTCTTCCTAAGCAGGGTCATTCTGTATAGAAAAGTATTGATTTTTGTAAGTTTTGTGTCCTGTTATTTTGCCAAATTTGTTTATCTGCTCTAGAGGTCTTCTGGTGGAGCTTTCTAAGTACAGGAACATATTTTCTGCAAATAGGACTAATTTGACTTCTTCCTTCCCAATTTGTAGCCCTTTTATTTCAAGTACTATATTGAACATGAGTGGCGAGAGTGGATGTCTTTGTCTTGTTCCTGATTTTAGAGAAATCGCTCTCAATTTTTCCCCATTAAGAATGATGTTGACTTTAGTTTTATTGTATGATAGTCCTTATTATGCTAACCCTCATCTTTCAACTTGTTTGTATTTGCTAAGACTTACTTTGTGGCCTAAAATACATTTTTTGGAGAAGGTTCCCTGAACAGCTGAAAGAGATATTTTTGTTAGAGGTCTGCTAAGTCCTTTTGATCTAAAGTTTTAAATCTAATCTTCATTTATTTCATGTCTGGATGAACTATCTGTTGGCAAGAGAAATATATTGAAACACCCCACTTTTAAAAAATCAGAGCCAATCTGAACCTTTAGTTGAGTAGTATTTCCTTTATAAAATTAGGTATGCCAATGTTCAAGGTATAAATATTTACAATTGTTATTTCTTGGATCATTTTTCTTTAAGAATATGTATTGAGCTTCTTCATCTCCTACGAGTACTTTTGATTTGAAGTCTGCTTTGCTGATATAAGAGTAATTGCTACTATTTGTTTTCAGATGCCATTTGCATGGAATATCATTTCCCATGCTTTTACTTTCAGTCTGTGGATGTTTTTTTTAACCAATGTTTCTCACAGGTAACATTTATTTAATAAGTCCAACCTGTCATTTTATGTCTTTTAATTAGAGAATTGAGACCATTACATTCGGGGTTATTATAACTTGTAGTTATTTTATTTCTAATCATATTTCTAACAGTTTTTTAAAATCCTATTTCTCATTTGTTTATCCACTTTTCTAGTGAGATTTATTCTTTTTCACACTCTGTTTTTTTTTTTCCTTCTTTTTGTGTGTAGAATTCCTTTAAGTGTCTTCTGCAATCCTGGCTTACTGGTCATGAGCCCATTAGTTTATGCTTTTTCTTGGAAGTCTTTTTTAAAGAATTCTTCAATTCTGAAGGATGGATTTTTCTTTTCTTTTTAATATAGTATATAAGGGGCAGTTATTTTACTTTCTGGGCTTGAAATATATCATCCCATGTTCTCTCCTGGCATTTAGAATTTCTGATGGTAAAATTGCTATTATGATAAGTTTGCCTTTATAAGGGACTTAGTATTCTCTAAACTTAAAAATTCTTCCCTTATTTTGAGTTTTTGGCACTTTCACTGTAATGTATCGTGGGAGGATCTTTTCTGGTCTTGTCTATTTGGAGTTCTGAATGATTCCAGTAGCTAAATGTCCATCTCCTTCCCCGAGTTTGGAAAATTTTCTGCTATTATTTCACTAAATAGGTTACCAGTGCTATTAGCCTGAATCTGTTCATCTTCAATATCTTCAGTATAAGTAAGGTCTTTACATATTACCCAAAGTTCAATATTCCTAATTTTTAAAAAATTGTTGAGTGTTCAAGTTCATATAGCTGGTCTTCAAGGTCTGAAATTCTGTCTTCAACTTGATCTTATATATTAGTGAGACTTTCAACTGAGCTTTTATTTGATTAACTGAATTTTTCATTCTAGGATTTCTGTTTGGTTCTGTTTTTCTCTTCATTAAAATGCTCTTTCACATCCTGCATTTTCTTCCTTAGATGTCCTTTAAGTTCACTGATAAACAATTCAGAAAGTTAAAATTATCTGGCATTTCCTCCACTTTAATGTCTATGGGATCAGTTGTTGGAGTGTTATAACCTTGTTTACTCATGTTTCTTGTATTTCTATGTTAATATTTGCACATCTGCTAGAATGGATACCTCCTTCACTGTTATACAAGGGACTTTCATTGAACTTTTTTCTCCTATGTGCCCATGCCTGGGGGTATATCTAATTGTCATAACTCTCACTCAATCACAGTGCTATTTTCAGTTTCTAGCACCACTTTAAGGTAATAATAACTATTAACTGTGACCACTTCAGAGCAAAACCATATACTAATAAACCTTTAAAAACTTATTGAAATGTTTTCTACAACTCCACTAATCAAAGAGTAGAAGAGATGGGCTGGGGTTGTGGCTCAGTGGTAGAGCCTCGCCTAGCACGTGCAGACCCTGGGTTCGAGATCCTCAGCACCACATAAAAATAAATAAAGGTATTGTGTCCAACTACAACTAAAAAATAAATATTTAAAAAAAACGGGGGCTGGGATTGTGGCTCCGTGGCAGAGCACTTGCTTCATACATGTGAGGCACTGGGTTCGATCCTCAGCACATGAAAATAAATATATAGAATGAAGGTATTGTGTCTATCTACAATTTTAAAAAAAAATTTAAAAACATAAAAAAGAGGAATAGTGCTTCAGAATAGTCTAAGAAGTCAGGTATTAAAGTAAAATTAGGGGCTGGGGGTTGTAGAGCAGTGGTAGAGCGCTTGCCTTGCACCACATAAATAAGTAAAATAAAAGTATTGTGTCCAACTAAAAAATAAATAATTTTTTAAAAAAGAAAGTAAAATTACTACTAAATTATATAGAGTGTGAAAAGAAAAATAAGAGAAAGACAAAAGTGGTTGGGAGAAGACAGAAGTAGATAATGCAAGAAGAGAAAGAAAAGTCTTGGGAGAGTATAAAACTGGCAACAAAAAATATAAGAACTATGAATCCAATTAGCACATTAAGATATTAGAAGACACAAATATTAAAGAATGTCAAATAATGAGGGGAACCTATCAAATAAGTACAGAAGATAATATTGGTGGAATACAAAACTGACATTAGAGAGTCTAATTATCATTCTTTGCTGAGCCCTGTAGGAGATTTCTTATTGGGCCTTTCAGACTTGGAATCCATCAGGTTTGGGAATCTTGGTAAATGCCCATAACTTCTTGATTTGAACTCTAAGTTTCTAAATCTCTGCTCTCTGATGGGTTGTGGAGCTACCAACAGGTAGCACACTGCCAACAGGTCACCTAAGTGATGCTCAAAAGCAAATGTGTGCGACCTCGAGTATATATGCTGAGTCAGAGTGTTTCCGACCTTGACTACACACCGACCATATAATAGCTGATTCCTGGCCTTGGCTACACCTTAAAAACATGACATAGCCAGCTGGCAGCTCCCGGAGGGAGCCTGACCAGAAGGCCCTGCCAGAATGGGCCACAGGAGCTGCAGCTCGTGCACACAGGGCACAAGTGGCTCACACAGCCGGGCCGGGGGGCACCTGCTGGCCCCAGTTGTTGCTCTGCCCGAGAATGACTTGCTTTCTGTCCTGCTCTGCTCTACTCGTCAGTGGTAGTGGGGGCTGGCAACCTTCAGCTAGGGACAGTCCTGCTACACAGGACACTAGGACAGCCCATTTCAAAGGCGTTTCCTATGACAGCATTGACCACCATCTCCAGGAAGGATGAAGCTGTTTAGGTTGAAGGCTCAGGCGTGGTCTCTACAGATGGCTGCCAGTTTTCCGCCAGAAATTTGAGAAAAGCTGCGCACCTCTCACCCACCAGCGTCCCCCGCCCCCCGCTCCTGTCCCCACGCCACCGCGCGGACCCCCCGGCTCCTGTCCCCACGCCACCGCGCACCTCTCACCCAGCGGGCGACCCCCCGGTTCCTGCCCCCACGCCACCGCGCACCTCTTTCTCACTGGCTCCTGCCTGGATGCCACCCGCACCTCTCACCAGGCCTCTCCGTGGCTCCTACCCTGACTTCACTCGCTCTTTTCTACCCTCATTCCTGAAGTTACCTGTCACTTCTGCCTTTCCTCATACACGCTAGGCAAGTGCTCCACCATTCAGCTACTTCTCCCTTTATTATTCCACCTCCCCCCACCATCCCTGATGAACATCCACGTGCCCCCCAACACCTCTGATGAGAGTCCCCGTGCCCCCACCATACCTGATGAGAGTCCACGTGCCCCCCCACCATCCCTGATGAACATCCACGTGCCCCCACCATCCCTGATGAGTCCATGTGCCCCTCAACACCTCTGATGAGTCCACGTGCCCCCACCATCCCTGATGAGTCCATGTGCCCCTCAACACCTCTGATGAGTCCACGTGCCCCCACCATCCCTGATGAGTCCATGTGCCCCTCAACACCTCTGATGAGTCCACGTGCCCCCACCATCCCTGATGAGTCCATGTGCCCCTCAACACCTCTGATGAGTCCACGTGCCCCCACCATCCCTGATGAGTCCATGTGCCCCTCAACACCTCTGATGAGTCCACGTGCCCCCACCATCCCTGATGAGTCCATGTGCCCCTCAACACCTCTGATGAGTCCACGTGCCCCCACCATCCCTGATGAGTCCATGTGCCCCTCAACACCTCTGATGAGTCCACGTGCCCCCACCATCCCTGATGAGTCCATGTGCCCCTCAACACCTCTGATGAGTCCACGTGCCCCC
>NW_026000058.1:242929-260300 GCF_001458135.2 Marmota marmota marmota | reverse complement strand
GTGCCCCCACCATACCTGATGAGTCCATGTGCCCCCCACCATCCCTGATGAGAATCCCTGTGCCCCCACCATACCTGATGAGTCCATGTGCCCCCCACCATCCCTGATGAGAATCCCTGTGCCCCCACCATACCTGATGAGTCCATGTGCCCCCCACCATCTCTGATGAGAGTCCCGGTGCCCCTGCCAGCCCTGATGAGAAGTCAGGGCTGACAGATCCAGAATGTCCAAGTCTCCCCAACATGGTTCTTTGGGCACTCTCGCCATCATGCACCTCCCTGATCAGCTGTCTCCTGCTTGAATTTCACTTGTTGCCTAGTTTCACTCTGCCATCTTGCCAACCCCCAGGGAGTGAACTTTAAAGAAAATGAATATCCAACATTGTTCCTCCTTCAACCGTAGTTTCAAAACTGGATTTATGGAGTTACAAGGGAGGAGCATGATAGTTAGAGCCTCGGTGTCTTTCCGTGAGACACTGCTAGGTTATGGGAAAGAAGGAACAGAATTTAGAATTTGTCCCAATGGGGGACACCTATACACTTATGGAATATAGAAGAGTTTCAAATTAGAGCAAGGTCAGCTCTTTGAGAGGCTCTTTCTTTGTTTTTTGGTGCTGGGGATTAAACCCAGGACTTCATACACGCTAGGCAAGTGCTCCACCACTAACTACATCTCCACCTGCCAGAGGCCTTCTGTCACAGACCAAGAGCCTTTGCACATCTGCATGGCAACTTCATAAATTTGGGAATTTCTGTCCAGTAGAGAAACCACTCAGCTTTAGAGTCTATCCAGGTCAACAAAGTAGCTCATTCTATTTTGAACCAGTTCACCATGAGTCAGAAATCTTCCCCACTAGGGACTCATGCTTCATAACTTTTGGGTGTTTGGATTTTCAGTTTCCCTCATCACCCCTGCTTACTTGCATAGTTACTGGAAAAGAAGCTCTCTCTTGACCAAAATTTGAGGACAACAATTTGGAATTACACAACAAATAACTAATAAAATATGGCTTCTCTGTAACCCACATAAGAACAAAGAACAATGGGAACGCAGGACAGAAAGCAATTTATTTGGTCCTAGGAACTTGGGGGAAAAAAAGGGTTGGCAAAACTTCATATAAGAGGACACATTGGAGCTGTAAAGTGTCCTCCTCTTTTATTCCTAGATAAATCATATTTATTTTTTTTTGGAAATTAAAAATAACGTAGTTTTTCTATTATAAGAGAAACACCTATTCGTAGAAGTTAGGAAACCACCCTAACAGTTTGGATTCCAGCCCTTCACTGTTGAGTGGGGGACCATGAATCTAATGTTACCAGCAACTTGGAGTGCAGAGTGTTTAGAAGACAATGATGAAGACAAGCCTGTATTATAATAAGGCCTTGAAAAATAAAAACAAACAAAATATTCAAAGCAATACTAAAGGGGAATGGGAGATTTGGAAGAGAAGGAAATTATCCAGGAAGGTGATTCCTTTATAACTCTTGCCTGCCTCAGTCTAGACTTGCCAGCGGATCTTTGAAAGGTTACAGATTTAGGTGTTTTTATTAAAGACTGTCTGAGATGGAGCTTTATTCCTCCCCTACCCCAGGAGGCAGCGAAGAGTCACTGATTCACTCTCCATATCCCTTAAGCTTGCATGACTTAATTTCTTTTTTCCCATTAAATTAGAATAAAAAAAATCTCTTATTAGTTTCCTCAGAGGGTTTTTTTTTTTTTTTTTGAAAGATAAAGGAAACCATCAAGCCTTAAGAGTGTCATAAACCTTGGGGACACACATGGCACGCAGATACTTGAGATGCTGTCTAATGATATAATTTTTAAAAAAGTCTTTCATTATTTTGCCATGTCCTGAAATCCCACAAAAGCATAACAGAAATGGGTTTGGGAATTTTACCAAATTAAAATTTGTAAGGAAAGAGGAAAGGATGATAATTTCCTAGATTTCCATTATTGTTCATTCCAAATTCCAGGAAAAGTGAAACATTAGTCAAGATGCACAATTAAATGGGTCTATATAGCAGAAGCCAAGGGAAGGTGCTTCAAATTAACAAAGCTGATGAGGGCAGAAAAAAAATCAGCAATCAGAATCTCAGGTTTCCCATCGGCAGCACTTTCTGCCCTACGCCCAAATGTTTCCAGTGCTGTACTGTTATATGTAACATCACCAACACTGCTGAGAGCACTTTAAAGGTATTAACTACCTGACCTACTCTCTTAATTAGCTATGCTACACGTCTCTGGAGAATTGGAAGGGGTGGGTTTCAGGGAACCCCTTTGATGATAAGAAACCAAGTGACAAAAGAGACGTGATTCATCGTAAGACAGCTAAAAGGCAGATTGGAAATGACAGCTAGACTCAAGTTTGGCTCCATCCAAACAAAGAAAAAGGCCACTTCATTCATAGACACCAAAATATTCACCTTCACCTACAGAGAGATGTTTGTTTCCTTCGTTCAGCCTCAGAGATAATACTAATGATTACCAGTGATGGTAGGGAAAGCCAAGCTTAATCACCATAACTGACAATTAAGATGGGTAACAACACAGAGACAGGTGATTTCACACAAGGCTAATGAAAATGGGCTATTAAAATCCACACACGTTTGGCAGCAATTATGAGCTCCTGGAGCCATTTGCTTTGAAATGTGCACATTTCACAGGCGGCTACCTGCCAACAAGACAACTCTGAGCAGGACCAAGAAAGACAGAGGAAAAGACAGTTGCTGGAGATTCCCTGTAGGTTTCGCTTCCTTTCGGTGGCTTACTGGGTACTTACCTACCTGCCTGGTAGTTTACAGCCACAGAAAGATGCAAGGTTCACAGCTCTAGAGAACGGGCCCCACTGTGCTGCAGAACCACAGCGGGACTGGCTAGACCAAGGGCGTGGGTATTCACAAATACAGGGGCAAAGCTCAGGTGTACCATGGAGGGGTGCTGGGCAATGCAGGAGGGCTGGCTTTCCTGGGTAGGGTAGGCTGAAGGTATTGTTTTAAGTTTTCACAAAATGTTAAGTGGAAACGATGATTAATCCCTGAACAGTTAAATGAGTCCAGGTCCTTACCGGGCATTAGATTCAGAAAGTGAGGTTACTTTCCTTCAGCTTCAGGTAGCTGCTGGTTCCCACTAGGACTCCCTTACACCACTGCCAGCATTCTTCTAAAAGCCTCTGTCCTTCTGAGATAGGGACACATCAGGCCACAAGCTATAAGGCATACGAAACTAAGGCTGTGCTCCACTTCAAAGACCCCACCTTCAAAGGGAGCAGTGCACAAACAAAACTATCTAACAGTTACCAGAATTCTGGAGCACACAGTGGACTACGTACCAGCACAATTCTCACTCTAAATCACACAGGTTACACAATATAAGCACACACGTGTGCACTGCATGTGCAGGCACACACACACACACACACACACTCTCAAATAAACTTAGTCTATTGTTTTTGTTTAGCTTGAAAAGGGAAAAGATCTGATCCCGAGAGAGTAACATTCATTACAAGGTAGTAATAAAACAAGCTTACTAGTTGATGCAAATGACACAAAGTCTAACTTGAGACAAATCTTAGGTCCTGTCTTTTATTTATTTATTTTGGTAACAGGAATTGAACCCAGGGGCACTTAACCACTAAGCCACATTCCCAAATCCTTTTTATTTTTTGAGGCAGGGTCTCACTAAGTTGCTTAGGACCTTGCTAAATTGCTAAGGCTGGCTTATAAACTTGTGATCCTCCTGTCTCAGCCTCCTGAGAAGCTGGGATTACCGGCCAGTACACTAAACCAAACTAGGCTAGGTCTTCCATTTTAAAATACCCCAAAGATCTTCTATATTCTCTAACCTCAGATCACACAGCATACATCGCTTTCCTCTGCGTGGCTGCACTTTATCCCCCTCCCTGATGGTAGGCTGGTTTGCGTTTGTGCATCCTTAGCCACACGTCCTGAACCTCTTTTCATGGTGAAACGTCAAGGACCTGAGGTGAGGTCCCTCTAACCTCAGGTCCCTTTCCCATACACTTTTAAGCTTATACTATCTGGGTATGTTGGTTAATGGGACGTTAGTTGGCTTTTTTGTTTCTTTTTCTTTTTTTTCTTGGTTCTTTTTAGTTACACATGACAATAAAATAGACTATGTCATAATTATGAAATCAGGGAATATCATCTGTTCTGATTCATTCCCCGTACTTCCCCTTTTCCTCCCTCCATCCCACCGTGTTCCCTTCCCTCTACTCTACTGATCTTCCTGCTATTTACTTATAGGTTTTTTTTAATTAAAAAATTTGTGGATGTACATGATGTTGGGATTCATTGTGGTATATTCATATATGTACATAGGAATGTTAAGTTAGATTCATCTTTTTTCTTTTTTTTAAATGACAGGAAACCAGATAACGAAGAGCAGGGAAAACTTGCCTCAAAGTAGTTGTTTGGGGATGACATTTCTATTCAAATACACCAGCCAAGGCTTTTTTTTTTCATCCACTCCAAAATCTCTTTTAATTGGTGCATTTGGATCATTCACATTTAAAGTGATATTGATATTGCTGAATTAATATCTTTTATGTTTTTTATTCATTGTACTTGTGCTGTTAAAAAATCTTCCCTCTTTGACCTTTCATTTTCTGGTTTTATATGATTCCCTGTTGGCATATAAGTTACACTCCCTTTTAATTTTTTTTAGTAGTTGCCATATAATTTGCAATATACGTTTAAATGAATATGTCTACCTCTTCGTGTATGGTGCTGGTACCATATAACGGACCATCTCAATTCTTCCCTCCCGTCTTTTATGGCACTACTGTCACTTATTTATTTGCCTACATGAGATAATCACCCAATGCATTGTTGTTCTTATTACTTTAAACAATTAACTTTTCAATCAATTAAGAAAAATACAGGGACACAGCCACATCAATATTTATAGCAGCACAATTCACAATAGCTAAAGTGTGGAACCAACGTAGATGTCCTTCAGTGGATGAATGGATTAAAAAAAATGTGGCATATATACACAATGGAATATTACTCAGCAATAAAAGAGGTTAAAATCATGGCATTTGCAGGTAAATGGATGGCATTGGAGAAGATAATGCTAAGTGAAGTTAGCCAATCCCCAAAAACAAATGCCGAATATTTTCTCTGATATAAGGGGGGTGACTCATAGTGAGGTAGGGAGGGAGAGTATGGGAGGATTAGATTAATTCTAGATAGAGAGAGGGTGGGAGGGAAAAGGAGAGGGCAGGGGATTAGCAAGGGTGGTGGAATGTGATAGACATCATTATCCAAAGTACATGTTTAAAGACACTTACTTTATATACAAACAGAGATATGAAAAATTGTGGTATATATGTGTATTAAGAATTGTAATGCAAGGGCTGGAATTGTGGCTCAGCGGTAGAGCACTCGCCTGGCACGTGCAAGGCTCTGGGTTCGATCCTCAGCACCACATATAAATAAAATAAATTATAAATAAATAAATTATAAATAAAATAAAGGTATTCTGTCCAACTACACCTAAGAAAAAAATTTTTAAAAAAGAATTGTAATGCAAAAAAACAAAACAAAAAAAAACAAAGTGCATGTATAATGGCATAAATTGACGTGAACATACTTTATATACAGAGATATGAAAAATTGTTCTCTATTTGTGTAATAACAATTGTAATGAATTCCACTGTTGTTGTATATTTAAAAAAAATAAAATCAATTAATAAAAAGGAAAAGAAAATATTTCACCTTCATTTATTTCTTCCTTGATGCTTTCCTTTATGTAAATTCAAATTTCTGATCTATATAATTTTCCTGCTCCGTGAAGAATTTCCTTAATATTTCTTGCAGGGAAGGTCTGCTGCTGTTGATTTCTCTGATTTTAATTGCAAGAAACAAAGACTAGTTCTCCTTTACCTTGGAAGGATAATTTCATTGAATATAGAATTCTAAGTTTGCAGACTCATTTCTTTGAACAGCTTAAATATTTCAAAATATCCTCTTCTTGCTTGCATACTTTCTGATAGGAAGTCATATGTAATACTTTTCTTTCTCTACAGAAATGTTGTTTTTCCTTGTGGGTTTTTAAAAGGGGTTTCTATTTGTCATTGGTTTTCTGAAGTTTGAATATGATATATCTAGGTATAACTTTACCAAGCAGATATTAATCCTATTTGGTGTTCTCTGAGCTTATTACATCTGAGGTTTAGTGTCTATCATTATCTTGGAAAATTCTTGATACTTTTATTTCAAATTTATCTTCTGTTTCACTCTCTTTCTTCCTGTGGTGTCCAATAATGCATGTTATACCTTTTGAAATTGTTTCATAATTCTTGGATGTTCTATTGCAATTTTTTTCATTAAAAACCTTTTCTTTGTTTGAGAAATTTCTGCTGATGTACCATCAAGTTCATCAATTCTTTCTTCAGCCATGTTGAAGAGCTTATCAGAGGTAGTCTTCATTTATGTTAGTTTTTTATTTCTTTTGATACTTTCTTGGCTTCCATTATCATTCTTACATGTTGTCCATTTTTTCTTAAGAGTCCTTAGTATATCAATTACAATTATTTTGAATTCCCAGTATAATAAAAGCAAATATTTTCATAAGTCCAGTGTTTTTTTTTTATTATTTTGTTTTTGTTGTTGTTGATGGATCTTTATTTTATTTTTAAGTGGTGCTGAAGACTGAGCCCAGGGCCTCACACATGCTAGGCGAGTGGTCCACCACTGAGCCTCAACCCCAGGCCATGAGTCTGGTTTTTGCATTTTCAGATCGTTTTGTTCTGGCCTTTAAATGACTTATAAAGTTGTTGTTGTGAGCCAGTGTAAAATACTGGGTAACAGATACTGAGGTAATTGACATACTATTTTCTGTTTAACCCTTTACCATTTCTTTCTAACTGGTTTGCACAAAAGAAAAAAGAAACTAGAGGGACCAGTGTGGTGATCAGTGTGGACAATGACAGATGAGAAATTCCTAAAAAATGAGGTTCCTAGAGTCCTGATCTGGAACAAACTATTTCCTGATTCCCGTTATATCGATACCATTCAAAATATTTGTGTTGTGGGCTGGGGATGTGGCTTAAGCGGTAGCGCGCTTGCCTGGCATGCGTGCGGCCCGGGTTCGATCCTCAGCACCACATACAAACAAAGATGTTGTGTCCGCCAATAACTAAAAGAAATAAATATTTAATAAAAAAAAATATTTGTGTTGTGGACCACTTAAATAGGCAAGATATGTGAAATCCCTCCATCCCATTGTTTTAACAAAGAACTTGTTAATAATGGATTCCAAAGGAACAAAACAAGCTACAGTTAACATTTTTCTAGTATCTTCTATTATTTACTGTAAAAGTATAAAATATGCTTGTAAATCAAGACCCTAGATATATAAATTATCCCCAAGAAATTCTTACACTGAGTGCATACCATAACTTTTCTAATATCAGAAATTTATAGATAGGACACTGATTTGTCTTCCAGCTCACTGACTCTTTGCTCAGCTGTGTCCAGTTTACTGATGAGCCCATAAAAGACATTCTTCATTTCGTTGATAGTCTCTTTGATTTTTGGTATTTCCTTTTGATTCTTTTCTTGGAATTTCCATCTACATACCCCACTGTTGTTCCATGTTTTCTACTTTTTCCATTAGAATCTTTAACCTTTTGTTGTAATTATTTTAAATTAACTTTGATAATCCCAAAATTTGTCATAGCTGAGTCTGGTTAAAAGTATGCTTTGTCTCTTTAGACTATTAAAAAAAATTTGTGTGTGTGTCTTGTAATTTTCTTGAAAGCCAGTTGTGGTATTTTGGGTGATAGAAAATAGGGTAAAAGGCCTTTGGTTTTACATTTTTTTAAAAAATATGGCTAGGATTTGGGCCTTTTGGTGTTTGCAGTAAGTGCCAGAGGCTTCAAATTCCTCCACATCCTTGTCTTTCTCTCCTCCTTAAATACTGGCCGTGCCTTGAGGCTCTTCCAGCTTAATGTGCTGTTATTATACTTAAACCCTATGGTTGTGGTGATAGAATATGAGGGAGGAAAAACAGCTATAATCTTGTGGTTAAATCTCAATCTCTCTAGGCTGTGAACTCCTCAGGTCTTTTTATAGCCTCCTTTTAGGTAGGCCAGAAGGCTAGAGGTGACTAAGGTTGGGTAAATATTTCTCTAGGTGGGATAAGGTTCTGGTAATGTCTCTGCCCTTGGAGAGTAGGACTTCATTATGGAAAATGCTTGGGGCATATTCCGAAACAGTTACTTTTCCTCTCCACCTGCCAGAGCAGGAGGACATTTTTTTCTCAGCTTTTTATCATGAAGACCCAATAGGGTTTCTGAAGCTAAGACCCATGAAAATATGGAGGCCCCTGTAAGACTCTGACCTCTGCAGTTTCTCACTCCATTAGACTGTACTCAGTCTCCAGTAAGTCACCAATATCTCTATTTAATGGTTTCTATCAGCTTATGGCTGTAGAAGCTTCTGCTCTGTGCAAAGGAATCTTGTCTGTGATTCTCTATATTAGCTTCTCACCCAATTTTATTGTGGCACTTTACCCTACAACCTCAATTCTCTGATGATCCCAAGAGGCATAATTGATTTTCAGACTTTTCAAGAGTCTTATCTTCTTATAAGAATGACAGTAACAATTTCCAAGCTCTTTATGTGTCAGAGATAGAACAGAAAGTCCAATGTATTTAATCTTAATTAATTTCAATATAAATACAAAAACTGATATTTGGCTCAGCTATTAGACAATTACAAGTACATTGAGAATAATTTGAGTATGGGAATCTATTTTTCCAACCATATATTATATTAAATCCATATAGATTGTGTATTTCTAATGAAAATTAAATTGAGATGTACACCAGAATTCAAAGTCTTAGTATGAAATATAAAAATGTTCCATTGATTTATTTTTGCATTGATCATATATCTAAATGATAATATTTTGAATGTAGCATGTTAAATAAAAAAGTAAAATTAATTATATCTGTTTCTTTTTAGATTTTTTAATGTGTAGCTATTAGAAAAATCTCAGATTACATAGGTGCTCACATTTTTCCATTTGCTAGCACTGCTCTACAGCTTAAGATATGCACCTTTGACTCATTACAGTCCGACTTTAAGGAATGGCACAACACTCCACATACACTTTGAAAGTCTTATAGTAGCATTTCTATTTTCTCTTCCTGTCCTTTGTGCCGTTCTTATTGTAATTTTCAGTTCTACATGTTGTAAAGCACACACTAAATTTTGAACCTAATAGTCAATTTTCCATTAAAGACCTTAAAAATTAGGGGACAGTCTTTTTTACATACCCACTGTATGTTATTCACATACTTCTTGTAGCTCTCTTCATTTCTTTGTGTAGATACATATTTACAAGTGACAACATTCTCCTTTTGCCTGAAGAACTTTTTGTCAACAGTTTACACAGTGCAGACCTGATTCTGCATAATTATATCAACTATTGTTTACCCAGATAAAAAGTATTTTTTAATTTATTCTTCCTTTTTAAAGGATAATTTCACTGGATTGAAAATTCAAGGCAGACAGGCTTTATTTCCTCTTTCCTTCCCACATTTGAAAGTTGCTATAGTGTCTTTAGACTTACATAATTTCTGAGGTCTATAAAAATTCTTATCTTTCCCCCTCTATATCTGTATAATGTCTTTTTCTGTATGGATGATATCTTTTTCAAGTTGGTCACTTTTCTGGTTTTGAATAACTTAATTCTGGAGTGGTTTCATTTGTGTGTGTATGTGGGTCTTCTGCTCAAGGTTCATTGAGATTCTTTATTCTGTTTGGAGTATTCAAATATTAAAAAAATGTTGAGCCATTATTTTTCAAATATTTTTCTGCCCTAATCTCTCTCATCTGCTTGTGAAACATCCATTAGTTTAATATTCCTACAAGTCACTAAGACTTTTTTTTTCTCTTTCTCTTAATGCAGGTTAGGTAAATTCTGCTATTTTAAGACTGTTTTTTCTAGTCTCTGAACTTCTATTAATCACACCCAATAAAATATTTAAGTATTTTACTTGATATCTCTACCGTTTTTTGTACACATTTATAACTTCCACTGTTCACTGATTATATTCATGTTTACATTTTTGAACGTGTGAGCATAACTACATCACCTGTTTTAATACCTGTCTGCCAGTTCTGTCTTGTCTTTCATTTCTGAGTCTGTTTCCATTGTGAGATATTTTTTCCTGGTTATGAGTCATATTTCTCTTCCCTATCTGTAATGTTTTATCAGAAGCTGGATGTTGTTAATTATACATTGCTGATTGCTGGGTTTTTAGTATTTTAAAAAAGTCTTGTTGGACAATGTTCTCACCAGTAGTTATCTGTTCAGTTTACTTCTCTTGAGGTTTGTTTTTTAAGAGTGTTTAAGGGGCTTGACTCCAGGGCTACCGTGGCCTCACTTCCAAGGCATGGCATCTCTGGGGTCTTTCCTATCCATCTCTTAGTATTCCAGGTGCTTTCCCCATGTTTCCACCCTGGCTGATGGGAACTGTGATTTCCAGCCTACTGGGATCTCTAGGAATTGTCTTCTTCCTGGAAACTCTTTTCCTGGAAGCTGATCTTGCCTAGGCTCATGGACACGTATCCTGCAATTCAGATTCCACTGTTATTAATTTACGGAGATCTCTATAATATATCTGTAAGTCTTATTCTGTGTTATCTCCTTCCTCTTGGAATTCCATACCCAAACTCAAGTTTCCTTGAACTTTGTTTTTCTTTCCTTAACTTGGCAATTTCCTGTTTTTTTCCTCTATTTTTTTGGTGTGTGTATGTGTGTGGGGATCCTCCCTGTGCAATGGTCCAGAAATTGTCTACAGGAAGAAGGCCTGAATGTGGTAAAGGTTTTCTTTGTTTATTTCTTTTCTTTCAGGGACCATGGCTTGGAGCTTCCTATTATTCAATGCCTCAAAACTTTTCTAAATGCAGTCTATTTTTCTAATTGTCAAAATTAATAGCAAAATCCTGGACTCAGTTGGTTATTCCTATGACCAGAAACACAAGAAACCTCATAAGTTTGGAGCAATTTCTCATAAAATCAACTTTCACTTACACTATCAATCAGTCATAACTAGTGACGTGGTCACTTTTTTTTTGGGGGGGGGTACTGGAGATTAAACCCAGGGGTGCTTAACCATTAAGCCACATCCCCAGCCCTTTTTATTTTTTGAGACAGGGTCTTGCTAAGCTGCTTAGGGCCTCGCTAAATTGCTGAGACTGACCTCAAACTTGCAATCCTCCTGCCTCAGCCTCCTGAGTACCTGGGAATATAGGTGCACCACCATGCCAGAGGTGACATGGTCACTTCTAATTGTAAACACTACAGTTTACATTGTGTTACTGTTTAACTGGATACATTTTACATAAATACAACAATAAAAACCACCATTTTGTTACATGGTGAAAGGGAAGAATGAATACCACATTGGCAAACAGTAGTTCTGCTACAATTTTATCTTGTTTTTTTAATCAATGATGATACAACTTTAAATATTTTACAATATGGTTGTATCATTTGTTTGACTATTTGTCCTTTGCTAATGGATGTTTAACTTGTCTACAAGTTTATTTTATTTTATGAGGTGCTGAGGATCGAACCCAGCGCCCTGTGCATGCCAGGCGAGCGCGCTACCTACCACTTGAGCCACATCCCCAGCCCCAGTTTTTTTTGTTTTTTTTTTTTTTTTTGTGCAACTTCAAACCTTACAGGTATGCATGTAACCATTACATACTGAAGTAATATTAAAAACAATAGCCACCAGCATGACACGGAACCTAACCAACCATTTTGTAGCTTACCTAGAATACATGCCAGCTATAAACAAATAGTATGGTCAGTCATATTCAGTTTAAGCATGTCCTTTTATATGTTTGTGTCTTTATGTCTAAGGGACATTGTCAGGATTGGAAAATGGTATAAAGGTAGATGTACTTTAAATTTTAATTAATATTGTCAGATGGCTTTCCAAAAAGGTTAGAATAATTAATACTTAATTATTTCTATGATTTTTGCAAAATAGTGATTTTTCTATTATTCTGTCTACATTTGCTGGAAGAATTTACCTTTCTTTATACCTAACTTTCACTGGTATGAATTTTAAGATATTTTATTTAGTGAATCATAATCTACTACTACCATCATATATATTGATGCTCAAATTCAGATTTTGGCCAGTAGGAGCCCTTTTGAATTGGTGCCTGTGTCCTTTTAGTGGGAAATGTTTAGAAAACAAGACCTGAGCTCTGTTTACTTATTTAATAATTTAATTGAGCATTAATCTTAGTGGGTATTAAACCCAGTTGTTGGAAGTCTGAAAAGGAACAGTAAAAGAAACTTATTTCTCAGTTATCTCACCACAAGTTATCTTGCCAAAGGTCAGCATTTCTCAGTATAGAGAGAACTGAAAAACGGTTGCAATTCTCTATTTTAACGTTTCAATTTCATATATATAATTTGAAATTATATATGTGTATATATCATATATAAAAATTATGAGTTCATACTGATACTTTTAATCCCAATCTGATGCTGCAGGGTTCTTTCTTGACTTCCCCAATCCATATTTGTATCTTCTCCTAGTGGGAACCCCTCTTCCTATCAATATCAAATATTTCTCATTTGCTCAGCCCTACAATACTCACAAAATGGTTTTCCCTTTGTACAGTTTTGTTTAAAAGGATTCTGCTTTGATTATAAAAAATTTGTCTCCACTAGTCTTCAAAAATTTAATCTTCATTGTATTTCTTAGATGTTGTCTCCTATATACATATATATTTTTCCTTTTATAATTTTTTTCTATTTTTTATTTCCTTCTGGGATGATCTATATTTTTAAAAATCTCTAACACATTCTGCCCTATAGATTTCACTACTTATCTCATCTTTTTTTCATAATGACATTTTCATCTGGTTATTTAAAAAATCATATTGCTAATTATCCAAAGGTTTTTACTGTACTTCAATTGTAAAGTTGTTTCTTTTCTGTTAATTTTTTCTATTAAGATATTTTAATTCTCAGATGTCCTGTTATATGCAATATTCCCCAAGATGTTTGACTACTCTAACTGGTAATATGTATTGGGAAAGGGTAGATGTCCAGATCCTCAGCACCAGTGAACTTTATTTCATAGAGGTGGGAGGTGAATCCTACAGCAGGTAACCTCAGACATCTCACATCTGGTCATCCACCCCTTAAAAAAAATTTCCCCACCTAGCCATTCCTGAACTTTACTTTTGAATTCTCAAATAGAGAAACAACGTTGGTCAGTCCTGGGGATTTAAGGGGAAGGGAAGAGGAGCAGCTACCTGAGCTTTCTTTCCTAGTCTATTGGCCCCAAAATGTGTTGTCCTGCCCAGACTTTATCCCTGTGAACATACAGGCTCTTGTGTCCAGTTTCTGTAGGGAGATGGCAAGCAGTCATGAACCCAAGGGAAAGGAGGAGAGGCCTGGTTAGAACACATCTCCTGGAAGCCTCCACAGCCACACCAGCCTCCGTCATATTCCACATGCCACACTCCCCCTCCCTCTCCCTGTCTTGTTCCTGACACAGGACTTGTATTCAGCTTTCCCAGGTTCACTGCGATGCAGGCGATGCAGGCGGAGGGTTTGTTGTGGATAGCCTTTATTATGCTGAGTTATAATCCTTCTATACCTAATTTGATCAGGGCTCTTATCATGAAGGGACATTGAATCTTATTTTTTGCATCGACTGAGATAACATGGCTTTTATTCTTCCTTTTGTTGACGTGATATATTGCTTATTGACTTGCACATGTACACCATCCTTGCACCCTTGGGATAAAACCTACTTGATCAGGGGAAATAATCTTTTTGATGTGCTGTTAAATCCTGTTTGCTAGTACTCTGTTGAGGTTGTCTGCACCTTGTTCATCAGGGATATTGGTCTATACAGCTTTCTTTCTTCTTGTTGTGTCCTTGTTTTTTGTTGAAAACAGGATAATGCTGGCCTCTTAGAGTTTGGAAATGTTTCCTCCCTTTCAATCATATGGAAAAATCTGAGAATTGGTTATAGTTCTTTTTTAAAAGTTTGTCAAAATTCAGTCATAAAGCCATCCAGTCCTGAGGTTTCTTTGTTGGGAGACTTTTCAGTACTGATTCAATCTCATTATTTGTTATTGGCCTATTCAGGTTTTTTATGTCCTCATTTTTTTTTTTTAATTTTGGGAGGTGCGGTAGACTTTATTGGTGGTGAAAGTAGGGCTCCTTAAACCTCCCCCCTTCTCCAGGGTGTCTGGGATGGAAATCTGGACAAGGGGAGATTCTTGCTGAGGGACTGAGTTAGGAGCAGGGGACTCCCCACAGCTGAGGGCCTCTTTCTTCTCTGTGTTCTTGCTGGGGCAGGTGGTCCAGGGGCTCTTACTCCTTGGAGGCCATGTGGACCATAAGGTCCACCACCCTGTTGCTGTAGACAAATTCATGGTCATACCAGGAAATGAGCTTGACACAGTGATCACTGAGGGCAATGCCAGCCTCAGCATTGAAAGTGGCAGAGTGGATATCACTGTTAAAGTCATAGGAGACAACCCGGTCCTTGAGGGGCCCTCTAATGCCCGCTTTATCCCCTTCCTGATGTCATCAAATCTTGCAGCTTTCTCCAGGCAACAGGTCAGATCCACAACTGACACCTTGGGGTAGGCACACGAAAAGCCATGCCAGTGAGCTTCCCGTTCAGTTCAGGGATGACCTTGCCCACAGCCTTAGCAGCACCAGTGGATGCAGAGAGGATATTCTGGGCAGCTCCACCACCATCATGCCAGAGTTTCCCAGAGGGGCCATCTACAGTCTTCTGATTAGTAGTGATGACATGTACTGTGGTCTTGAGTCCTTCCACAATGCTGGAGTTGTCATGGATGACCTTGGCCGGGAGATTACGCAGTTGGTGGGTGCTATAGGAGGCATTGCTGATGATCTTGGGGGAGTTGTCATACATCTCATGATTCACGGTCATCACAAACATGGGGGCATCAGCAGAAGAGGCAGAGATGACCCTTTTAGCACCACCCTTCGAATGAGTCCCGGCTTTACCCATGCTAGTGAAGACACCAGTGGACTCCCCAACAGGTTCAGCACCAGCATTCACCCCATTTGATGTCAGCAGGATCTTGCTCCTGGAGATGGACTTTCCATTGATAACAAGCTTCCTGTATTCAGCCTTGACTGTGCCATTGAATTTACCTCGGGTGGAAACACACTGGAACACACAGACCATGTAGTTGAGGTCAATGAAGGGGTCACAGATAGCAACAATATCCACTTCGGCCAGACTTGAAAGCAGCCCTGGTGACCAGGCACCCAATGTGGCCAAATACGTTCACTCTGACCTTCACCATCGTGTCTTAGGGACGGCGTGGCTGGCACCGCAAGAGACAAGAGGATGTGCACAAGAGGAGAAGATGTGGCTGTCTGTGAACCAGAAGAAGCAGAGTCCTCAGATTTATTTTGATAGGTTATGTGTGTCTAGAAATTTGTCCATTTCTTCTAGATTAGATTTATAAATGTTAGCATATCGTATTTATTTTTATCAGAATCTCATAATGATCCTTTGTATTTCTGTGCTAATGTCTTCTTTTGCTTAATGTCTAATTTTATTTGGGTCTTATTTTTTTCTTGGGTAGTTTAGCTAAAGGTTTGTTGCTTTTGTTCACCTTCTTAAAATATGAACTCTTCATTTTATTGATCTTTTGTATTGCCCTTTTAGTCTCTTTTGCATTTATTTCTGCTCTGATCTTTCATTCCTTCCAATTTGGAGGTTGGTTTGTTCTTGCTTTTCTAGATCATTGAGATGCATTTTAAGGTTAGTTGAAATTTTTTAAAAAATTTTTTAACGTAGGCATTATTGCTATCAAGTTCCCTCTGAATATTGGTTTTGTTGTATACTGTAAGTTTTGGCATGCTGTTTTCATTTTGTTTCCAGAAATTTTAATGTTTCTCTTCTTTTATCCTTGACAAACCACTATTGATTCAAATGTATGTTGTTCAGTGTCCATGTCTAAATTAATTTTGTTGCTGACTCTAGTTTTTTCCCCATGGTAATCATAAAGGATACAGAATATAATTTCATTTAAAAATTTTATTTAGAATTATTTTGGGGCCTGATATATTGTGTATTCTAGAGAAAATTCCATGAATTGATGAAAAGAATGTGTACTTTGCAGCTGTTGAATGGAATGTTCTGACATATAGTTGAACTCTGATGTTTGTTCATTTTTTGGGGGAGGGGCTGGATGAATTGTCCACTGACGAAAGTGGGGTATTGATATTCCCCTCTGTTAAGGTATTACTCTCTCTCCCTTTAGGTCTAATAGTGGCTATTTTATAAAACTGGTTGCTCTGATGTTAGGTACACATGAATTTAACATATTTCTTATTGAATCCTTGATTATTATTAGTGACTTTGTCTTTACAGTTTTTATCTTAAAGTCTATTTCATCACATGTAAATGTAGCTACTGCTTCTACTTCCCTTTGCTTGGAATATCATTTTCCCTTCTTTCATTTTATGTTTTTACTTGTGAATTCTTTTTAGGAAGCATATTATTGGATCTTGCTTTTTGATTTATTCAGTCCAGCTATCTTTTAATTGTTTCCATTCAAGGTCATTGATAGGTAAAGGCTTATTCCTGTTAGTTGTTTCGAATACTATTTGCTCTTTACTTTCTCTCGTTTATCTTTGTGATTTGATGGCTTACTTTACTGATAAGAATGCTTTTCTTTTGTGTATTTACTCTCCTAGTAGGATTTACTTTCATGACATTTTCTTTGACTTCTGGGCACAGGACTCCCTTAAGTATCTTTTGTAAGGCTGGTCTTAGAGAATTATCTCAGTTCTGAGAAAGTCTTATTTCTTTGATTCTGAAGGATAGCATTGCTGGATTGTTGAGAGCCACAGCCAAAGGGGCCCCAGCAAACTTCCAGCTGCCAGCTGATGATTGGCTCACAGCGGCCCCAGCAACTTCTAGCTGATTGGCTCCTCTGCGGTGATGCTCATTGGGCTGTTTACCCGCCCTTTCAGACTGCCAGATGATGATTGGCTCACAGTGGCCCCAGCAACATCTAGCTGATTGGCTCCTCTGCGGTGATGCTCATTGGGCTGTTTCCCTGCCCTTTCAGACCACGGAGCTGCTCATTGGGGGACTTTTTTGGCTCCGCCCACGTGACCCAGCCAATCGGCCTCAAGAGCAGGAGGATTGTGGGAGGTGGAGAGAAGCTTGTGTGGGAGAGAGAGGCTTGTGGAAAGCCGGTGGTGGCAGTTGAGGCTCTGAGGGTTTTTCCTGAGAGGCTGTTTTGTTTGGCGTGTGTGGTTCTAAAAATAAAGTTAGTTTCTTTTGACAAGT
>NW_026000058.1:185844-239926 GCF_001458135.2 Marmota marmota marmota | reverse complement strand
ACAACTGTTGAGGATTGTTTTAATATGTGAACAAAAAAGGAGGTTAACAGATCTGTTTGTTTACTTTCACCTTTCCTTTTCATTATATTTAATAATTCTCTTCAAGGTAATGTAAATTGTTAAGAAAATTGTTTTCTTTTAGTGCCTTCTGGAATGTTACATAATTTTTTCTTTATCCATTATTGCCAGAATTCCTATCTTCATCCCAGTGCTGGTGAAGTCAAAGATAAAACCAATCTACAGCTTCTGCAATAGCCATCACTGAACTGCTTGCACCTGCATGCACTGTGAACTATCTGTTGGTGCAGCGACTTGTGGTAGTGTTGGGGTATTTTTGCTGATGGTGTCATCGGTGGTAAGAGCCATTAATGGTACAATTTTTTTTTTGCTGATGGTGTCATCGGTGGTACAATTTTTCCAAAAGGAGCCGTCAATTGGCTTGGTGTATCTTCCTCCCTTCTGCTTGTCATGGTCGTTCAGCTAAAATTTGGAGGCCAACAGAGGTGAGGCAAAGAACCGCACCCCCCCGCTGGTACAAAGACCTATCCACAGGTGTGGCTATATACTGGACCGGTAGTCAGTGACAGGTAAGATCCAATTGCAATGGTACCAACCTAAGACAGGAGGCTGACGCCTTGAGGTCAGCTCATCCGGTAACGGGTAAGGACCATATGTACTATTGGACAACCTAAGGCAGGCATGGTCTCTAAGCCACATGCTTGTTGTTTAAACAGAGAGGGGGAGATGTTGAGAGCCACAGCCGAAGGGGCCCAAGCAAACTCCAGCTGCCAGCAAACTTCCAGCTGCCAGCTGATGATTGGCTCACAGCAGCCCCAGCAAACTTCTAGCTGCCAACTGATTGGCTCCTCTGCGGTGATGCTCATTGGGCTGTTTCCCCGCCCTTTCAGACCACGGAGCTGCTCATTGGGGGACTTTTTTTGGCTCTGCCCACGCGACCCAGCCAATCAGCCTCAAGAGTAGGAGGAGTGGGGGAAGTTGAGAGGCTTGTGGGAAGCCGGTGGTGGCAGTTGGGCTCTGAAGGTTTTTCCTGAGGAGCTGTGTGGTTTGGGTGTGTGTGTTCTAAAAATAAAGTTCGTTTCTTTTGACAAGTGGCTCCTGAATTGTGCCCAGCCAGACTGCAGCACTGGATGATCCTGGTTGGCAGTCACCCCCAACCCCCACCTCCCAAGACTTAGTAGCCTTCTTAGTAAGCAGACTCCACCTGAAAATGTGTCTTGGGTGTTGGTTTGACAAGGCTGGCTTTGATTCTAGCCGGGAACCATTGCGTAGTTTCTGTAGCTTTTCAGCTGTGATCAGTAAATTAGGGCATGGTATAGAGAGTGGATAGCACCACTGCCCCTATGGGCCATGCAAGAGTGGAAACACACTAGCAATTCAGGCAAGTGTGATGTGGACAACAGTGGATGTGGGGTCTTCACTGTGGGGCTATTCTTATAATGGGAATGGTGGCTCCTATTAGGTGACAAGTTTCCTCAGGCATTGTTGAAGCTAGCTCTGCAACAAGCAGGGGACCTTGACATTAAAGGCACCAGTAGTAGCGAGGGGCCTGAGGCCCAGATGCTGCATGGGAAGAGGCAGCAGAAGGAACCTGGGCACCTCCTCTGTGGCATTCACACCCAATTTTGACAGAACTTGGTCAGATAGGATGCAGGGATGGCTGGCAGTGGGAATTGCATAGGTGGGGTGACAACAGCAACTGTGGTGTTCTTCTCTACTGCTACATGGTAGTGCCTGCCTGGGAACGGGACCCTGGCCAGAGCTAAGCAGTTCCCCTAGCCATGAAGCTTGGGCACAGGGTAACAGGAATAGCCAGAGTTACTGGCTCAGCACCTTCTGTGGGCAGGACTGCAGTAACAGGAGAAGGGGCAGTGTGAGCCACGTGTGAACCTGCCTTTAGTCCAAGCACCAACACAACTCTGTAGTCTTAGACAGCAAGTCCCTGATCTGATTCCGGACGGGATTCCTGACCCCTACAACAGTTCAAATCCGGACAGCCGCTCATTTCTGCTACAGCATCATGGTTGACTACTGGGAGATATCTAATATCCTTTCCCACAGCAAGCCTACTTCAGGGTGCTTATTTAAGTGGCTATATGCCTGTGAGGACTATGAAATTTCCAGTCTGGGATAGCCAGCATCCCTACTGAGAGTTTTCTGAGGCTATATCCATGTGTATCTTGGCCCAATTAACCAGGAGACAGCCTGGGGATTCTAGGATGGTTAATTCTGGGCGTCAACGTGACTGAATTGAAGGATGCCTGGAGAAGTGGTAAAACATACTTCTGGGTGTGTCTGTGAGGGTGTTCAGAGAGAGGACTGGCATATGGATTGGCAGAGTGAGTGAGGAAGACCCACCCTGACTGTGGACAGCACCATCCAACAGGCTGGGGCCCTGGATGGAACATAAAGTAGAAGAGGGAAACTTGTTTTCCAAGGTTCCTTTTCTTCTGCTGCTTCCCTTCGACAATTTACTGCAGGTTTTCCTGTCTTTGGACTCAAACTTACATCAACAACCCTCATGGAGTTGGGCTGGGGGCTGCACCATCAGTACCTCTCGTTCTGAGGCTCCCAGCTCTTTGCACTGAGCTGCTGACGACTTCCATGCTCTCCACAGCTTCCAGATGGCCACTGTGGAACTTTTTAGCCCTTGTGTCACATAAGCCAATCTAATGAGCCTCCTTTTACCAACAGATGTTCTAGGGGTTCTGTTTTCCTGGAGAACCCTAACGTAGGGTCTATCCTTAGTAAAATCCCCATGGTGGGAACATGGTACATAGTGTAAGGTGACAAGCACCCCCGCCCCTTCCCCCCAAGCCAACAAAAAAACAACTGTGCCCATGGAAAGATCACCTATACGCTCTGGGTACTGAGTTCCCTGTTTCTCTACTTCTCTCACATGTTCAGAAACTACCCAGGTAGTGTTAGTGGATAAACTGTCAAGCGAAACAAGCCAGGTATAGAATACGAATATCAAATGGTTTTCACTCATTTGTTGAAGCTAAAAAATTCTGATTACATAGAAGTAGATAGAATGACAGAGGTTGCTTGAGGCTAGGAAGGGTAGAAAAATGGGGGCTTTGGAGAGGGTGATAATGGGTACCAAAATACCATGGGTGGAGACGGGAGTAGTTCCAATGTTCTATGGCATAGTGAAAACAGTCTATAACAATTATACGTAACAAAATAACTAGAGGAAACTCTGAAGGATCCCAGCACACAGAAATACTATTTGAGGAGACGGAAAGGCTAATTAATTACTTCAACTTGACTATCATACATCATGACCAATTATATGAGATACATGTGTCAAATTAGAATACTGTATTCCTAGTAAGTACAAATAATATTGTCAACTAAAAAAATAACCTATGTGTTAAGTATTGGTGGAAAGAAAAGTGGATAGGAGGCAGTTAAATGCAATGAAAAAATTGGGGAGAAAAGAATAAGGAATCATGAATTTGGAGTCTAACTCATCTTTGGCACAGATGCTAAGCTGCGGAAGGATGAAGGTATAGGTAGGGAGTTGAACAGAATCATGAAGTACTGGAAGTACTACCTTTCTTAGATCATGACCCTGGCTCTGTGAGGTTTTCCTGCATCAAAGGCCCCTGTCTGAGACCTCTGACAAGGACTCTGCAGCATTCAGGGTGCTGACAGCCTCAACGAGGCAGAAATTAGGCTGGCTGAGGACAGCTGCCCGAGACGAAGACTTCACATACAAAAGTGGGAAAAGTCAGACTTAGGTTCATCCCTATGACTGCTTCCCCAGTGGTTCTCGGGCCCCGACCTTCTCCAACACCACTAGTCATTTCATGCCTGCTTTGTGCCATTTTCACAATTCTCTCATGTGTTGAAGCTGAAATGGATTTAGTGGGTAGGGGAAAGGAGATTCACTGTTTTTTCTGAGGTTGCATTTGACAGGCCTCTAGGCCAAAGTGTTCTTTTCAGACTGAGATACTAAGCAGTGCAAAAAGAAGGGCAGGAGAAGCTTCACTTGTCTGGATCAAGACTCTCTTCTCAGCTCTATTCCTGAGGCTGTCTCTTGAGGGCATGAATTACCTGAAGGTGTTTCCTTCTCCCAGACACCCTGTTCTATTTCCTTTGTATCTCCTTAATCCAGACAGTCTTTCCTTCTGTAAAGAAAACATCTGGTGAAGGAGAAAGAAACCTAGATATAGAGGAAAAGAATAAAATGGCAAAGAGACCAGAATATTTATCATTATGCAAACAGTTATACAAACTGAGATCAAATAACTTTCCCAACTAAGTTGTGCATCCTCTATTACAGGTACCATATCAGAGTAACACATCTAGGAGAACAAATTTAGAATTAGAAAAAGCACGATCCCAAAGCTCCCCAAATCCCCCCCCCTCCCTTTTTTTTGGTATTGAGATTGAACCGAGGGATGCTTAACCACATCCTCAGTCCTTTTTGAGATAGTGTTTTGCTAGTTGCTGAGGCTGGCCTTGAACTTGCAATCCTCCTACATTAGCCTCCTGAGTCACTGGAATTATAGGTGTGCACTATGATGCCTGGCCCAATTCTTTTCTAAGATACTCATGACAGTCAGTCTGGACCCATATCTTTTTTTTTTTTTAATATTTATTTTTTAGTTGTAGTTGGACACAATATCTTTAATTTATTTATTTATTTTTACGTGGTGCTGAGGATGGAACCCAGGGCCTTGACCGTGCTAGGCGAGCCTCTACCACTGAGCCACAACTCCAGCCCCTGGGCCAATATCTTGATAGCTGGCTGCTAACTACTGGATCTGGTGCAGGGCCTACTGTTAAGGCACCTGCTGTGCTGAGGAGGAAAGTGGGGACTGTAAATGAAGGACAGCAGTCTTGTTTCTAGGGAAGTAATATCTGATAAGGGTGGTCAAGGAAGATGTATTTCATCACTTTATATTCAACTTTGTCAGAACTACTAGTTTAATAATTAGTGAAATAACCATTCTAAAAGTAATATGTCCTAATTTCTTTTCTCTATATCATAAGTACTTCCAATATTGTTGGCACTAATTATTGCTACTATTAATCTATTGTAGTAAAACTCTTATGCTACTGCTTAAATTGTGCAAGCACATAAAACCTTCTCTATTTAAAGTTTTTGTAAGGAGTTGTGACTGAAGGATTCAGTAAGAATCTAAGTACAAAGATGGATTTTCTGTATAATTATAGCCATTGCGGGGTCAACTTGGCAGCTTCTGATTTTGGATAGAGTAAAATAGTTCAAAGAATGCTAATGGAGATCTTGAGAAATAAATATTAGTTTAGTTATTGACTTAACAGAATGAATTTCATATAGCCTCTTCAGACTATATCAAAAAGTTCCCAAAATAAACAGTTCACTTATTTGTTAACTGTTTAGAGAACAGAATAAGTTCTTAGAATCAGGCCTTGGTCCACAGACCTGAAAGATTTCTAGAAAAGTAGTAAGAAAAAATTTAGTATGTAATCAAAAGACAATAATTGCTCAATTGATTCTCCCCTTCATATATTTTTAAATCTATCTCTTGGCATCCAAAAGTGTTCATATGTCTATCTCATGGGTGTGCGCTCTGGATATATACATAAGTCAGAAACTGCTTCTGAGTGTCTGTCCCACTGAGGAGGGCAGAATGAAGAACATGGCAGGAGAGGACTTGGCTGTGGATTAAATAGCAATACCAGAAAACAACATATTTCCCTCCTGAATCGGGGAACATATTATCAGGACCACAAAAGGATACATGTAAGTTGGGATGCCTCTTGCAGCCAGATGTTTCTGAATAAGTCGCTCAGTACCATACCAGTTAAAATCCCTGGTGGCATGACCGATGCGTGGAAGATGAACACTTGCTATTAATAAAAAAAAAAAAAAAGATCATGATGTCTTTACTCATCAAAAATGGGTTGATGGGTATACGATATACAGAGAAGAAAATAACCATTGACTGTCCACCCAAAATACACAAATACAGTGTGAAAAATATGCTGGCGAGGGGATTATAATAGGGAAAAATTAAGTTGTTCTGCTGAACATAAAGATCCACAGGCTCTTGAAAATAAGCAGGCACAATGGAAGTAGAATATGATTAATGGTGAAATCAAAGATTCCCCAATAATCCATGAAATTCAACAAACACCAAGACACACTAGGTTTAGAAACAAAATTAAATTTCTTTGGCAGAGAGTCACGGCATACTGTGAGTCTCTAAGGGGAAGTATAATAAACGGCTTTTCCCAATTGCGTATGACCAAATTTCTTCATCTCTAATCTTCTGCTTCCCCACTGTAAAATCATGATAAAAACGAGATAACAAATACAAAACCAACCTGGAAAGGAAAACGGGTCACACACAGACAAGATGAAGTGGTCATCATTCTGTGCTCTACCTTTGCCATGCAAACCGAGTGTGGTCTGGACATTCCTCATCTCCCCCTCAAAACAACACCACATGTCTGGAAAAAGAAGGTCCTCTCCTGATCTCAGATGGAAGAGCTTACCTTTCTTTTTCTTTGCTGCTAAAAATATCTTCTTGAGGCCCTCTTCTAGGGCTGCCATCTTAATGCCAGACAGGACATTGGAGCGATCACGGTGCTGAGCCACTACCAAGGCTAACTAGAAAGAACAACCATTAGATGGATGACATGAGACAGTTCCACTGTCAACTCAGTGACCTGCCCATGGAGGGGACATAGCCTTTTATGGACCACTTAGGCTTTGGCTCCATCCCCCCCGGCCCTTTTTTTGGTTACGGAGATTGAACCCAGGGGTGCTTAACCACTAAGCCGCATCCCCAGTCTTTTTTTTTATTTTTCATTTTGAGACAGGGTCTTGTTAAGTTGTTTAGGGCCTCACTAAATTGCTGAGGTTAGCTTTGAACTTGTGATCCTCCTGCCTCGGCCTCCTGAGCTGCTGGGATTACAGGCGTGCGTCACTGCACCAGGTGGCTCCATCTCTTTTGTATGTTCTGCTTGCACAGCAATGTGTGATTATGTACCCATCATAACTTGTTTTTGTGGTAACGGGAATTTCTTCCTCTTTTCATGATATGTTAAAAACTAGAATCTAAAACTTATACTTTCTAAATGTTCTCATAGGTAAAGAAAAATTAGATAGGATTTTAGAGGTTCCCACGATCCAGTCCTCTGACACTAGAGTTAGGCTGCCTGCTTGTCCTGGGAACTATTTCTGTCTAGACAATCTCTATGAAAACAGATGCCAAAGATCTCCCACCTCCTCCTTGCTGGGAGCCATTAGCCAAGTAGGTATGACAATTTCCTTGCCAGCGTACCCCATGTTGCAGTGACACTGAATGTAGGTGACCTTGCTCAAGGACCAAGGCGGATTAGGGCGTTCCCGGTTTAGGTTCCAGGTTTAAGGTTTAAGATTATTCCTGCTGGGAATAGGGCGTATCCTGCTGCCTGAGTTCCCCTTGAGTTCTCACGGGATTCAGACAGTATTCTTTGGGAGATAGAAGCCCAGTGGAGGTGGATTTGGGCAGAGAACGTAGATTTCCCCAGAACGTGATTGTAGACGGCTGGTGTGAGTTCGGGAATAAAGAGTTGCTGTTTGAATCTACAAGCTGTGTGGTGGCTCGTGATTTTGTGCCCAGCCAGACTGCGGCACTCCTAATGGGGGGAAGCTGGAGAGTTCGGGGAGCTTCTGGAGCCAATGTCAGTCACGACAGTCACGTCCCAGACACAATGTTCCACACTGTGAACAGTTTCCTGAGTAACTATATTCTGAAATTCTCATGCATGGACATTATGTTGTCCACCCTCTGCCTTTTTTTCTTATTTTAGAAATTCCTGAATGAACCAATAAACTGGAAACCACTTTGTTGCTAGTCACACACACCACCAATATGAAGAGAATGAACCTCTTTCAGCCTGGTTTCTAAATTTCTTAAGTGTAAGTTTTGGTTCAGAATTTGGATGTGGACTCAGGTCTTGGAGAAAACTGTCGGTGTGGTAAGTAAATTCACTACAGGGATTCCAAATGACAGACAAGCAAGCAAGAGATACTTAAGGTGCAAAAGGAGGATTCTGATGTTAAGCAGAGAAGTGCTGTACTGGTTCCTTTCCTCTGCCTGTGGCTGGCCAGGAAACACAATCTTTTACAGAAACTTTCATGTAATAAATGATGAAACCCCCAGAGTTTTGAGACATATTTTCTTACTATTCAGTAAACGTTCACTGAGTATTTCCTAGGAGCCAATACTATGTGGGATACTAAGGATAAAAAAGTCCCTACACACAAAGGGGCCTGGAGTCTAGGCCAGGGGATGATAAGGAAGCAGGACAGCGCTCAGGGACTGTGATACTCAGAAGGCTGGGGGATGGCGAAGTGGAGTGTGGGGGCCAACCTGCTTGTTATGGGATGGACCCGGCTCCCCCAAATTCATGTTTTGAATTTGGGGTACTCCCAGTACCCCAGAATGTAACTACACTTGGACAAAAGCCTTAAAAAGATTTATACTGACAGTAGAATGAATTGCAGATAATTTTCCTATGTTCATATATGAACACATAACCAGTCTAACTCCACACCATGGACAACCACAAGAATGGGCAGTTACAGGGCTGGGGATGTGGCTCAAGCGGTAGCGTGCTCGCCTGGCATGCGTGTGGCCCAGGTTCGATCCTCAGCACCACATACAAACAAAGATGTTGTGTCCGCCGAAAAACTAAAAAATAAATATTAAAATTCTCTCTCTTTTCAAAAAAAAAAAAAAGTGGGCAATTACACTCCATGTATGCATGACATGTCAAATACATTCTGTCATGTAAAATAAAAACAATTATTGGGAGCCAAATGTTAGTTCTGATTAAGAGATGTATTTTTGTTTTTAAACTTACCAGATCTTGCCCTGTGTTTCTTGACTCTTTATCATCAATAGGAAATAAAAGGACACCTCCCAAACTTAAGTCTGAGATTAAAAAAAGAAAAAAGAACAAGAGAAAGAACACTCAGCCTCACATGGACCACTGAAGGAGAATTACTCCGAACCCTACTGTGCCTGCTCTTCCAAATCCAGTTAGGTCTAGGACTTCACCTCTGCCAGTCTTTCGTAGCCTTTTCTCACTCCCCTGTTCTCCTGACCTCAGTCACCGCCTTAGCCAGGTTCTCATCTGCTTCCCTCCTGAGTTTTTCATGTTCTGCTAACTCAGTATTCCCCAAACGTCACCAGCCAAGTGCCCTACAGGCAACGGGGAGGGAAAGCGAGTGCTAGAGGCATCCCTGGGTAGGGAGCTGGGGAGGACTTCTATGAGCCTGAAATGCCTTTGGAAGTCTTAGTGTTTGTCTCACATCATTCAAATTCTGCATTCTACTACGTCTAGTCCTATTGCATGTTTTCCTACCCCATACAAATCAAATCAAACTGACATTCTAGGCAGATGTGCTCATTTAATTCTGGGCTCTACATAATCCAGTTTAAACTTTTTGTTTAAACTAAAAAGGTAGATATCTTGCACACCCCAATCTTTTAATTCTAAAATACTGGCTCTGCTACATCATTTTCTTTTTAATTTTTTTTTTCTAGGTGACAATGGACCTTTATATATTTATATGCAGTGCTGAGAATCGAACCCAGTGCCTCACATATGCTAGGCAAGTGCTCCACCACTGAGCCCCAGCCCCAGCCCTGCTATGCCATTCTTCTGATCAGGTTTCCTGTATGTCTAGCCGTGATCCACTGGATGTGGTCCTACTTAGAACGTATCCCCTAGACAAGCCATGTATGGTCTTCTATGATGTGGCCAACCCTCCCTTTACAACTGAACTCTGCTGTTCTTTGGCCTAAGCCTGGCCCATGCGTGTGGACTGTGCAATGAGTTGGGAACAGTAAATATTATAGGGATACCAAAAAGAATGTGACTGTTAGGCATCTCTTGCCATTCTATCCACCTATTCAAATTCAACCCATCTTCCCAGACCCCAGATAACTCTTGCCATTCCAGGAAGCCTTGGTCCAGTTCCACCTACTCTGATCTAGGCTATTTAAATCCTTCTTCATGGGGCTGTAGCTGTAGCTCAGTGGTAGAGCTTGCCTAGCATGCATGAGGCACTGGGTTCAATCCACAGCACCACATAAAAATAAAAAAAATAAAGTAAAGGCATTCTGTCCATCTACAACTACAAAAAAAAAAAAAAAAAGATTAAAAAAATATAAATCCTTCTTTAGAAAAGAGTGTACACCTTCCAACTCCATTTTCTTACTGACCACTTTTACCTTAAATCTATACAACCAGGTGACACTCCTCACATTCCTCAAAGTGCTCCAAGGTCATGTGGCTGATCATGGGTTGAATCCAGTGGCCTTTTCCCAATTCTTTTTTTTTTTTTTATTGGTTGTTCAAAACATTACAAAGCTCTTGACATATATTTCATACATTAGATTCAAGTGGGTTATGAACTCCCATTTTTACCCTGTATACTAATTCAGAGTCTGACACTGTAAACCACTTTGCCTTCTTAATATTCTCTCTTCCCTTACAAAGGTTGAGCAGCATCCCTAATCCAGAAATCCCAAATCCTCCCAAATCCCAAATTTTTAACAGTGATATGATGCCACAAGTGGAAAAATTCCACATTAGACCTCATGTGATGCACAGTGCACTAAAAATAATGTATGAAACTACCTTCAGGCTATATCCATTAGATTTATGTGAAATATAAGTGAATTTTGTGTTTAGACCTGATCCCATTCCCAAGGTATCTCATTAAGGTATACAAAATATCCAGTTTTTAAAAAAATCTGAAATACTTCAGTTTAAATAAGCAAAACCTTTACTTCAAAACCTTTACTTCTCAAGGTTCTCTTATTTTTCTGAAAATTCTTACTGTCTCCTCTTAGCTCCAAAAGTTTTCCATGTACTGTTCTCTGGCCTCTCATTTCTCCAACACGATTTCTAACAGGGACCTCAGTCTGTACCTCTGGCTCTGACCTCTCCCGGGTTCTCTGCACCTTTTTGCTTTTGTTTTGAATCCTGCCAAGTCAAGATCTAGATCTGGGTTGGCTGTTTCAACACACACACCAAACCCTTCTTTCAGCAATGTGTTTTACACCCTTATGTTTCTCTCTACTTTAGAGAACTGGGCAAAAGAATTAGGAAGAACCAGTCTCTAAGATATCTGGAGGGCCCTTCTTTGTTGGACAAGGTCCCGTGACTGCTCAACCGCAGAAAATAACCTCAGTGATCATCTTACTCTTCCTGACATGTTGCAACCTTGACACGTAAAAGGAGGTGGCCTTTTCCCTTCTGTGTGACAAAGGACAATACTTCTTAGTCTTCTAAGTTCTCCTAGTCCCAAACAGCCTTATTTCTGTCTCCAGGGAGTGTTGTACCCAGGCTCTGTTGACCTCATAATCCACCTAGCACCAAACCTGACCCACCACCTACCAGTTTTAATAGTGTGTTGCATTTCTCTCCTATAGCTCTCTGACATTTTTATGGGATATTCCCTTATGAAGATGGCATGAGTTGGATGAAATAATCTTTATTCTAATACTTGAAGATGCAGCAATTGACATTTTTCAAAATACCTACACATTCATTATCTTCACTGTAGTCCCACGGGGTAGGTGTGACAAAGTATATACCTTACAGATGAGAAAACAGGCAGAGAGATGATAGAATTCCGATCCCAATGGGCTCTCCTAAGTCTTCTCGAGGGCTAGCTAACCCCAATACCGTCCTGAGTGTCTTTTCCTGTCTTATTCCATTGCTCTGTTTCTTACCTTTCATCTTTCCTGCCAGCTCATATATTTTTCTTGGCTCAGCTGATCGTGCTTCCAGAGCCGTGAATAAGCCACCTCTGCCCCAGCGGCCAGAGTCATCTGACGGAAGAAAGAAAATTTTCATCTGTAAGAGGCAAAGTCAAGCCCACAATTTAGAAAAACAAAATCACACAAGATAGGCTTGTAGAAGAATGATTTTTTCAAAGGGAAGGAAGGAACGATATATCAGATCTCCTAAGAGAATCATAGTTGGATTCCCAAATATGTTCAGGTTTCTGAAAGATACGCCTGGTCATCATAACAGAAAGGCAGCTCATAACACCACATGTGTTATGAAGAAGCAGAAATCTCTGGTGGGTCTATGACTCTGGAGGGTGGAGAGTGGACGGATAAAGCAGTGACAAGCACTGTTGATACCACAGCATACAACTCCCATTTTACAAGCAAGGAAGAGAAAAAGTTAAATGACTCATTCAAGCTCACATTAATGTAGCTGGTTGGCACCTGGTATTTATACTCATTCATACCACAACTGCTTATTTACCTGTATCACACGTCAGACATCATTCCAGGTACTGGGGTAATACAGTGAACACACATGCACACACACAGTCCTCTTCCATTAAGCTTATGTTCTAATGCAATGAGACAGTCAAAGACGTACGTTAATACATCAGGAGGGGATAAAGGTAAGTGGTGTAGAAAGAGGACAGAGTGACAGAGGCAACATACAGACTGTTTTATAAGCAGACATTTGAACAATGCTTGATGGGATTATTTGGGAAAATAGGGTTCCTGGCAGAGGATACAGAACATGCAAAGGTTGTCAGGGGAACACACAGGGAGTTTCTCAGAGAATACAGTTTTCTTCTAAAATGCAGCTTTGTTTCACCCTCTTAAAAAACTTGTGCAGAGGATGAGACAGATATTGTCCCATTAACATAGATTAGGAGGCTGACACTCAGGGAGAGTGGGTAACTCAACCAGGTAAACCAAAGAGCCAAGAGTCAAATCCACGCCCGCTGATTCTACAAGCCATGCTTTCTTGGCCACATGACACTGCACTGGGACCAGCCCTTAAGCCATGACTGTGCCTCATCCTCTCCTTTTCTTGGCACCATGAAGATGAGGCACGCTCCCTGTCCCACACCACTTCTCGTACCTACACAATGCACAATGAAGGCGTCCTCGGCCTGGGCCTGAGGGTGTGTGACGTCACCGCTGACATACTTGATGGAGGCTGGGTCTGGGTCTTCGCAGCCCAGCTCGGCAGCACCCCTGTCTTCCTCATCCTCCAGGTCTTCAGGCTCACTCTCCTCAGAGGGCAGGCAGAAGGACTGGTAGTTGTTGGACTTCCACCAAGCCATCCTTCAATAGGCCAGAGAGAAGAGAAAAGTAAGCTCTCCTTTGAGCACATTTTGCACTGCTATTCCCAAACAATAACTGCCAAGTAAAATGCAATTACAAACTCACCGATTGAAGTTTTCTGCTCAATTGTAAATAAACAAGTTTTAGTGATTAGCCCAACTATCTCTTGATTACACTTCAATAATGAGCAGCCACCAAATGTCCCTGTTTTTAAGAACATGACTAAAAGGGACTGTTCAAATAAACAATTCCTTGTCAACCATAATAAAATCTTTAAAATTTCTTGTTTCTCTGCTTTAGGTACTCAAGGCTTCTCACTAAAGTAGACTCAAGGTTAAAGCTGAATCTTTGAAAAAGTGTTCTGTGGAGTCAGGTGTGGTGGTGCACACCTGTGATCCCAGCTACTCCGGAAGCTGAGGCAAGAGGATCCCAAGTTAGAGGCCAGCTGGACAACTTAGTGAGAGCTGGCTCAAAATAAAAAATAAAAAGAACTGGGGAAGTAGATTGTGGTAGAGTGTCCCAGGTTCAATCCCTAATCCAAAAAAAAAAAAAAAAGTATTCTGTTACCAACAGGAACTACCAGGTTGATACTTTTTTGAATTTTTAAGTGATGTTCAATTGTGGAATCCTTTGCCAACTGTGACCCTCAGCTTGGTTAGTAACACAGACATACTTTTTTTCCATCAAATATATATTAAGGGCTTGGGGATATGGCTCAAGCAGTAGCGCGCTCACCTGGCATGCACGAGGCGCTGGGCTCGATCCTCAGCACCACATAAAATAAAGATGTTGTGTCCACCGAAAACTAAAAAATAAATATTAAAAAATCTCTCTCTCTTAAAAAAAATATTAAATTTCCCATATGAATATCCTTCCCTTCTCCACAATCTAGTAGAGGAGACGAGACCTACGTCACTGGAAATCACAGTACTTTATGGACATACTTTTTCTTATGTTCAGCTTCTTCCTTTGCCCTCTTCTTTTCCTCTATTAATCTCTTTCTCTTGGCTGCTGCTTCTTGTCTTCTTTTCTGTCTTTCTTCCAGTTCTTCTGGGCTCAGAATCTGCTTCCTTTTGGTGGACCCCTCCACTAGGCCTGGGATAAGAACCTGTAGGAAAGACAAGACCACAGCCAAGAAGATCAGAGACTTCCTATTCCTCTCAAGTCTCCTCCATCCTAAAGTACACTCCACAGAGGTAACTCGCGTAGGATTTCACAGAGCACAGCATCCCTGTGTGGTGGGCACTGGCCGCCAGGTAATCCAATTTAACATTCATATTTTGCATCGCACTGGCACGGCGCGCAAAGCACTAGCATGGCTGGTAGTCATTTTGATTCATCTCGTTAGTAATAAGGTGCTTACTTTTTTCTTTGATTGAAAGCATACACCGTAGGATGGCATTTAAAGTTTAAATAATTTTAACACGAATCTTTCTACAAATGTACAATTCCTTTTAATACAGTATTTTAGCATGATTATCTTAATGATAGCTAAGATTTAGAAAACACATTCTAAGCACAAAATACTGTGAACATTACATGTATCGTTTATGATTGCCATCATCTCTTAATGAAACAGGGTCATGATTATCAACAGCAGGATATGGTATTTTGATGTAACATGGTGATCCCTTTAGGGTGGCTTAGAAGAGGGACAGGCCTACTTTTACCTGTATTAAATTGTACAATATACTCAGCTTATTAATGTTTTTTATACTAGATTTTTACATAGCTTTTTATATAGGGTTCAGTTAATTTGTTATATTTTAACAGACACTTATTTCTTAACAAATCATCCTAAGATATAATTTTTTGGAAGACTTTATGATTTCACACAAATTAACAGCTCTTACACTGCCTTTATTTCGGAGTAACCGGCCTTCTTGACTTGTTTTCTCCAAAAGGGTTTTCTGAAGATTCACCAGTTGTTCAAATGATTTTCTGTCTTCCTTACTGGGCTCTTTAGAATAATCTTTACCTTCGAATAAGTACATATGGCTTTCTAAGAACATAAAACACAAAGTGAGAAATGTTAAGACATTGAAAAACAGGTTAATGCTATTCAAAGCAATAACTAGGTGAATAAGAGAACAGCCCTTACTCTAAAGGGCAAAGACCAGCTTGTGATGAAGGCATTTCATTTCCTGTTGCACTGACACTGATAAGTTTGGGTTCTATACATGTTCACTTTTCAAAGGACAGAGCCTTGGCTTAAAACGCTTTTGGGTCTACCCAAGATGATATGGGAATCTCTGCTGGATCCCTCTACCCTGCTGAGTCTCAAATCACTCATTCATTCCACAACTATTCCCAGTGTAAATCTCACTGACTTTTAAGAACCGCTAATAAAATCTCTACTTTTTAATTCCAAACACACTTTTAATACTTTTTTCCCTTTTTCTATAATATTAAAAGGAACAAGTGGCAATTCTATGAGAAAATGAAAAAAAAATCACAAAAAATAATCCCTTGGATTTATAATATTCTTTACAGATCTCACAAAGCATCTTCATGTTTTTTACATCCATTGTGTTATAGCTAACCCCACTTATGAAAGGGGAAACTGAGACTCACACAGGGATTAAATGGTCTTTCTGCTACAAAATGAACATGGCAGGTTTTTCTAATTCTAAGATCAATATGTTCTTTTCAGTAGATTAGTGTGTATGGAAAAGCAGAAAAAAGCTTGCAAATAATCATGGCAAAAACAACAAGAACAATAGTATAATCTTTTTTCTTTCTTTAATTTTTGCAGTGCTGGGGATCAAACCCAGGGACTCACAAATGCTAGGCAAGAACTCTAACACTAAGCGGCACCCCCAGCCGATAGAATACTCTTAAGTAGCACTTTATGCTATCAGAGCAATTTCACATCTAGTATCACATTTGATTTTTGCAGCTGTGTAAAAGAGTAAAGCAGACATTAATAGCACCATTTTACAGATGAAGACACTAAGGCCCAATGAGGCTAGGTGGTCTGCCAAGATCATGAATCAAGTGATAACCAGCCAAGACCAGTAAACACAGATAGGTGGGATAATAATTCAAAAGTGAAATGTATGTAATAGCACATGTTACCAAATAATTTTCACAGCATTATGAAATCAGCTATGTTTTCCCCAGAGAGTATGAAAGCAAAACATTTTCATTCTCAAGAGATCAACTGCTTCACACTTATACCCAAATCTAACCAGCCATAATTCTAATTGGCATTTGCTAATTAAATCAGCAGGGGGCTCTCAAAGAGGCACTCTATCAACAAGTGGAAAAACATAAAGAGCTGAGAAGTTTCAATTATGATCAACATATGTAGTATCATACTGCATGAAATTCTCAGCTTACCATATAACTGTGCTTTTTAAAAAACTTGGCATTAAAGATAAAGCAACCTTACTTTATACTTAATTGTGAATGGGCTGCTCTAACTACTCCTCTTTCATATTCATTTGTTATTTTTAACCATGCTTTATGTCTTCACTCTGTTTCGAAGAGGCAGCTGGAGCCCACAGGTCTAGACCCTCATCTGGGTCCTGCCAGAGGAACCATCTACCACAAAGAGAATCAAGACAGTCATCGAAGACAACATTCCAAATTTTAATCCAAGTAGAGAATCCAACAGTTAAACTGTCTGCAAAAATGTAATTTTTTTATAGGTAGACTGAGATATATAATTATCTTTCTGAAAACACTGCAATTTTATTTTGTTGTAGTAAATAAAGTCAATCTAGATGAGTATAGAAAAGGGTGGAAACTTGGTACTAAGGTAATCAAATACAACTTAAAAATATGACCACACACATCTATTTTTTCTCTCACCCGAAACAGCTAAAGGACAATACACAGATTTCTAAAAAGATATATGAGGCAATGGTAGATGAAACAGTGCACGAATTCTTTGGAAGATAAAAAGTGGATAAGAAGAGAACAACAGATTCAGAAGAGCTGTGGAACCAAAACACTGGTATCTAGCTGGGGCTGACTGCAGGAACAGAAACCCTTTCAGTCCTCCAAAAACTCAGACGCACAAGCAGAGGCACCACAGTATGGAGGAACTGAGAGGACCCGCACACCAAACACCAGGAGCACCACGAGCCCTCAGCTCCCTGTCTTTCCAATTTAAACCAACAATTTCACTGTAATGGTATAGGACTCGTCTTAGGATATAATGAGTTGTCCAGTGAAATCTTCAAATCTGGCTGTCTGAAAAGCTCCCCCAGTGCAAAAGCTGGCTTGCCAACCAGTGCTGTTGGCATGAGGCCCAAAGGCCACCCACCTGTTCACAACAGAGCTGCCTGTCAGCTTTGGGGCATTTCACCAGCACCCTGATCAGACAGGACACCAGATGTTTCAGGTAAACTGCTAACAAGAACAAGAGACTCCAAAACAAAATTTTTAAAAAGAAGAGGAAGAAGGAAAAGCAAATGGAGGAAAAAGAGATAATACAGTGGGCAGGGTAACACTTTTTGAAAAGATATAATAAATATCCTCCCTGAGATATATTTTAAAAAGCTATAATAAATGTCCTGGGGGAGGATATTATATCCTTGAAATGGGAATAGGATACGATTAAAACAACAAGCTGAGAACAAGAAAGAGTTCTTGAAGAATATAAATGTGATACTATCATAACAAATTTTTAAGATAAAACACAAGAAAAGTCCAAGAACTGTGTTCTGTAAAATAATGCCAGTTGCCTAGATTTTGAATTCTCCATATATTCCATAAAAACCACACCAGTCAACAAGGATAATCAAACCACCCCTAATCTAAGCCTACCACAAAATTAGGAGTCGGGAACTACTATCAACTTCCACTTGAAGGTAAACAGAGAATGAACATCCCAAACCAGCTGAGCTCTGAAGCCCTCACTGGTCTGGGGAGGCAGAGACTGCACAGGAGCAGGACAGTGGGGCTCTAGCAGTGCCAGACAGATGAAGTTCATCCTCCAGAATGAGGTCACCCCAGGAAGGGAGAGCAATGAGGACGTCTGAGATTGGTAGTTCAGAGCAGTGGCTGCTTAGGAGTTCAAAGGAAGGGCTGGAAGGAGACGCAGTCAGACATCTGGGGGCGCTCTGCTCTCGGGTGAGAAAGAGGTAATGCAGACAGCCTTCGACAGTCTATGGCAGGGAGAAAGAGAGAAGCAATGGGAGAAAATTCAGAAGGACAAAACCAAAAGCCTCGCCCAGCCCCTTCCCTTCCAGGAAAGGAAGCACCCTACTGAAGCCACTGTGCTTCTCTGTATTGATGGGAGAAAGAACTCTTTTTCTTGGGCGGTGGGGTGGGGAGGTACTGGGGATTGAACTCAGGGGCATGAACCACTGAGCCACATCCCCAGCCCTATTTTGTATTTAATAGAGACAGGTTCTCACTGAGTGCCTCGCTTTGCTGAGGCTGGCTTTGAACTCATGATCCTCAGCTTCTGGAGTCACCGGGATTACAGGTGTGCACCACTGTGCCAGGCTAGAAGGAACTCTTAAGAAGCTCAGTAAGGGTGAAAGATCTATATAATGAAAATTACAGAACCCTAAAGAAAGAAATCAAAAAAGACTTTAGAAGATAGAAAGATCTACCTCGCTCTAGGATAGGCAGAATTAATATTATCAAAATGACCATACTTCCAAAAGCGCTATACAGATTTAATACAACTCCAATCAAAATCCCAATGACATTCCTCATTCCTCATAGAAACAGAAAAAACAATCATGAAATTCATCTGGAAAAATAAGAGACCCAGAATAGCTAAAGCAATCCTTAGCAGGAAGAGTGAAGCAGGGGGCATCACTACACCAGATCTTAAACTATACTACAGAGCAATAGTAACAAAAACAGCATGGCATTGGCACCAAAACAGACTGGTAGACCAATGGTACAGAATAGAGGGCACAGAGACTAACCCACAAAACTACAATTATCTTATAGTAGACAAAGGTACCAAAAACATGCACTAGAGAAAAGATAGCATCTTCAACAAATGGTGCTGGGAGAACTGGAAATCCATATGCAACAAAATGAAATTAAACCCCTATCTCTCACCATGCACAAAACTCAACTCAAAATGGATCAAGGACCTGGAAATAAAACCAGAGACTCTGCGTTTAATAGAAGAAAAAGTAGACCCTAATCTCCATCATGTGGGATTAGGCTCCAACTTCCTTAATAAGACTCTTTTGGTGCCAGAATTAAAATCAAGAATCAATAAATGGGATGGACTCAAACTAAAAAGTTTCTTCTCAGCAAAAGAAACAAATCTGTGAGGTGAATAGAGAGCCTACATCTTGGGAGCAAATCTTTACCCCTCACACATCAGATAGAGCACTAATCTCTAGGGTATATAAAGAACCTCAAAAGCTAAACACCAAAAAAACAAATAACCCAATCAATAAATGGGCCAAGGACCTAAACAGACACTTCCCAGAAGATAATATACAATCAGTCAACAAATACATGAAAAAATGTTCATCATTACTAGCAATTAGAGAAATGCAAATCAAAACCACTCTAAGTGTTGGAGAGGATGTGGGAGAAAAAGGCACACTCATACACTGCTGATAGGACTGCAAATTGGTGCAGCCAATATGGAAAGCAGTATGGAGATTACTTGGAAAATTGGGAATGGAACCACCATCTGACCCAGCTGTCCCTCTCCTCAATCTATACCCAAAGGACTTAAAAACAACATACTACAGGACACAGCTGCATCAATGTTTATAGCAGCACAATTCACAATAGCTAAACTGTGGAATCAACTTAGATGCCCTTCAATAGATGAATGGATTAAAAACTGTGGTGTATATGTGTGTGTGTGTATGTATACACACACACACACACACACACACACACACAAATGGAATATTACTCAGCAATAAAAGAAAATAAAATCATGGCATTTGCAGGTAAATGGATGGAGTTAGAAAAGATAATGCTAAGTTAGCCAATCCCCAAAAACCAAATGCCGAATGTTTTCTTTGATATAAGGAGGCTGATTCATAGTGGGATAGAGAGTGGGAGATGGGAGGAACAACAAGCTCTAGATAGGGCAGAGGGGTTGGAGGGGAAGGGAGGAGGCATGAGGTTATTAATGATGGTGGAATGTGATAATTATTATCCAAAGTACAGGTATGAATACACGAACTGGGTGTGAATATACTGTGTATACAATCAGAGATATGAAAAATTGTGCTCTATATGTATAATAAGAATTATAATGCATTCTGCTGTCATATATGAATAAAAAATTTTTAAAAAGATCAGTAAAAACCCTCTCACACCAGCCCATATTGACTCCCTGTTGCTGATACAGGAGAACAGACATTTTAAAAATAAACATGAGAAAAAGAAAAAACAAAACAAAACCCCTTTCAAGTCTGAAATTCAAATATTTCAGAACAGAAAATGGACAAAAAGATAAATATTGGGGCTAAGGCTATAGTTCAGTGGCAGAGTGCTTGCTCAGCATGTGTGAGGCACTGGGCTCGATCCTTAACCACCACATTAAAAAAATAAAATAAGGGCATGCTATCTATCTACAACTAAAAAAAAAAAAAAGATATTGACCAAATTTGGGAAAAAAGAAAAAGGAAGACAAAATGATCTCCTACACCTCATGGGTCTTTTTTTTTTTTTCAATATTTATTTTTTTTAGTTGAAGTTGGATACAATGCCTTTATTTTTACTTCTGTTTTTATGTTATTTGTGCTGAGGATCGAACCCAGGCCCTTGCACGTGCGAGGTGAGTGCTCTACCGCTGAGCCACTACCCCAGCCCCCCACCTCATGGGTCTTAAAAGACCTAAAGCACATGACATAGTCAGTACTGTTGATGAACACAATAAATGTCCATAAATATTAGTTGCAATTTAAAAAACATTCTACTATTGAGAAGAGGAATCACTGTGCAAAGCACCATCATAAAGATAGCAGGTTTCACCAAATAAACTCCAGAGAAGATGTCTGCGTCAAGGGAGAAAAGGTTCAAATTTAATCCTTGAGACTGACAGGACCATAGACATTAATATCATCACTTGGATTCAAAGTCCAGCTTCAAGGGAACAATGATGACTCTGGCAGTTCTTGGACCAGGAAGCCTTAAGAATGTCATCAGATGACTACAGGGCTGGGTAGGAAGGAGAGGTCCCCGGAGCAGGACACAGGACTTCCCGTGGGGACGCATTTCACTCACACCCCAGCTTGAGGTGACGGAGTCATTGGCTCACCTAACCCCAACTCACTTCCTTCCTCCTGCTCTCTGATCCCTCCTCCAGCTCCAGGCAGGGCATCAGAGGCCCACTGGCCATTTTCTGTCTCTCCCAGGATGGACTCCAGGTCTACCTCCTCCAGGGTGCTCCCCTCAGAAGACAGCAGTTTATCCAAGCCAAATTTCAGTATGTCACTCAACTTGGATGAAAAAAACGAGAGATCCAGTTAGTTCTCATGAAAACACAGCTGAGGATGTGTGACTTGCTAAGTGTCTAACTGACACCAGGTGACTCTTTCCCCGATGGACTTTCTTCTCTTCCATCACAGATGACACCTGCCAGGCTGTTCTGGAGTTGGATGAGGAATAAGCAGAGAGGTGATAAATGATGATCACAGATGTTGACTTTGACAATTATTTACAATACCAAAAAAATATTTTGGCCTCCAATTTTTTTGAGGAGTGGGGGCAGATAAAATGATTCCCAGCATCTTTTATAGCACTCTCACCAGCCTTTTTTACAGGTACTTCCAGCAGTCCGAGAGAAGTCAGAGACCCTGTTGGCTACCTTCTTACCTCTCCCACTGCCAAACTCTTATAAAGAGAAGGTGCCACTGAATACCTCATCTCACCATGAGCTGCCACCTGTCCTTGCCAAGCCGCTTTGCTACTACAGTGCTTTATGGGACCCATTTTGGCAAAACCATAACCACCCTGATCACCAGACCCAAAAGCCCTTTCTCAATTTCAATCTCCCTGGACAGTCCTGTGGCACTCCCCATCCTGTCCTCTTGCTCCCCCTAGGGGATAGACTCAGCCTACTTCCTACGGCTACAAGAACCAGAATCTTAGATAGTGTTACCTGGCTTCACTTGCTACTTGCAACTCTCCACCTCCCTAAGTACTACCTCTTAGGAATTCTGAACCAATTGGGATCCACATCATGGGACTTCATTTTCATTTTGCCCTTTTAGATTTGGTTAGTTATCTCTAGATTGCCTATTCTGTAATTTGGAAACTTTAGCTTGAAAATACCTGAGATGAAAACTATGACAAAAACTAAGCAAAACCATACCTGATATATTTATATTTAACCTTGGTGTACATATATATATATATGTATATATATATATATATATGTGTGTGTGTGTGTGTGTGTGTGTATATATATATATATATATATATATATATATATATATATATATATATAACCAAGCCAAATGGCTTTAGCATTTAGTACCCAAAACAGAAGAAAGCCAAGTATTTATGATGAGGCTCAGTCCATACTGGGACCCTTCCCCCTTCCACTCCTTGGACTAAGTCTCCTGGCTTCCCTCGCTACTGCTCACTCACAATGTGTCTTTAAGGAACTACCCATTTTTAAAATGGAAACCACTTTATTACAGTAACTAAGAGCATGTAGTTGGAAGTTAAAGAGTGCTCGGATTAGAGTCATGAACCTGATGTTTGGAAAATTTCTTAAGATGGAGGTAAAGACGTCTATCTCATTTTTTTGTTATTCTTCTTCTGAAACAACTGGAAAAAGTGCACGTCACACATGCTTAGCACACAATAAGCATTCAATAAGTGTTCACCGCATCTTTATCTGTTCTATTTCTGTTGTGTTCTCCTTGTAAGACAAGGAACCTGCTTTCCTTTTTCAGGACTTCACTGCTCTATATTGCTTAGATTTATCAAACCAGAACCACGTCTTTTACTATTAGATTCTTTTAATAACTTAAAAAATGTCCTGCTGTATTTTGAGACAAGGCAGTGAGTTATCACCCTTGTTCTTGGCAACCATAAATAACTCACAGTCTGGTGGGAAGGAAAGAATCAAGACAGAACCAGAATGTGATTTCTTGCCATGGCTTGGGCAGGAAGTCCCACCGAGGTCCTCTCCAACAGCCAATAGTTTGTACTGGCCCAAGGATCTGGTCCCATGGCAGAGTTTGTGCCTGTGCATTTCACAATGATGCGCTAGCAGCCAATGTCACAGGGAAACCCCTGACTGAATGCCTGGAGCTCCCTCCACTGGGGAAGCATCGAGCATCTGAGAATTCGTCTCCTCTAACTCCTGATGCCTGTGCCTTCACAACAGCCCATGATGAGCTCCTCTCCCCAGGTCCCGTGAAGAAGTGTATTTAGACCCCTACAGTGTACACGTACCTCTCTCTCAAGCTTTCACCTTCCATTTGAAATTGCCTCTTCAATAGTGTGAAAATAAAATGCACAGCCTGCCCGGCCACCATGACAGATGAGCATGCAGAAGACTCAAAACAGAAAAGGCCAAAGACTCCACAGTTACTCTCTAAGATAAACAAAACTCAAGCAAACAAACAAAACCTAGGGTTCTTCTTTCAGGTTCTAGTACCCCCAAATCTGTGACCCTTTCCTGCAGGTCAATGACTCCCTAACAAAAACAGCACCATCCCTGTCTGCAATGCTGATGTGTAAAGATACAGATGTGAGAAAACTGCCATTTTTTAACTCATGCTTGGGCTAGTTGTAAATTTGATAATTCTGCTTGTAATACTGTGTAATTTTTTTCCTTTCATATACCTCTTGAATTTTTTGTTTGATAAGCTGATCCTTTTAAAAGCCTGGTTTTTCTTGTGAACTTTTCTAATTCCTTTCTCTTCTGAGTTTCCCTCTAACAATAATTTATATTGATTTTTACTACAAACTCTGTTGACTAAAGCCTACATTATTTTCATCTTTCTAATTTCTATCCCTATCTTCCTACTTTCTACTCTCATCTTTCAGGCTTAAAGGCTTAAAGCCATCTTTGAACTTGCTCTCTCTCACTGCCTGCCTCAAAACAAGAGCCAACTCCTGTCATTTCTCTGCAGTTTCCTACAGCAGACCTTCCCACAGCTACTACCTTTTGTCAGACATTTATTACTCTCTTCACGCCTGAATCATGCTAGATACTAGGGGTTGATCTCTCTGCATCTAATCCCTCAAAAGGACCTGGGGTATATTATAATATAGGTTCAATTTTATCTCAAAGGCTGCTGCTAAGCCTCCTACCAAAAGAGAGCTCTCTAGGATATTCTAAGCCAGCATTTGACTCCCATCTAATTTTTCCTTCTTCAAGCAAATTAACTCTAGTGCTTTCACCCCTATATCCTATGGCATAATTTTGAATTCCTAATCTTGTTCACTCATCTCTTGAGTATGGAATGAGTACTGTAAGTCACTACTCAAAGGGTCTGGGATTAAGGAGGAGGTATGGAACTAATCATCACTGATTAAAAAAAAAAAAAAAAAGGAAGAAAAAAAAGAACTTAAACAAATTCTCTCTGAGGTAACTCGTGGCACACTCATCTTTAGAAGCCATGAAGAGATTAGATCCATGATGTTCAGTTACATGCTCAAAGTCATACATCCAATAAGGGATAAGATGTGAATTTCAATCCAAGTTAGATGGTTCAAAGCTCATTCTCTTTATTCTATTTTCTCTGCCTTTAAATGCCACCCTCATTTTTAGCTTGTATGGCACCTTGCATGTAGTTAGGTACTGAGAGGGTAAGAATTAGGCCAATGAAAAAATGTGTAATTTGCAACAATGGGTGGTTAATGCTGGTCCTTTTTATTTGCATTCTCATCCACAGAGAGTACTGGTTATAAATCATGAGACTCTAAAAAGAACACATTTTACCTGGAGGTCAGTATCAGCCAAAGGTTTCTGGGCTCCCAGAGTAAAATGGCCTCTTTCTATGATCGTGTTGGTGAGCTGCAGTTTGGAGGCTGCTTTCCTATAAACTATTTCTTCCACAGTGTCTCGGCCAATCAGTCGGATCACTTTCACAGCCCTGTACGGGAGTCAAATGAGAGCAGTGTTATGAGTCTGCAAAGCTGGGGAAAAAAGCATGCCAGGAAAATATACCTAAAAGGAAGCAGAACCAAATGCCACATTCAGGGAACAATGAAAAGGACACTGCTCATTGGGACCTGAGCATTTGTTAGAGAAATCTGGCCTCAACTTCTTCCTGAACTTTTCCCCAAAAGAGTAAGAGGAAGGAAGATGAAGTGACCACTATTGGGCCTACATGTGTAGCCAGGATAACGCCTGGCAGGCATGTTACCTCAAGTCAAAGGGTAGCTGAACACAACTTTGTTTCCTCTTTGTGGTACTGGGAACCCAACCCAGGGGAGCTTTACCATGAAGTTATATCCCTAGCCTTAAAAAAAAAGTTTTGAGACAGGGTTTAGGTAAGTTGCAAGGTTGGCTTTAAACTTGATCTTCCTGCTTGAGTCTCCCATGCTGATAATGATTACAGGCATGTGCACCCACTGGCTTTAACTTCATTTTTAAACTGAATTAGGATCTAACGTGAGAAACATGAACTAAATAAATTCTAAGTTTCTTCTAATCATTTTGGAATTTAACTGTTCTTTTCAACAAAGTGAGTCTGAACTGATCACGTGACCACTGATCCCCCAACATGACTCTACAAGCCAGCAGCACAACGGGGTTCAAACCCAGTGGTCTCTCAACTCCAACGTGGCACTGTTGTCAGGTCTACACTGTCCACCTTCCTCCCCAATCCACAGATGCAAGCCAACAGAGCAGAAAGGTGCCAATGTCTAACTCACTCACTTGTTCTGGCCAATTCGGTGAGCTCTGGCAGCTGCCTGCAAGTCATTTTGAGGATTAAAATCACTGTCAAAAAAAATAACAGTATCTGCTGCTGTTAAGTTCATGCCAACTCCACCTGAAAACGATACAAAAAAGGAGTATGATCAGCAACACACAAATAAGGAACTAGAAAACACACAAGGCAGGACTGGGTCATACTGAAAATCTGAAATCAGTCCAACTGACTGGTTTCATCCTTCAAACTGACATTTCTACCCCAAAATTCAGGTTTTGACCACCCTACAGTGGTCAAAAGTGCTACCTCACCTTTCATTGCGTGAACTGGGAAAATTTAATTATCAACTATAACAGAATGAGAGGTAAGCAGAAGAAAAGGATGCTTAAGTTAATTACGTGAAGCCATTTAATATTTGTTTGAAAACCTTGATTGGATTTTGCTTCAAACAGTCTGTGAATAAGGACACAAGTTCTTTCAGAAAACAGCTCCAAAAATAAGAGGTCTGGGGACTGCAGTTGTAGCTCAGTGACAGAACACAAGTGATAGAACACGTGAGGCACTGGGTTCCTTCCTCATCACCACATACAAATAAATGAAATAAAGGTATCATCTGTTATGGTTTAGATGTGGTGTCCTCCAAAAGCTCACATGTGACACAATGCAAGAAGGTTTGGAGGAGAAATGACTGGGATATGGCTTTAACCTAATCAGTGAATGAATCCCTAATGGGATTAACTGAGTGGTAACTAGGGCAGGTGGGTGTGGCTGGAGGAAGGGGTTCATCGGGCACATGGCTAAGGGGTATATATTTTGTATCACAGGCTTCTCTTTGATTAATGTGGAAACTGTACAGAACACACTCTAGCCAGGGTCGTTGGAGCTCATTGCTAAAACAAGCCTAAAAGGGCTTGTTCCAAGAACTGAATGAAGGGTTCCTTTCCACAAGGACTACTAACTCCCGGCTGGATGTAAGACAAGCCAGGCAGGAACATTCTCATTGAAGTCTTCCGATAAAATCAAAGTTGGAATAAAGAAATACTAATGACTGAATACGGAGAAAGGCTAAGTTATACCCAATAATAAGAGCTACACTTCTACTTTATTACTGCCAAGCACTGCTCATGGCACTTTACATGCATTGACTCTTTTAACCCTCACAACAACCCTGTGTCCTTGCTAGCACTATTCTCATTTTGCAGATGCTGAAATGGAAACAGCTAGATGAAGGGATTTATTTGAAGTTGCACCACTAGAAGATGAAACAGTCAGGATTCCATCCCATATTCCAGAATCTGAGGTCATTACTCCTGGGACAGAGACAGGGTCTCACAGTGTTGCCCAGGCCGGCCTTGAACTCCTGGGCTCAAGCCATCCTCCTGCCTCAGCCTCCTGAGTAGCTGGGACTGTAGGCATGCACTACTGTGCCGGGCTCCAGAACCTTTTTATCCACTGTATGCTAACTATCGAGGCAGTCATCTCATTTGAAAATCTGTTTGTGTTCCATAAGAATTATCTTTCTCTTGAGTTAATAGTGGCTAGGGCAGCCCTTGTTCACCAAAGATGATATTTTAAGCTGCACTTAGTTGTTTGGGACATATTCCTAAGCTATCGCTGCCATCTGCCGGCAATATGTGGTAACAACCTCGTGGAAAGCTGGAAGGAAACATTAAATGAAAATGCGGCACATCTATAGCTACAACATGATGGCACGTATGACAGTCAGTGTGAGAAAAGGCTAATGTCCAGGATTGCTTCAGCTCCTAGATAATCTACTCTGAGGCCTCCAAGGAGATTAACTAATTTTAGATGTTTCAAACATTTGCTCTCTAAATATGAAAAATAAAATCTTAAATGCATAAATGGAATTCCTCTCCCAACACTGACCATGCCTTTGACCAGATCCTTTGAGCTTCCCCTAAGACTAATCATGAGACAATGGGATTGAATGACAGGGTGTGGTATATGACCTGGGAAGAGACTGGACCAAAGGAATCTGATTGTATCTTATTATTGGCTTTAAGAGAGAGGTAAGACACACACTGGAGAAATGATCTCCAGATACTCAAGGATCATATCTAACACTTCTTTTATAGACCCATATAGTACAAAGCACTTACTAAGTGCTTTCTATATAAGGGTGACCTTTCGTTCCATAAAGACATTAATCTCTCTTTCATCAAGGACACAATTCCTGTTTGTGTTCCTATATCTATTCCATCAGGATTACCATCAAAAAAATAAGATCATAGATTATGAATTCAAAATTAATTTAGGGCTTTTTGATTCAGAATGTAAGAAAAATTCCATTTCCCCAAACTGATTTCAAATTATTTAATACTATGTGAAAGCAACTGGCAAAACACCACAAGTGTCATTTATTTATGATTAAGTCATATGGACAATACCATAATAATTATAAATAGCTGTCAGTTTCACTCTAGTCACATTTTAAACAACAAATCTTTATTAAACTTTATAACACTCTTCCAGAGGTACTCCTGGAGGAAGGGAAACTAGAAAAGAGATTATCTTATTTTCCAAATTCATGGCTGGGAAGGAGAATGAATGAATGTGAATAAAACTTTCCCCAAAATTAAAAACAAAACAAAACAGGACGTTCCCGGTCAGTGGTCTAAGTGGATTAGAATTACTTTCCAACAGGCCCAGGTTTCAGCCTCACTTCTCACGATCACAGCTTCACAGGTTGAACAGAAAAGAGCTCTACATGAGAAGTCCAGGACTAGGCCACGTAAGTGCCTCGATTCAATACTCCTTGGTAAGAACCTCGCCTTTCAGAGAATTAGGGGAAAACGTACCAGTGGTGGGATGACTGTCTGCTTCCTCAACACCCCTGGGCTTACCTGCCCTGGTGCTCAGGAGAAAAACAAAGATGGGCTGCTGTCCAAAGTTCTTGATGGCCAGGTGTCTCTCTTCGCCTCTCACAGAACCGTCCACACGCTCATAGCTGTAGCCTTTACGTAGAGAAGACAACAACCACACACAGGTCCTTACTCTTTGCAAGGACTCTTAGGAAATAAAATAATCGAGTCATTCCTAAGCCAATGCCTATTTGTCCTTTCCACACCCAAGCCTGCCCTACTTTCAATAAAGCCCAAGGGAAAGATCTCAATTGTTTTATAACTTGATCTTGTTTCTTATTTTATGTGGAACTGAGGATTCAAACCAGTGCCTCTCACATGCCAGGTAAGGGCTCTACCACTGAGCCACAACCCCAGTCTGAAAGATCTAAATTTAGGGGAACAATTCATCACTTCACAAAAAAAAAAAAAAAAAAAATCACCATCACACACTAGCCTGGGTTTTAAAAACACAGGCAGCCAAAGTCTCTGGCATTTGCAGAGTTAATATTTGGTTTTGACTCTTCCCAGGCCACCCAGGCCACCCTAAATATCCACACGCTGGCAGTTGCTGCCTGCTGAGACACAATCCTGACTTAGGCCAGCAGTAAGACAAGCACTTGGGAGCCTGCCTGATGACCCAGCACCTGCTTTTCAGTGAAGCTCTAGGGCTCTCCACTTGTCACCACGCATCAGGTTAGGAAGGGGAACTATAATCTCAAGTCATGTTTTGGCACTCGAGATTCCTCAGTGTGCCAGTAGCTGAAGTGTCCAGTTACTGCAGTACTTGGGGGGCATCAAGTGGATCTGAGACACCACTCTCAACTAAACTTTAAAACAGTTATTTCTGAGGCTGATACTCTCCCACAGGCTCAAAAATCAACCCCTGTTCAAGCTTTGTCCCATTATCCCACATCAATTTTATTATATATTAAGCAGAGTTCTCAAGTAACTGCCTACATTCCCTATTGTCACAGAAATAATTGCTCTTACCCTCCCCCTGCTTGATTTGTGGGATCTCCATACTATCAATCTTCATTTTCTTACTAATCCTGAATAAGTACACAACTGCTGAACTGTCACGAGACGCTGCAAGTGTTTGTCGCTGAAACTCCACTCACACATTTTTGAAGCCACTCAACATTTTCACAACGTCTGCTCCATACCCATCACCTGCATCACCTGGTGAGAATGTGTTACTTCTGCCCATGCATCTCTATCCTGCTGTTGATCCTTGCTTCACACACCACTGTCCACTCTCCTCAGCCTTTTCACCTTATTTGTCTTTAACCTTTTCCTAGGTAACCTTCCCACACCCCTTATGATTCTCAGATGATGTAGTGGCCAAGGGGAGTCACCTTTGTAGTCCATATAGTCCTGGAGAATATCCAACATCTGGGTCATCTGAGAGAAGAGTAAGACGCGATGGCCCCTGGCAAGAAGAAGAAAAGGAGAAACTGCCAACTCTAGTAGTGTTTAAGGGGAGTGACCCTCAGGCAAAATCTGCCAAAGAGGACAACTTTACACATAAGGGAAATGCTAAAGTAGAAATATCAATGTCCTGTAACTTTCTCAGAAACTATGAATACTTTATACAAGAAGACAAAGTGCCTCCACATGTAGCTGCATCCCTCAGAGCAGTCCCAGGGTACCTGTCAATTCACCAGGGAGTGTGGAAGCCCTGGCGTAACCAAAGAGCCTCTTTCTGGAATATCACTTCACTCAATGAAAACAGAAGTTTCATTTCAATAGAAAAATAAATACACATGTGAAGAGTAAAGGCAAAGTTCAAATATGTGTGCACCCGCTCCCCAAGATCCTGAAGAGCTACGGAAGGCTATCTACTGCTATTCCCACTTGGAGGTACAAGTCATTACCATCTAGAAAAGTCGAGAAGCATGTTAGAGAAGCAATCCCCCATGGTACACAAGAAACTTACATATAGAGAGTGAAGAAAGGAAAGGAAAATTCAAAATAATGTAGAAGGAACAAAGTCAAGGTGACAGCCCTTCTTATCAGACATTGTTTTAAATTTGCCTGAACAAATAAGGACAATGCTGTTAAAACAACATTCTTTTTAAGAAAATGAACTTACCTTAAGGTTGCCAGGAGAGTAAGACCAAGAGTTAGGGAGAACATCGGCCAGACTCTAGCTCCAAATTGTTGGAAAAAGCACTGAGTTTGAAGGTGAGTACCTCGATTCTTATCTCTCTCTGCCACTTACTACCTATATGACATTGGGCATGACCTTTCGAGGTCATGAAAAACTTGGACAGAAGGTATCTATAGGTTCTTCTCTATCTCTAACACACACACTTATGGTAGATACGTCAAAGGCCATAAAATACAGTAAGACGTGTAATTTTGATTTTTAACAATTTTTTATATTTACGTTTTAGTCATAGTTGAACACAGTACCTTTATCTATTTTATTCTTTCAATTTCTTTAGTTGTAGATGGACACAATAACTTTGTTTTATTTATTTATATTCTTGTACGTGGTGCTGAAGATCGAATCTCCTGCCTCACGCATGTGAGGTGAGTGCTTAGTCACTGAGCTATTTATTTATTTTTGTGTGGTGCTGAGGATTGGACCCAGGGCCTCGCATGTGCTAGCTAGGCAAGCACTCGACCACTGAGCCACAACTCCAGCCCCAAGACATGCAATTATTTAATTTGCAAAAGACTGGGCAATTTTGACAAATCTGAAGTTTTAGGTTAGTTCAGGCCACACCTGGGGCAATCATCCTAAAGGCACAATTCTGAAATTCTTGAGTCTCTGGTCTTTTCCTAGACTCCCCCTTTCCTGTGGTGATGAAGATGTACATGCTGGATACCAGGCTGCTGAACACTAACCAAATCTCATCTTCTGATACCCAACTTGCATTTCTGGGAAAGAGTATTCCCCAACTACGCCTTGAGTTTAAATCAAATCCCAAAGATTAACAAGAACCAATGTTTACTCAACCTTTACTATGTGTCAGTTCAACTCAAGGAAGCAGCAGGCAATTGTAAAAGAAATGCTCAGTGTTGACTCGTCCTTGTGGATGCAACCAACATAGTTGGACTGATGAGGTGAACACACACTGATCAACAAGGTAGCAGAGTAAGGCAGGGCTTGCCAAGTCCTGGACTGGGATCCTAAATGCTGTAGGAATTCAGAAAGAAAGGATAAAGGTGAAGGAGTGGGGTTGGATGAGATGGAATGGGGGGTGGGTGTACAGTTGCAGAGAAAGTAGGCATTGAATTCCAGGCTTCTAAAAAAGGGAACTTGAATCAGTCTCAAGAATCAGTAAGTTCCTCATTATTCAGGTTTGAACCAGTCACTCCCTAGAGCAGTACATGTCAACCTATTCCTACCTGGAATGCAGGAATGCCAGCAGCTTATCCAGCAGGTGAAGTTTCCCACTAGCCTCAATCAGGTGGTCTCCAACTTCAAAAGGCTCTGGCTCCACACCTGGAAAGCAGAGAGCCCAATCCTAATCGTGTGCCCTGAGTCAGGGCAAAGTTCTTGAGTAGAAAACTCAATAGATAGCCCACAGCAAGAGAGCCCAAGCTCTTTCTAATGCAGTAGGCCCTTCAGTCTCACCTATTCGAGGCATTTTGTAATTATTTGCTTAATACCACCTGCAGAGCCTGGCACATCCAAAAGTCCAATAAATATTTATCTAAGAAACAAACTCACTCTTTAGGAAACTGAGGGAAAGGAAGATGCCAGAGATCAAGAAGATCCACAAAGGAAATTCTAAGGCTCTCACTCTAGATAAGGAATCAAGAAATAGGCTTAGGTGTGTATAAAAGTGATTCTCAAGGTACAGGTGGCAGTCAGAATATTCTGGAAGATGTACTTCAAAATCTATGTTCCTAATGCCCCTCCTCCCTTAAAAAAAAAAGTTCTAATGTGCACTTGATTAAAGTTCTGTTAAACTTTTAAACAGCTCATAATGCCACTTGGCAAAGACTCCTTAAAACAAGTACAGCAGACTTCCAGGGCCAGAGAATCGCCCATCCGAGTGCATCCAAACCCCAATGGGAATGAAAACGAAACACTACACATAAATTTGTGGCAACAAGAGCAGTGCTTAGAGGGACATGTACAGAAGTCACTAGGATGAAAGGAGAGAGCAAAGGGCACAGAGCAGGAGCACACAGGCAGGAAGAAAGGCAGGAAAAACTGCTACCCCAGAAGCTGAGTGAAGAGCTTCCCAAGGAGGAAGCCATCTGCTGTGTCAAGGGATCTGAGAGGTCAACGAATCGTGAACTGACAATGCCTGGGCATCACAGAGAACACGGGGAACTGGGCGTAGTGACCGAGAGGGCTCAAGACGAAAGGAAATCCAATCCTGAAGAAGGGTCAGATGAATCCCCATTATGACCCATTCTGTAAACTGCCAGTTTTCCTCTCCACAACTGTCAATATCATGAAAGAAAGAAAAGCTCCCTGCCCTCCAAAAAAGCTTAGAAACATTTCTAGATTGTAGAAAAGTAGAGTCAAGGCAAATGCAATGGATCCTGCATTAAGAGAGAAAAAGGAAAGCAGCTTAAGGGATATTATGGGACATGTGAAGAAATCTTCAGTATGATTTACACTAGATATCATTAATATAGAGAAAATGAGAAAGAGCAGAGTAGACACAGTAAATGCAGCAGTTCTGTTGAAGAGTCCGGCTACGATTTTGGTTACAGAACTACTAATGAAAAATAATGGGGGGAAACAGGACACTGGCTCACCATCAAACAAATACGGGTGATCCACGCACTTTCGAAGCTGGGATAAGATATTCTGAAGTTTAACTTTCCTTGCCATCTCATTTTCAAATGCATCTGAAATTTTGAAGATAGAGAGGAAAAGGGACTAACAAATCAAAACACAAACAAAACACAAACATAACCTTACTCATTTCATAGTATTTCCCTCAAATTTATACTAAACTCCCAAATGGCAATCAACTGCACTGAGAATTAAAATCATATCCATATGGGATTTTCTTACTCATCACTTTGTTTTGAGAAGGAAGTCTACAAGGTGAACTCAGCAGTGCTTTGTTAAAACAATTGTAAACTTCTAAAATTTCTTCTTTAACTGCTATTGTGGTTTTAAGAGGGGAGAAAAAAGCAAATAGAGGATAAAAATCATGAATAGACACTTGAAAGTGTTTGCTATATTGCATGCATAAGAAAAACCACGCAAGAGGAAAAAGGGAAATTCCATCATGCAACAACCAAGTCTGAGCTACACTTAACACTGCTATTGTTCCACGTCATTCAGAATACAAAATTCTACCTTATATTCTTGCTACACAAAGTGAGTGTAATCATAAAATATTTCCCTGCACAAAAATCACATCCCCTTTTAGTTTCTTAATGGACCAAGTGCCCTCTGAATACCTAGGTCTTTCATCAAAATAGCCTTGTAGTATTTTTTCTGCAGTGCTGACATGCCATGGTATATCACGACTTCTGTCTTCTTGGGAAGTTCTGTAGCTACCTCTGCTTTCACTCTCCTCAGCAGAAACGGCTGCAAGAGGTTGTGCAGTTCACTTGCTGTGGAAGGAAAAACATACAACAGTGTGGTACAAAAATACAGCAGAGGCGCCGAACTACTAGAGAACATGGAGCAACTCACTTTCCTCATTTTCATGCTAATTCTGCGTTCTAGGTCAGTACAGTAACTTTTCACAGTACAGATGCTCCGGGACTTACAAAGGGATTACATTCGTATAAACCCATCACAAACTGAAAATATCTTACACGTAAAAAATGCCTTGAACAGACCTAACATACCAAACACCACAGCTCAGCCCACCCTACCTCAAATGTGCTCAGCACTTACATTAGTCTACTTGGCAAAATAATCTAACCCGAAGCCTCTTCTATGAAAAACTGTGAATACTTCATGTAATGTGCTGAATGCCTGTGACTAAACAACTGACAACACAGAGCACTGTGTGGTATCAGTTACTTACCCTCAGGGTCGCCTGAGTCACTGGGGAGTTGTGCCTCACTGCTGCCACCCAGCCTCACAGGACAGTACCTCACAACCTATCCCAAGCCTGGGAAAAGACTGAAACTCATGCCTTCTTATGGCTGAAGAGCATCCCATCCTGTATCTACACCACATTGTCTTTTTATCTGCTAATGCACATCTAGGTGAGCTCCACACTCTGGGTACTGTGAAGAGTGCTGCAATGAACACAGGAGCACAGACATCTCTTGACGTGTCAATCCCCTTCTTCGACTATATACCCAGTATGGGATTGCTGAATTGTACAGCAGTTCTATTTAGTTTTCTGAGGAAACGCCATCCTGGTTTTCACGATGGCTGTACCATCTCCATTCCCACCCTGGTGTCTCAGAGTTCCCCTTCCACCACAGCCTTGCCAGCGCGTGGTGTCTGTAATAACCATTCTAAAGGGGGGAGGGGGTTTCCCAATTTTTTCCTGATTTGCATTTCCCTGATGATTATATTGAACATTCTAATATAACTAACAATAATGCATTTTATATCTTAAACCAGTTAGAAGACAGAATTTTGAATATACTCACCATAAAGAAATGATAAAAGTTTTGCTATATGATATGCTAATGACCTAAGTGATCACTACGCAAAACATCAACAGGTATAAATATGTACCTCAAAAATAGGTACAAATAGTTACACCAATAAAAATTTAAAATTCAAAGTACAGTTTCTATTGAATGTTGCTGCTTTTGTAAAGTGGTAAAGTCAAAAAATTATAAGCTGAACCACCATAATTAGAGGACCAATCATTTCTCCCTTTACTGGGTTCTTCCTATTCCTTCTGGACTTGTTACTGGCTTTTAGTCCCCAAACTACACCACTCAAAGAACTGGATTCTTCGTAGGAATAATCTCATTTTCAAGACACTGTTTTCCAGGGTATTCTTCATTTCATCTCACTGATCAGCATAAAGCCTAGAAATGCAGCGTGAGAAATACTGTCTCCATGTTTATGACAGTTAAGTGAGGCTCAGAGAAATCAGGCCACTTATCCAAGGACACACAGGTGAATGTGAAAATGGCGAGCATTAAAAGTGGATTTTTTAAAACTTCTAATCCCTTGTTCCTTTACAGGCATCTTAGACTTCAAAAGCTACACTAAGTTGGAAGTATACATCATGTAGGAAAACCAGAAACTGAAAACAAAAATACAATCAACCTGTTAAATGTGAAATTCAGATAAACAATTCATAGCTCTTCAATACCAGTGTGTCCCTTGTCATTTGTATTAGATGTCCCATACCTGACAACTCTAAACATGGGAGTAATCAGGTTCGCAGGTCATCTTTACCCTGTGGTTTGGGAATTTTTGCTCTAAGAACCCTCTGCAATTCATATTTAACCAGCACACACATAATCACTGGGTGGCCCCCTGCCATCTGTTTTGGACAATCATCCTAGGGTATTCAGATATTATGGGAATGTTCCACAAGGCAGAGAGGCAAAGGTATCTAAGAGAAAGCTACGGTTGTACGAATGAAGGCTTCCCTTTTCCCTTCCACGTCCCAATCATCTCAAACTTCTGGTTAAAAGGAAAGAGCAGTGTTGCAGAATTCTTAACAGTAGTCTGGGAATATAGCATGCACTTACTGTTCTGCACTGGCAAGTGGCATGGAAAGTTAACAAAGTCTATAATTTTTATAAATTACAAGTTGAAGCCGCATGGTAACATGAACTTGAGGCATGAGGATGGTAAGCTGAAGGCCAGCCTATGAAACTGAGCAAGACCCTGTCTCCAATTTTTTACAAAAGGACTGGGAAGAGCACCCCTGGGTTCAATCTCCATACCACAAAGAGAAAAAAAATTGAAAGAAAATTAGAAGTTGGTTTTAAAAAAACACACATATCAGTGGGTACTTTCTGTTTTTTCCAAAAATGAACCAATAAGCCCCAGTGCAGAATCATGTAACAAACAAGTAAGAGCCATGGATAGCAGACAAGTGGACACCACATGAGGGACCATCATCTGCCTTATATCTGTGGTGGATTTTCTCCCTGGAAGGCAGTCTCCGGTTATTGATTCTCTTCCTTTTCAATCTACAACTCTTATGCATTAGGGAAGTTTCTGTGTCAAGGTCCCTTGGGGATAATTTGCTGAATGGGAATTAACCTGATTTGGACTCTTTTTCAATATCCCGGTAACGTTCAACAAAATCCTCCATCTGTTCCTTGGAAAACAGGTCAGGTTCCACAAAACTGAGGAGAGAGTAGAGCTCTTGGAGGCTGTTCTGGATAGGAGTTCCAGTCAACAGGAGACTGAAGACCACCGAGAACTAGAATATGTAAACAAACACAATTAAAAATCTCTATCACTGGGAAGCAAAACCAAGTGACCCATCACAACATTTATTTGAACACAGAGGGACATGATCTAACACAATGAACCAAGGTAAATGAAATCAGAAGGCTCAGGTTCAAGTTGTACACTCTATTTAATGTGAGAAATAATACCTCTCCAGTTTCAACCATAAGGAGGGGATAATAATCTGTAAGAAGACACTCTTGTAAGCATGTAAGTGACATCGCGTTGTAAACTCTTGAGTATTACATGAGTATTCACTAGGGTTACTAAATGCAATCTATGTGAGGAGTCAAACTATGTTATGACCTACATGGGGGAATTAACGGGAGTATCTCAGTAAACACATTCATTCAAAGAGTTTGAGAAGCCAGAGTTATTTATAGCATCAGGCCTCTATGCTACAAGCAAGCAGCAAGATTTACACTGACACAATGTCTGTTCATAAACTTTGCAATATATCAGAGTCAAGATATCAAGATTTCTAGATGTTTCTGGATAGTAAGCCATGGACAGTCCAACATAAAAAGGGATTCTGTAAATTTTGAGAAACAGGGCTGGGAATGTGGGTCACCAGCAGAACGCCTGCCTAGCATGCATGAAGCCCTGGGTCAATCCCCAGCATTTCCAACAGAAAAAGGAAAAACACTGAGAAACAGGTAGGAACACAGAGGATAAGAGACTAATGAAGGAAGAAAAACAGTAACAACAGATATCAGGCCAAGCAGGTCAACCTCTGAGCTGACATTAACAAGAACTTACACCAGCAGAATTAAGTAATGTGGAAAAGTCACATCCTATGCATGTATATTATTTTAAATATAGAGTACAAACTCTTGGGAAGGACACGTAATCAAGGGTCCCTAAAAAGAAGGCAAAGAGGACAGCAGAGATAGAGGATGCCCTACCAGGCAGGGGATAACAATATTTGAAACTAATAAAAATGATGATATCTTCAGTAAAAACTCTAAACACTGCAACTTTTAGGCCAATAAATATTAAATACATAATCCAGGTCTAAGATTTTCCTCTAAATGACCTCAAATTTAAGTGATTTATTATAGGATGAGGACCAAATTTTGATTATCTCAGAAATTAACAAGTGTGGTCTCATGAATGAGCAAACTTTCAGGTCAACAAGGAGAAGGTACTTCACATTTCATTGGCTTCTCAGAAACAAGGGCAGCCCCAGGCCACAATGATCTTTCTCATCTACTTTGCCAAATGATACAAGAGATCAAGAGAAGGGAATGCAATCAAGTGTATCATACTAAAAATACAACAGACGAGAGACTGAAGGCAATATGCTGTAAGAAATTGGTCTCTTCATGACTCCATGTGAACGGTAAGTTTCTAAATAGGTAAACTGGGGGAGGCATAAGGTATATCCAATGCATCTGCAACTGCAGACAGGAGTATAAGATCTTTATTTGTAAAAAAAAAAAAAAGAGAAAAATTAAAAGCACTCAAAAGAGTTGAAACATCTCCAAAAATACAATGCATTTTATTGGGGTAGGGTCTGACACATTTGATAACTAGATTTTAGTAAATGTTATCTTCTACATAATAGAGAAAGGAATAGTAATTAGCCATATTAAATACTACTTTTGTCACTGCCCTCCAAAACAGGTTTATTTAGCTCTGCAGAAGTCTGACTATAAAAGTTTTAATTTATGAGATGGACATCATTATCCGAAGTACATGTATGAAGACACGAATGGTGTGACTCTACTTTGTGTACAACCAGAGATATGAACAATTGTGCTCTATATGGGTAATGTGAATTGTAATGCATTCTGTGGTTATATATTACAAATTAGAACAAATAATAATAATCATAAAGTTTCCATTTAGTTGGCTCTGTATAGACTAGACTAAGTGGTTTCAAAGGGGAGTTAGAGGGGAGAAGAAACGGTGGACAGATGGGTATAGGATTTCTGAGCCAGGAAACCTGCTCTGCATGATACTATAGGGTGGAAACATGCCATCGCCTGTTGTTCAAACTCACAGGACACGCAACAGCGAGTGAATCCAGCATTACGGACTCTGGTGACACTGAGGTGCCAACGTAGGTTCATTAGTTTTAACATCTCTCTTCAGGGAGAGGCTGAGAATGGGGGAAGCTAGGCTTGTAAAGGGGCAGGGGATATATGGGAACTCTCTGTACCTTCTATTCAATTTTGCTGTAAACCTAACTTGCTCTAAAAAATAAAGTCTATTAAAAAAGGAAGGGGGGTGTGTAAAAACTAAGACTATCCTTTGAGTTTACCTCCGAGAGTGTCTTATGCAGCAGAGAGCTTTGGCTTTTCAATCTGTGGGCTTCATCCACAACAAGAACACTCCAGGAGAAGCTGTGAGAGAAAATCCAAACTTTCAGTTTCGTGTAGCTCAAACATATTTCACAACCACATCTTACTATACAATTATGACGTGTTAGACTAACAGCCCACTCTGTTAGAAGCATACCTGGCATCGTGACCTCCCTATCATGAAAGGTTACCATGTGCTTTGTTTGTTTCCCTCAGATGAGAAAGATCTATGCAGAAAGTAAGGAGCCGGAGACAGAAATGAAAGGATACGTTTATCATATTGTACTATGTACCAGACATTGCGCTTGTGGCTTTATGTGCAATTTAATCCAAAGAATAAGACAAGTAACCATAATTGTGCCAACAAGGACACTAAAACTCTGATAGGCTAGGTAACTAGGTCAAGATCATAAGGGCAGAGCAGATACTCAAACCCATAAGAAAAATCAAGAGACAGTGATGTCACAGCAGCTAAAGGAGTAGGACTTTAAAATGGGAGAGTGGTGAACAGGATCACGGAGATGTCCAGGATGATGCAGCCACTGGACTTGTTAACGTGGAGGTCACTGGGGGCTGCTGCCACAGCATGTTTATAGTATAGTATGTCATGAGAGCAATTTCTCAAGAAGTTTCAGTCCTAGAATCATATTTTTAACAGATGCTACTGGTGGAAAGCTGTTAAAAAAATCCAAAATATGGAAAAAGATTGGATGATATTCTAGATGCATTAACTTAAAATAGCAAAAAAATGAAAATAAACTATCTAATAATAGGTGATAAAACGATAAATAGTAGCTGCAAAATACAATAATGAAAAAGGTATAAATATTAAATATCCTTTTAAAAATGTGAAAATCATGCAAAAGATAATAAAGTGGGCGTTATAAGACTTTTAAGTTTTTAATTTTATTGGTAAACATTATGGAATCCCACTGCATTATTTTTGCACTTGTAAAACTAAGTGTGTCAAACAAAAAAGTGAGTAAGGAAGGACAATACTTGAAAAATTAAAACAAACGTCTGTGTAAAGGCTGGCCTACAAAAAGGAAGCCTTCTTTCCAATACCACGACAGACACTACAGACATATAGGAAGATAATCAGAAATGATGTTAAAAACTTATACTCCAATAAAATAGAAAACCTCAAAGACATCGACAAATTTCTAGAGTCATATGATTTGCCTAAATTGAATCAGGATGAAATACACAATTTAAACAGATCAATTTCAAATGATGATGGGCTGGAGATGTGGCTCAAGTGGTATCGCACTCGCCTGGCTTGCATGCGGCCCGGGTTCGATCCTCAGCACCACATACAAACAAAGATGCTGTGTCCGCTGAGAACTAAAAAATAAATATTAAAATTCTCTCTCTCTCGCTTTAAAAAAAAAAAAAATTCAAATGACGAAATAGAAGATACTATCAGAAGTCTACCAACCAAGAAAAGCCAAGGACTGGATGGATACACAGCCGAGTTCTACAAGACCTTTAAGAAGAACTAATACCAATACTCTTAATTTATTTCAGGAAATAGAAAAAGAGGGAGCACTTCCAAACTCATTTTATGATGCCAATATCACCCTGATTCCAAAACCAGGCAAAGACATATCAAAAAAAGAAAACTTCAGACCAGTATCTCTAATGAACAAGATACAAAAATTCTCATAAAATTCTAGCAAATGGAATACAAAAACATCAAAAAGATTGTGCACCATGATCAAGTGGGATTCATCCCAGGGATGCAAGGTTGGTTCAACATAACAGAAATCAATAAATATAAGTCATCACATCAATAGACTTAAAGATAAGAATCATATGATCATCTCAATAGATGCAGAAAAAGCATATGACAAAATACAGCACTCCTTCATGTTCAAAACACTAGTAAAACTAAAGATAACAGGAACATATCTCAAAATCATAAAGGCTTTCTAAGCTAAGCCCCAGGCCAACATCATTCTAAATGAAGAAAAATTGAAGGCATTCCCTCTAAAAACTGGAACAAGAAAGGGATGCCCTCTTTTACCACTTCTATTTAACACAGTACATGAAACACTGGCCAGAGCAATTGGACGAAAGAAACGAAAGGGATACATATAGGAAAAGAACTCAAATTGGCATTATTTGATGATGATACGATTCAACACCTAGAAGACCCTAAAAGTTCCACCAGAAAACTTCTAGAACTAGTAAATAAATGAATGTAGCAGGATATAAAATCATCACCCATAAGTCAAAAGCATTTCTGTATATCAGTGACAAAGCCTCTGGAAAGAAATGAGAAAAACTATCTCATTCACAATAACCTCAAAACAACAACAACAAAAATAAAACAAAAAACAAAACAAAACAAAAACCCCAGAACACACACAAAAAAACTTGGGAATCTACTTAAGGAAAGAGGTAAAAAATCTGTATAAAGAAAATTATAGAACCCTAAAGAAAGAAATCAAAGAAGGCCTTAGAAGATGGAAAGATCTACCTCACTCTAGGATAGGCAGAATTAATATTTTATCAAAATGACCATACTACCAAAAGCAGTATACAGATTTAATGCAATTCCAATCAAAATCCCAATGGCATTCCTCATAGAAACAGAAAAAGCAATCATGAAATTCATCTGCTAAGATAAGAGACCCAGAATAGCTAAAGCAATCCTTAGCAGGAAGAGTGAAGCAGGGGGCATCACTATACCAGACCTTAAACTATACTACAGAGCAATAGTAACAAAAACAGCATGGTATTGGCACCAAAACAGACTGGTAGACCAGAATAGAGGGCACAGAGACTAACCCACAAAATTGCAATTATCTGATATTAGACAAAGGTGCCAAAAACACACACTGGAGAAAAGATAAACTCTTCAACAAATGGTGCTGGTAAAACTGAAAATCCACGTGCAAAATGAAATAAACCCCTATCTCTCACCGTGCACAAAACTCGAGTCAAAATGGATCAAGGACCTGGGAATAAAACCAGAGACCCTGCATCTAATAGAAGAAAAAGTAGGCCCTAATCTCCATCATGTGGGATTAGGCCCCAACTTCCTTAATAAGACTCCTTTGGTGCCAGAATTAAAATCAAGAATCAATAAATGGGACAGATTCAAACTAAAAAGTTTCTTCTCAGCAAAAGAAACAATTTGCGAGAGTGTACATCTTGGGAGCAAATCTTTACCCCTCACATATCAGACAGAGCACTAATCTTTAAGGTATATAAAGAACTCAAAAAGCTAAACACTAAAATAAATAAATAAATAAATAACCAACCAACCCAATCAATAAATGGGCCAAGGACCTGAACAGACACTTCTCAGAAGATGATATACAATCAGTCAACAAATATATGAAAAAAATGTTCATCATCACTAGCAATTAGAGACACAAAAACCAAAAGTACTCTAAGATTTCATCTCACTCCAATCAGAATGGCAGCTATTATGGATACAAACAACAATAAGTGTTGGCGAGGATGTGGGAGAAAAGGTACACTGCTGGTGGGACTGCAATTGGTGTAGCCAATATGGAAAGCAGTATGGAGATTCCTTGGAAAGCTGGGAATGGAACTACCATCCGACCCAGCTATCCCACGCCTCGGTCTATACTCAAAGGACTTAAAAACAGCATACTACAGGAACACAGCCACATCAATGTTTATAGCAGCACAATTCACAATAGCTAAACTGTGGAGCCAACCTAGATGCCCTTCAGTAGATGAATGGATTAAAAAATGTGGCAAACATACACAATGAAATATTACTCAGCAATAAAAGAGAATAAAATCATGGCATTTGCAGATAAATGGATGGAGTTGGAGAATAATGCTAAGTGAAGTTAGCCAATCCCAAAAATCCAAATGCTGAATGTTTTCTTTGATATAAGGAGGCTGATTCTTAGTGGGGTAGGGAGGGAGAACATTGGAGAAATAGACGAACTCTAGATAGGGCAGAGGGGTGGGAGGGGAAGGGAGGGGGCATGGGGTTAGAAATGATGATAGAATGTGATGGACACTATTATCCAAGGTACATGTATGAAGACACGAATGGTGTGAATATACTGTGTAAACAACCAGAGATATGAAAAAAACGTGCTCTATATATGTGATATGAATTGCAATGCATTCCGCTGTCATATATAAATAAAAAAACTAATATAAAGAAAGATAATTAACCCATAATGGATGTGTTGGTCAGCTTTCTGCTACTGTGACAAGTAGCTGAGATAATGAGTTTATAAAGAGAAAAGTTTTACTCTGGCTCACAATTTTGGAGGGTCAGTCCACCCTCAGCTGGCCCCCTTGCTGATAAGCACATCATGGCAGAAGGGCATGGCACAGCAGGCCAGCTCTCTCAAGGCTGGGACATAAAGAGCAAAGAGGAAGAGGCTGGATGCCTGCTACCCATTCCAAGGACACACCCTCAATGAATGACCAGAAGACATCCCATGAGGGCTCACCTTTCAAAGGTTCCACACACTCTCACCAGTTTCATGCTGGGGACCAAGACTTTAACATATGAGCCTTTGGGAGATATACAGGATCCGAACTCTAGCAGTAACTCTCAATAAGTACTAGCTGTTAATAATATCATCTTCTTCCTCACTTTTACTCAACTCTTTTTTAAGCATCTCTCATTTTCCCCTCTTATTTAAATCATTTAATAAATATGTTTGCACAGTTCTTGTGTCCCACAAGCAGTGTAAGAGGAATTTTGGATGGAAGGAATTAAATGTGGGAGATCCGATCACAGAGGCTCACAGTATAGGTGGTGGGCAGGTTAATAAACACACTGGCACTCTACCTACTGGTGAGCACATGCCACCCTTTGCCTTTGTTTCTGTTTGTCTGCATCTGCTACAAGACTACACACCCCTGAAAGTCAAGGTCAATGTCTTAATCTTCTCTATCCCTATGGCCTCATCTGGACCATGATTCAATAAATATTTGCAAAACAACAACAACAACAACAACAACAAAGGAAGCCTTCCTCCTCAGGCTACAGAGAAAATTGAGAGGAAGAGAGCCAGAGACAGACACTCAGCTAATGAGAGTGGAGTAGGAGAAGACTGAACTGGGGATCCAAAGAGAGGGCAGGAAGTCCAAGGAGAGCACTGGGCAGAATAAGCAGGGGATGTATTTAGGATTACAAGGAGACAGGGTCCCCATGAGGTTGGACGGTGGTTATGACATAGGTGGTGAGCGTCCATAGTATAGTGCCACTCAAAACAGACTAGGTCTGATTCCTTTGGAAGGACTAGACACAGATATGTATATACACAAACATCTAAAAATGCTTATTCAATGCAAAAGGCTAAGTGAAGTGGATTTTGGTTCAATGAGTGAAAGTGGATTGAATCACTCATCAAAGGAAATTAAAGACTGTTTCCCGGAAACGAAAGTAGAGGGAATTCCAACACAAGAATGGAGAGTCCAACAAGGGAACTCCTGATCTTCTCGATCCAAGATTTTACAAGCCTACTGCCTGTTGTCCAAAAGATTTCAATATTTCATGGTGATAACATACAACTTAAAAACGGCCTTCATAAACCTGAGTGCAGATTTTATCACATTGCCTATTTTCAGAATGTAAAATATAGCAATGGAGAAATATAACATTAACAAACATACTAAAAGAAACAACTATGCTGTTGGGATTCTTGCTATGAGTCAATATTATAAATGTCCCTTTATTACTAAGGCTCTTAAATCCACCCAGAAATGCATTCAGAACAGATTGAAATATAAAAATATGTTTCTGCTGAATAAGGTGACATTTCAGTGCTTCTACAGACTTAGAGACGCACTCTTAAAAACACGGTCCAGTGCCTGGGGCTGTGGCTCCTCAGTAGAGCACTCGCCTAGCATGTGCGAGGTCCTGGGTTTGATCCTCAACACTACATAAAACTAAATAAATAAAATAAAGGTGTTGTGTCCAACTACAACTAAAAAAATAAACATAAAAAAAAAAAAAGAGGCCCAAAGCACCAAGTGCTGGGTTTGAATGTCTACTCTGCCTTACTTGGATTCTTAATCTCTTAATTTCCTTGTTTGTAAAATGAATAATAATCCCTGCCTACTAGGATTTTCATGAAACCAAAATGGGACAATTTACATAAAGTACCCAAGAACATTTATGTCCCAATCTTATTACCTTCTGAGACCTGCCAGATAGTACCGTGTTTCATGGATATCTTTGTACTCCTCATCCCTCTACTGTACAGACCATGGGGCAGCTCTATGATTTACTTTCCTGGTTATTACCAGTAATTCCCTTTCCATGGAGAGACTTCAAAACAAGACAAGTTGGATATTAAGAAGACAAGAAGAGCTGGGGTAAGGACTGAGTGGTAGAGCAGTTGGGAGGCCCTCAGCTCAATGCCCAGAACCATAAAATGAAATGACATGAAATAACGTGACACGACATAAAAATAATAAAGTAAAAAGAAAGAAAAAGAGGGAACACATCATATGCTCATTTAAATGTAAATTAAGTAAAACAAAATACTGGATGGAATCATAAAATCTTGGGCCCAGTCTTCAAAGTAAGAGTAAAATAGAAACTCATTTACAACAATCTGGATGAGGAAAAAATATTTACAATATTGATCAGGCCCTTTGAGAACAAAACCTTCTGAGTATGAAAGATGCACACAGGGCACGATGGGGCACACCTACAATGACAACTACTTGGGAAGCTGGAGGATTGCAAATTTGAGTCCCGTCCCAACGACTTAGTGAGACTATCTCAAAATAAACAATGAAAAGGGCTGGGCATGCAGCTCAGTGGTAAATGCCCCTGAGTTCAATCCCCAGTACCAAGACATAGTTAAATGGACAAATTACAAGTACACTTCAAACTTCTTTTCCAAATAGTCAGTTCTATCGCACTGACTGCTACCTGGTAATTGCCAGGAAAAGGCTCCTATACTACAGTGAGATCTCAAGCAGCAGTCCTGACAGGTGTCTGTGCAGTCACAGTGTAAAGAATCCAGTGTCCAGGCTGGATGCAGTGGCCATCTGTGATCCTGGAGACTCTGGGAGCTGAGGCAGGAGGATCACAAATTCAAGGCCTTCCTTGGCAACTTAGAAAGACCCTGTCTCAAAATTTAAAAAATTAATAAATAAAAAGGACTGGAGATGTTGCTCAGTGGTAGAGTACTCCTGGGTTCAATCCCCAGTACCAAAATAAAACCAAAAAACAACAATAAAAATCTGCTAGTAATAAAAATCTCTAGTAATCTGCTAAACACCAACCATGTAGATTTAATCTCAGTTGTCACAATAGTCATCCAAAGTAAGAAAGGTAACTACCCCCAGTTTACAGATGAGGACACTGAAGTTGATGGAAATTAAGAAACCAACCCAATAACACATAGCTAATGAGTAGAGGTTAGATCACAGAATTCCCACCATGCCTGCCTATACATCAACAGGGCCCAAAGAAGACAGACCAGACATATCACGAAAGAGGCCAAGTATCAAAAAGTATAAGACAAGACAAGACTTCCACACATTCAGCACAGTTTCTGACAGGGTACAGTATACTCACGATTTTAGAAACGGTGCATCTTTCAAGCAAATCTGAAAAATCAAGGAAGACACATTAAAAAGACTGGTATTGCTGGGCATGGTGGCCCACACCTGAATCCCAGCAGCTTCTGGAGACTCAGGCAGGATGGCGGCAGGCTCAAAGCCAGCCTCAGCAACTTACTGAGATTCTGTCTTCAAAAATAAAAAAGGCTGAGGATTGATTCAGTGGTTAAGTACCCTTAGGTTCAATCCTTGGTAACAAAAGAAAAAAAAGTTAGAATTAAAAAAATAAAGACTGGTATTGATAAATTCTGATTATTAATAATCTAGTTTCTTATTTCTTGTTAACTCTCTTAAACCAGAGGATCTAAGCCTTTAACTTGTTTACTAAGTTAAAAACTAAGCACAATTTCTAAGTAGCACTATCACACAAACAGATAGAAGTTATGGTGAAGTAGAAGGTCTTACAGTTGCCCAGTCACTAGATAAGGATTTAAAACAAGACTGAAACTAGGCATCCTGCATTCCTATCCCCCGGTTATCAGACATGATGCCTCTGTACATGAAACCCTCTGCCCTGCTGCCTGCCTCCTCCTGTTCATCCACAAAGAGGCAGCTAAAGTGCCACTTTCTGGGAAGCTTTCCCCTTAATCCACAAGTAGAGAGGGAAATATGTCTAGCTAGCTTGAAGCACAGTGATTCTGCACTTCGTTTGGTCACAGTCCCTCTTTGACAATGTGATGAAGGTGGATGTCCTCCTAGAAAAATGTGTGCCCTCAAAAAAAAAGTCAATATAATTCAGTGGGTTCTACAACTTCTAAGGACCCAGGTTAGGAGAAACGAATGAATACCTCATAGGTAGTCAGCAGCACATGAAAACGTGACTTCTGTTTTAGGTCTTGCTGAAGATGGGCTCTTTCCTCCTTGTCCCCTGCATATGTTACACAAGAAAGACCTGGAGCAAATCTAAATCCAAGAAAAGAAGCAGATGACCCAAATGCCACAGCCATGAGATGGTGTGTGCATGTCATGGACGGACTGCAGTGAGCAGACGCCATTCATTCGGTGCTGGTCACAGAACTGTACCTAGAATAATGGTTAAACCCCAGGATAAAGTCTGTGTTAAGCAGGGAGAAGGATCAGGTCTAAGAGGGTCTCGTGCTAACTAAAAATGCAATGATGTTTCTCACTTTAGTTACTTCCTATGTTACTATGAGAAGGACAGTTTCTCCTTTACATCAGCAAAATTTACTGAGATAAGTACTAGCCTTTAAATTGTAGAAGGGTAACAGTAACACCCACTGGATCCTCCCCTATCAGATCTTGTGTCTTGCCTACACTGTTTCAGTTCAACCTTTCTGGAATAAAATCATTGAATATGACAAGATTTTGCTTCATGATCTTTTATCCATCATCTAGAAAAATATCTTAACATAAACAATACAAGAAAAGCTACATCTACTCTGTACCTTTCCATTTCTTCTTTCCAGTTGTTCAAAACAGACAGAGGACTGAGAATCAGAAATGGTCCTTCATCATTTAACCTTCCCGTCAAGTAAATGAGGAGAGCAATCGTCTGAAACAAAGCAGGCAGTTTTGATCACCTTTCCAGGAGACACAACCATAAAGTTCCCACAACCATAGGCAGAGAACACAAACTGTTATACATGACTTGCTTTATAAAGAAATTCCATACAATCTTCCACATATTAGGAAACCAGTACGTTCTTAGAACGACATCAGGTAAGCTCAGTGACTTTGCTAAGGAAATTGATGGTGTTCAATTACTTTAGGAGTTAACGAGCAATGAGGCTCAATATTTATGTAACTGAACCAAAGGGAAAAACGTCAGGAAAGAACAGAAATCAATGAAAGCAATACACCTGTTGGAAAACAGCAGGAGTACTTTGAAAATATTAAGCCAGAAGTGCTAAGACCTGACAGCAAACAGTACATGCACATCACGGCCTTGGCCCTTGGCTCGGCTGCTCTGATGAGAGTGCTTTCCTTCCTCCCCAACTTTCTCCCTCCTTCTATAACCATTTAGAGGGTGCCTTCTGCTGGCTCAAGTTCTATGTGAACAAAACAGATACAACCTTTGGTCTTTCATAATGGGTGCACTATAATCATACTGTATAGGGGATCCATATGCCATAGTTGTACATGCATACATCTACAACACACATTCAAATGCAGAAAACAGACAATAAATCATTCTCACAAGAAGTATGAGTATGAAATGAAACTTTGCAAAGCCAAATGTGCATACTTCGGGACATGTTTGAGTACACTTATGTTTCTAAAGTTGCTCTCAACAAACAAAAACACGTGAAGAGCTTGCATCCCCAAATACTGTGCTATTTCTGAGGAAAAAATATGCCCTAAGGATCAAATTCAAAATCCTGAGAAAACTATAGGCTCAAAGGTGTTCACATCAAAATTAATTTAAGTAACCCAAAAAAGGGGGAATTCATGATTCCTCATCAATAGGACGTTTAAGCAAATTATAAATTCTCGATGGCATACTATGCAGCCAGTTGAATGATTGTGAATATAATAAAATGCAAAACTACTGTGCCGATGTTACATTAATGAAGAGAAACCATATGGGCTAGATGTGCACTGTAACTTCAATGATGTAAAACATACCTTGCTGCTTATGGCTGTGGTTAGAGTGCTGTGATGACAGAGTGGCAGTTCTTTTTTTTTTGGCACAATCATATTATTAATCTTAAAAAGGAAATGATTTTCTCATTTAACTATCCCAGCCCAAAGTGTGCCCAGAGCATCCCTCTAATAAGTGGCTTAACTGGATTAAAACCATTCTGTTGAGTGCTCCCTGAGGATGCAATTTAGAGAAAGTTTGTCTTTTATTACCACAAATCAGAAGTGTCTACCAAATAAATTTAGAGTCACTAGTGAATTTTATCAAACATCTAAAATGGAAATGAGAACAATTTTACATAAACTTTTGCTGAAAATTGGAGAGGAACACTTCTCAATATATTCTATGAGGCCAGCTTTACCCAAATACTAAAACCAGACAAAATTAGTATAAAAAAGAATATCACAAAACAATATCCTTCATAATGTAGATGCAAAATTTCTAAACATACTTTTACCAAAACAGACTTGGAGTTGGTATTTTTTTAGAGAATTTAAAGTAGAGGTGGAAAGGCAAAGGACAAGTGGAATTTGCTGGCTCTCTGTGAAGTCAGTAGGACAATTTCAATGACTGAGACAAAGGAGATTATAGGGAGGATACCTCCAGGAAACTGATTTTTAGTTTCATAGTTCTCGTACAGGAATATACCAGGAACAGATTTGTTTGCCCAAGAGAGAGAAGTGATGAATCTCAGGGGACCTTATATAAATGGTCGCATTGTTTCTGAATAATGCCAAGATTGATGAGGTACATCTGGCCTAAGTAAAGGAGGCTTCAACATATGATCAGACTAGCCTATGTGCACTGCTGCTCCAGCTTAAAGTTTATATATATATATATACACGGTGAGCGTCGGAGGGGACAGTTGAACTTCTAAAAGGATGATGAGACCTTGCTCATTCTCTCCAGTGACCACTGGTGAAACTTTCCTGGGATTGAAAAGTTCTTAATCTTCCTGATTTCTGATCAAGCTGCCTCTGACATATATCATGACTGTACCAGGATATCTTTTGTATCCTTCAGATAAGTAATCCTTATGTGATTAACCCAAGAGGTGTTGTGACTGAATTTTCCATTAATCCAAGGCCATGTGACAACCCAGGGCAGTACTGCTTATTATCCTGGCAGAAGCATCAATTTCAACACTCCACCATTGATCACTAGATCAATGCCCGAGGGGGCCACATCTGATTCTCCCCTTTTAAGGTCAGAGAGTCTAAGTTTTATTTTGGAAAACATAGGGTACTTCCTCCATATTTCTCTATCACTGTAGAAAAATGGGCAGCAGCCCAACCCCAACCCACCCCCACTGAGAGAGAGCAATATTAGAAGCAATACAGTTAACTTCATATAGTGTTACTAAGGAGCACAGTCAATTTGGTCCTTGGGCAAGTATACATGCTTCACACAGAGAAAAGCCCTAAACCTGGGCCCATTAACTGCACTTGTAACTTAAGTAACTTTTCTCACAGACACATGTCAATGCTCATATAAAGGTAATGACATAATTAATAACTACACCCACAACTAGAAAAATCAATCCCAAGGTTGTGAACTCTTAAAAGTTAAGCATTTCACATTCTAGTATATACATACATACACACACACATACACCCTCACACACACATATATGTAACAGCACTTAAAGATGGTATTAAGCCAGGTGTGGTGGCACACGCCTATAATCCCATTGGCTCCGGAGGCTAAGGCAGGAGGATCATGAGTTCAAAGCCAACCTCAGCAATTTAGTGAGGCACTAAGCAACTAAGTGAGACACTGTCTTCAAATAAAATACAAAAAAGGGCTGGATGTATGGTTAAGTTTTTAAGTGCACCTGAGTTCAATCTGGGGTACCAAAAAAAAAAAAAAGATGGTAATGAGTTGTGAGGAGGTGTTTCAGTGTAGGTAAACAGTGCTTCTTCCACAGTAACATACCTGGCAGGTCTTACCAAGGCCCATCTCATCTCCCAGGATGCAGCCATTTTGACAGTGGAATCGCTGGGCTAGCCAGTTGACTCCCTCCAGTTGATAAGGGCGTAAATGAATTCCTAGAAATAAAAAATATAGCAAAACCAGAGAGCAGACATTTCAGCACATATGTGGGCTAAGCTCTAAGGCTTTGAATGAAGAACATGGCTTACATTCCCTTAATGTCAAACTTTATTGGCTATATCTTTTATTGGGACGTTCTACGTATACAAACATTAGCTGATTTCCAAATTTCTTTTTGGGCAGACTTAGGTTACCATTCAAAGCCCTGAAATAGCCTGTCACTGTTATATAATCTTCTTGATCGATGAGAAACTCAGCCTGGGATTTGTTCTGTAATACCCAGTCTCAAGCCACTGTCCTTTCCTGGAAATAAGTATTCCTGGAAGTGATGCGACAAACAACACATGGACTGTTCATATGCTTGCTTAATGGCACTCATCTAAATCTGCCATTCCTGTATATTGTCCCTTAAAGAAAAGGGAGACAGTAAAACACCATGATCCTGAATGCTCCCTTTCTGTTTACAAAAACCTAGCAAAATTAAGGGACCAATGAGATCAAGCCTAGGCTGGAAAGTCCAGATACATATCATCTTGAAGGACACTGGCTTTCTCTATGCACACTGGGCACTAGGGCAAGTTAGTGTTATCTGTAAAAAGCTACTTTCTTGCATGTATGCTGGTCATACACACAAACTAATGCTGATGTCACTGCTTCCTCAGTCTAACATGTAAGACTCCTCCCTGAATGGGGCTGGGCAGAGAACTGAGGGCTCTGTGGAAAGGATACATGTCACTTGTTTGGCCAGAGCCACCAGGCAAAACACCAGGAGCAAGAAGCACCTTCAGGGACACAGGTGCTATCTGTTCAGTCTGTTGCCACGGAACTCTTCCTGGAGCCATCATTGATCTGTTAGAAGCTTTCCCGGATAAATCATGTCTCCTATGCTGTCTCCAGCACCTTCTTTGGCCTCCCCACAACCTAGTACAACTGGGCTGTGGACTGCCCCTGCTAAAGGACAAAATGAAAACAGGACTACACTGTGCGCCAACAGAGAAGCAGGGTTAAGAATGGAGATGCTGCTACATAAAGGGTGTTTAAAACTGAACAAGGATGGCAAGACACTATAAATATTTATATTATATATATTTATAATTATATCTATAAAATATTCAAAAGTAAAAGGTTGATGGGATGGGGTTGTAGCTCAGTGGAAGAGCACTTGTGTCACACATATGAGGTCCTGGGTTCGATCCTCATAAAATAATAAGTAAAAATAAAGATATATATTTTAAAAAGTAAAAGGTTGAAGTGGTGGATAAAGAGTGACCCTCAAAAGAGTTCATGCACAGACCTCAGAATCAGTGAATGTTACCTTACTTGGCAAAAAGGAGTCCACAGCCATGACTAAGGTTGAGGGCCTGGAGATGGGGAGACCATACTGAGTTATCCTGGATTACCCAATCTAATCACTCACACCTTTAGAAAATGGACCCTTTACCAGATGTGATTAGGAGGAGGTGACTATAATGAGGCAGTCCAGGTACCCTCGCCCAAAAGACCTTGCCATGATTAACCCTCTCCTCTTGTGAGATCAGGATGCCTTGCAGTTTGAAGCTTCCTCTTGTTCTAAATGATCTGTTGGCTCTCCAGAGTCAGGCCTCTGTTCTAAAACTCCAGTCAATGTCTGGGCTATGATATTCCACAGAAGCTTTGCAAGATATTATCATTGGGGAAACTGAGGACGGTTCCATGGGATCTCTTTTTTTTAAAACTGCATGAGAATCTATAACTAGTATATAATAACATGTTTAATTAAAATGATATGAAACTATACAAAGATAACAGTATTTAATACTTAGAAGATGACTGCAAAAGTAAAAAAAAATCATCCCCAAAGAAGTTAGACAGAAAAGTATTTAATATAGGGAATCAGGTCACCATAAAATTTTTTGTTGGAAGGGCTGGAAAAGCAGCCCCGGTTTAGCTTCCTGGTACAGCTGCTGGATAACTGTCACAGAACTGGCTCCTTCAGGTGGCATCTCCCTCCAGGACCCGGAATCCAGGAACCCACCCAAAGCAAACGCTATTTCCCCAAATGTTTTACAAAGCACACACACTACTGCTGGGATCAACTCACGAACAGGTTCCCCAAATACCCATGATTCTCACAAACAGGGCGGCGGGTCGCCCCGCTCCGCAGCTACCCTTGGGTCGCGGGTCCCCCTCCTCCCTGCGCCGCCTGGTAGTTCACACCCCGACTGCTCTTCCCGAGGAGTCCCCTGCAGGTCTCTCCGGCTCACGGCGGCGGACCAGCCGCGCCCCACGCTCTGAGGGAAGCGGCACGGCGCCTCGTTCCCCGAGAGCCCCGGAACCGCGGGTCGGACCCCAGAGGCGGGGGCGGGCCGAGCGCTCTCCGCCGAGAAGCGCCGCTCTCCGGGCGGGAACCTCGGGCGCGGCCCCGCCTCCAGCAGCGCTCCCGTGCAGACG
>NW_026000058.1:151118-185819 GCF_001458135.2 Marmota marmota marmota | reverse complement strand
GAAGCCCCGGCGCCCGCGGGAAAGCCTCCTTCGAGACCCGGCTCGCGAAAAGCTGGGGTGCACGAGGTGGCGCGTCTGGGCGGCCCTTCTCCTGCAGCCCACTTACCTGTCAGGCCGCACTGCCCTAAGTCCTGCTCCTGCACCCGCGTCCTCACCGCCTCGGGCCGGCCCTTCGCCTGGAGGGCTACTAAGAAGCCCGGCACGCTGCCCTCCATCTGGCGGCGAGAGGCTCCGCCCCGCGCGCTTGCGTGCGCAGCCTTTCCTGTGAGCCGCGGAGGACCCTGGGAGCGCCGCTCAGGGCTGTGGGAGCGCCGCGCAGCCGCCAGGGGGCGCCCGCTGGGGGCGTCTCTGGCGAGCTGCTGGGAGTCCGCCACCAGGTCAGTCCTGGAATTCTTGGCTGGAGCCCTGGGTGGCGACTCTGCTCTCAGGAGTCAGCTCAATTCTGTTGACTCTAGCGGTAAATTGGGCGGGACTCTGAAGCCCCTTGAGCTGTTCCCTGTTAGCTGTAGGCCAAGCGAAAGCCTCCAAATGTGGCTGCCGCCAGGGGCACTTCAAGGGCGCTAGGGGAGTAGGTGGATTGCCCACTGGGTTAGCTTCAGGGTGACCAGCCTCAGTCTGAGTGATCCCATGATGTAGTTTACCACTAGTACTATATTATCATAACCACAAAGTCACTGCATCTACCCCCATACCCCCTAGGTGCGGCCCTAGGAGCCGACACACATTTTCTTATTTAACACAACAACCTTATAAATAGGTTTTATTTATTGTAACTGGAATTTGAATCAGCAAAACAGGGAACAGAAGCTATTATTTTCCTAAGTGACTTTACCAGAGTATTATTTCCACATAAGTTAATCCTGGTGCTTCCGTTGGCCTTTGATAAATTCATTGTAAACTACAAAAGAGTTACATTTGGTTGTTTTTTCGCAGAGACGCCAACAAAGCATGGTCTTATGAAGCTGATTTTGTGTCTTGAGTCTTCATGAATACAGCTTGAGCCACCTACTCCATGTGCCAACCACTTATGTCACTAGAGACAGAGGCTACTAATCTCATGGAGCTATACTTTAAAAAGAAAAAAAAGGCAATAAATAAAAACCAGATAGCGATCAATGCTAAGAGTGGTAAATGCTAAGATCCATGCTAAGACAGTAAAACAGTGTCACATCTTAGGGCTACATTGATTTTGTCCAGCACCTTTCCTGTTACCCAAGTCCTAGGCCAGAGGCCTAACTCTGGGGTCCTAACAAATCAGAACTGACCACTTTCCCCAAAAACCAAATGGAAAAAATAATGGGGAAAAGGAACTTTCATCAATGTACCTATACTGGAAAGACAAGTGATGTCAATGTCTCAGTCCTGTCTCTCAGGTACTAATGAGAGCTTTAGCTTAAATAGAGGAAGAACTGGTACAGGAACCAAGACAGACGTGTAGTAAGCAGTCCTGGTAAACTGTCATGTGGTTTATCATTCTCTTGAGTTCTGATCACACCGAGGAGTCTTATTGGTGTTGAGGACATTGCCAGCTGTTCAAGGGCAATGTCCACTTGCTTCATAGGATATTTATCTATTAGATCTGTGATCCTGGAATGGGGGGCCTTCAGTTCCCATGGGACTCTATTGCTCCTGCTGAGGGAAGGCAGTCTCTTCACCATTGATCGGCCTGTAAGACTCACTGTTTGTGGAAAATGTGGGGTAAAAACTGAAGACTTCTAGGCACCACTCCAAGGCCCAGAAGTAGAAGCAAGCTGGCTGTGGAAAATATCTTAATTTTTCACACCTTCCTGTCTTCAGCCTTAAAGAAAGCATATTATCAGCTTTAGATGAATACTACTTACATGATTAATATGCTTATACTTACATAAATTAGTACATCAATTATGGAAATGCTGTGGGGATCCTCAAAAAAAAAAAAAAAAACTAGAAATAGAACTACCATATGACCCAGAATCGTGCAGGAATCTGACCCATGCTGAGAGCCATAGCTGAGTCGGAATGACACATGGCATTTTTGCCAGAATGGAGTGGTGAGGCTAACAAGCCGTTGAGATGATGATGGTTATGTTAAGCTGTGTATTCAATTGTATATTAGACCCCTGCTGTCCGCCTAGGCCTGCTACTTTGGAGTTCTCATGGGGATTACTGGAGAGTTCCCATTGGTTGGGGAAGGTCCGGAGGAGGGATTTCCGGTTGGTGTGATGTGTGCCTGGAGGAGCCGAGTGGGCGGCGATCAGGAGAGGTTCCCGGGGAGTGTGTGTGGAGTGTGCTGGTGGAGTTCGGAAATAAAGTTTGTTCCTGCTTGAGTGGCTCGTGATTTGTGCCTAGCCGGACTGCGGCAGACCCAAAGTTTAATAAGGGAGTAAAACAGACAAATACAAAATGAAGAAGAGATGCCAAACTTTATCATGCTTTTAGTTACACATTAGGCATCGGCAAACCCAACTGAAGAAACAGGTATTTTTAGCAAAGACAGCCTCTCTAAGTCCCTGTTTTATTTTCCTATTTGCAGGTTTTTTCAAAACCTTACCATAGATTGGTATCCTTTGGTGGCTTCTCTGAAAGACTCTCTGGCTATTAAACTGCTTCTCAGTGTTTTTTTGCATCCTATTCTTTGTTTAACTTGTTTCCTCCCCTCCAGATTTTAATGCACTACATTTATCTGCTAAAGCAATGATATCAACCACCTTCCACTTAAACAAAAGGATGCTTATTGTTTTTTAACTTAAAGTATATTTCAGAGTTAGGGCCCTAGCTCTAAGCTAAGTAGACTGCTGATATATTGAGTCTGGCATCTAAAATATAGCTGAGAAATGTAGCCAAGAGACTCCAGATCTGCAAGTCAGGTAACACATTTAAAAGTTTTACTCTGAATACTGTAGAGACAGGCAGGGGAGAAGCAGAGAGTTCAATTTGGAGGCTATTGCAATAGTCTGGGCAAAAGATGATAATCGGGGGGCCAGCATGGTTGTAGTGGAGTGATGAATAGATATATTGTACAGGTAATGCCTAGAAGATTCACGGGTTGAGCATTGGCAGGAAATGGGAGAATATAAGATGATTTCAACAGTTTGGCATTGATAGAATGGAGTCACCATGTCGAAGGAGGAAGGCAGCAAAGAGTTTGGGGACATCAATATTCATTTTTGTGCTGGCAAGTATGCAGAAATAGGGGGACTCTTCATACATTGCTGGTAGGAATGTAAATTAGTACAGCAATTAAGACAAACACTCTGGGGCTCATCAAACACACACACACACAGAAACTAGAAATACAACTCTCATATGATCCAGCAGTTCCATTATAGAGTGTATATCCAGAGGAAATACAATTAGTATGTGAAAGAGATATCACTCCCCAGCTTATTACTGCACTCTTCACAGTAGCCAAGATGTGGAATCAACCTAGATGCCCATTGTGGATAAATGAATAAAGAAAATGGGGCATATATATACAATGGAGTTTTTTCAGCCCAAAAAAGATGAAATTTTATCATTTAGAGTAACATGGATGAGCCTAGGGACATTATGTTACATGAAAAAAGGCACAAAAAAAGACAAATACCACATATTTTCACTTAATGTGGAAACTGAAAAGGTTGATGTCACAGAAGTAGAGAGTAGAACTGGGAAGAGTGGGAAGAAGAAGGGGTGGAGAAAGGCGGGTTAATGGGCACGGGGTCCAGCTGGATGGGAGGAATACTTCTAATGCTCTCTAGCATAGTGGGGTTCTCATGTTGATGGTAATTAATTGAATATTTCAAAATAGTAAAGAGGATTGTTGTAGGGCATGATGTAATGTGGGGCATGTTGCATCAGAAAAGAGGAAACTTAACTTGCTGGCTGATACCCGCTTCCCGGTCCTGGGGCCACAGGTGACTAAGAGAGCACCTGGCGATTAGCCAGAAGGCATGTCCGTGGGTTGTGATGAAGAATCGGACCACCTCTAGGGTAGGCTCAGAACCCTTCTGCCCTCACGGACAGCTCCTGTCTCCCGTTACTGCCTGTAGGACGGGTGAAGATGTAAATTCTCCCCACCCTGCTGACCTTTACCCTGATTGGCTCCTGTACATCATGTTAGCTGTGTGTGTTTTCTCATTAAACGAGATCCTGCTTTGACTGTTCTCCCTGGCGCTTCTGATTGTCCTCCTGCAAGGGAGGGCTGGGTGCAGACGGCCAGCCGACCTTTACCTTTCTTGGCCTGTCCTGGCTGGGGCGGGCTCTCCCAGTCTCTCCCACAGGTCAGGAGGGAACAGGGAGGCTAAACCCCCGACATCTGGCGCCCCACGCGGGGGTGAGAATATCGAGCCAAGCCAGGTAAGGGTAACCCTGGAAAGATGGGGCAGTCTCCCACTAGGCATAAGGACCCAGCTCTTATGCTCAAAGGCCGAGGTTCAGAGATCTTGGATGCGCAGGCCAAAAAGGTCTGGGAAACCTTGACACTCTGGGGTCCTGGCTGATGGCTGAGGGGGAGGAGGAGGGAGAGGTTTGCGAGAGGGAGCTAGGCCAGCCGGCAGGAGCCCCAGGTGTTTCTTCTTGTGGCCCGCTGCAGGCCCCACCAGCGCCCGGGCGTCTGAGTCCCCCGTCCCACTCCGCCCTCGGGCATTGGGCCACCTGGGACCCCACAGAACAGTTGGTGAGGAAGAGGGAAATTAACCTGGGAGAGGACCCCCCTCTGAGGGACTATCTGCCCTCAGCACCTGTTTCTCTCCTGGCCCCTCAAGAGGAACATCTAGGGGCAACAAAGACCCTTTTAAGACACCTACTCCTCCTTCCACCAATCCTTGGCCTGGTCCCTTAAATTCCACACTAACTGCCCCTGTCCCGGAACACATGGTAGACAGTTGGGATGGGGAACGGCCTCCACCATATTGTCATCCCTCTCCCCGTGGAAATTCTCCGCCCTCTTACAAAAAAAAAAAAAAAGACTCAAAAAAAGGCCATCTCCAAGGATGGGCCTAATTCGCCCTGGGCTGAAACTGTCCTCCGGCGTCTGGAAAGGTCAAACTCCATCTAAGACGCCCTGCCCCCAGTGTAAAAAGGGATTTCATTTGGCAAAAGGATTATAAGTCCAAATTTGATATTGAGGGGAAGCCTTTAAACTAGTAATGGGGTGCCCTCCAGCCCCGTCACCCAAAGGAGGTGCCCCGCCTAGACACTGGCCTAGGGCCCACTGGCCAGGCGAGAGGCCCAGCCAGGCCCGCCCGGGGGTGGGGCCAAGCGGAGTCCCTGGCCGCCACTGCTGCCAGCCCAAGCCTGGACCTACCCACCCAACCTGGAGGCACAATCTCACAGGCTCTTGCTCCCTGGGCAGCCCAGTGGCAGCTGGAATCTGGGACACTCCCCAGGGCCTTCTGAGGTTGCCAGGGGACATTGATAGGGAGAGAGAATGGCCTTCCAGCGCTGCCTGAGGAAAACAGCTTCCTTCAAATTGGCAAAATAATGAAATGAAAAATTTGAACATTTTAGCTTTGGATGGGAGCATAAAAATTTGCCAGCAAGGAGCCAGTGGGGACTCAGAGGGCTACCAAGGATCTTGCCACCTTCCTCGAGAGGGTGGAAAAGAGCCTCCAAAGGAAATTCCCCCCAGGGCCCCTTCAGGATTGGCCCTGCTTTATATATATATATATAAAAGAGGGGGGAACAACCCGCCATCCTCATGCCTCCTGAGCTTTATAAATGCAGGGTTAGCAATATCTCAAATCCATAACAGCTGATATCCAGAACTCCAGTTTAGCTATCCTTACTTCTGCCACAATGGTTCTCCCACACCTGGAGGCTAATGGATAGATATGTTAATGAGCACCATTGAGGCCTATTTCAAATGTGAAAAACCTTGAGGCTTACTTACAAACCCATATGCAAGTTACAGGAAGAAGGATGGGATATCAAAAGAAGAGTCAAACCCAGGTGGTAGCCAGGATGCTTTTTTCAATATCTATTTTTAGTAGATTTTGCCTTATGCTCTTCCCAAAACCACACATATACTCCAAAGCTGGCACACCAAAATGTTTTTTCTTTCTTTTTTTTTTTTTAAAGAGAGAGTGAGAGAGGGAGAGAGAGAATTTTAATATTTTATTTTTTAGTTATCGGCAGACACAACATCTTTGTTTGTATGTGGTGCTGAGGACCGAACCCGGGCCGCATGCATGCCAGGCAAGCGCGCTACCGCTTGAGCCACATCCCCAGGCCCCCAAAATGGTTTTTCTTCTATCATGCCCTACAGATTGTGAATGTCCCTAACATGACATAATGATGAATGTTTGAGGTAATAGATAGATCAATTACCCTGATCTGATTAATTCACATTATATACATACACCAAAATATCACACTGTGTCCCATAAATATGAAAGTATGTATTGTTATGTTCGTTAAAATTTTTAAATACACGCATTGAAAGCTTTTTTTTTTTTTTAAAGAATTCATGTCGAGAAAAAAACAATTCAATTTTGGACAGAGTATCGTGACACAGTTACAGAGACCCAAGAATAGGTTTGGCATAGGTAACTGGATAGATTATTCTAGAGTTCAGGGGAAAGGGTTAGAACTGCATATGAATAAGGAAGTCATGATTTTAGGATGGAGCTTAGGTTCTAATATCCTCAGGAGTGTGACTGGAACTATAAGAAAGACTAATCCTTGGTCAACTAATATTTAGAAATCGAGAAGAAGGGCAGCAGAAGAGACTAAGAACAGCCAGTGAAATCATATGAGCACTAAGGAATGGCATCCCTAAGGACAAAGGAGTAGAGCCTCACTGGTGAAGGTCTACCTGAGATGCAGGTAAGAGGTGGGGTGAAGAAAGGATAGAAAGTAAGCACTGAATTGGTGACATCATGATGGCCAGTGGCCTTGGCAAGGAGTCCAGTGCCTGACGCAGTGACTGAAACCAGATGGGAGGGAAGAAGGTGGAGACAGACTCTCTCACCCCTTTGGAAGAGTTTTGATGTAAAAGGAAGCAGAAAACTGGCAGCAATAACTAGCAGTAAGGGCAGTTTATTTTAAGGTGGGTGATGTTAGAGCAATTGAATGCTGATGGGAATGATCCAGGAAGTGTTCTGGAGTGAAGGGGGTGGGATCCAATGCACAAGTAGAGGGTGGGCACAGACAGGCTCAATATGAGAGCCTGACTCTATTGTCCAAATGAAATAAGGAACAGTGTCATCAGGTGAGCTTGGGTGGAAGGGGTTGGAGGTTTGAAGACAGAAAGATGTGAAACAGTTGTCTGGGGAAAAAGGAGAGGGAATGGACTAGAGGAATATGGTACCATTGCCAAGCAGCAGTGAGGGCCACGTGAAGTTGATGGACATGAGACCAAGCAGCATGGTGTGTGTTGGCTGCAGGTGGGGAAGAGGTAGAGAACTGAGTGGACATTTGCCAGATGAGTACCATAGAGTGTGATTACGTTGGTCATGTCCCCAGTGTCTAGAAGAGAGGCGAACATGTTAGATAAGGTCCCTGCACTTATGGAGCTTAGATTCTAGTGATGAGAAATAGAAAAAGAAAGGGGAATACAAATAAGGTAGTACAGTGCTAAGAAGATTGCAAACAGGGTCACAATAGTGAGAATGGGGCTGGGAGCAGCTCTGGATAGAGTGGGTGGAAGAGGAGATCAGTAAAAAGATGACATTTGAATTATAGTCTGAATGATGAGAAGCCAGCTTTGTGAAATCAGAGGAAGAAGGTTTAGGGCAGAGAGATCACACATGCAAAGACATTGAGACAAGATTTGCAAGGGATAATAAATATATTTTAAGAATTGGTGACTGAGTTGGGTGCAATGGAGCACTTCTGTAATCCCAGGTACTAAGGAGGCTGAGATAGGAGGATGGCAAGTTCAAGGTAAGCTGGGCAATTTAGTGGGAACCTCTCAAGATAAAAAGGTCTGTAAAGTAAAAGGTCTGCAAAGTAAAAAGGTATGCAGCTCAACTACCTAGCATATGTGGGGCCTGGGTTCACTCTCTAGTGCTGAGAGAAAAAAGATAGTGACGATGCACTTGAAGGGGTTTGGTCATCGTTGACCACAGGGCTGAGGGAGAGCGAGAGGCCGAGGTGGGCTCCCACAGGCTTCTGCCCTGGGATATGGATGTTTATGCCACCACTGAGGACTTCTAAGAGAGAGAAGCTGGTGTGAGGGAGGGAAGACCATAAAGTCACCTTCAGGATGTATTCGATTGTTCCTGGAGCAGTGTCTGGCCTGAGGAAGCACTCAAAACATACTGTTAGATGTCCCAGTGAGGGGTCTGTGGAGGAATTGAAAAATCTAGGACCTGATTGATATAACCTGAGGTCAAGAGAGGACATTTAACACGTAGGCAAACGAAGGCACAGAAAGTTTAGGAAACCTGTTCAATATTTTCTAGCGAGTCAGTATTAACTGTCTGAATGAAATCTAGCTCAATCCCTTTTTCATTCATTGCTCTGGTCATACAATAATGATGCTTACATTAATTGTTTCATCTCTCCACATAGAGAGAGAAATGTCCTCGGTCAACAGCAACACAATAACAATAAGTGACCAAATCATGTTTTGGTAGATCTTAGTATCTTCAACCCCAACCCAAACAAGCATGACTGTAGCACAGGTTTGTGAAGAGGTTGCGTTTGCTGTCCACTGTGTTGCACTGTGTTTACTGTGTTACAGTAGGATACTAGCTGGCAGCATCTGGTGAGTCAGATATGGAGCTTGAGTAAAAGATGTGGCCATAGGGAAAATGTGTACAGAACTCTTCTTGCGTACATGAACTTGGACCTTTGGGCTAAGGTTAGAATTAGGTCAGTGCACTCCACTGAGTTGAAAGAAATTTGGGTTTTCTTTCTCCCAAGAAAGGAAAGACCACATTTGACTTTGATGTAATTATATATCTTAGGCATCAAATTTATATAATAATTTTAAAACTCAGAGAGCCCAAGAGCCTGAGATGATATACTAAGAAGAATGTACATTTAAGTAAAACTAGAAGTACTTTACAGCACCCTGGCACAGTGACCTCTGAGAATCGATGCTCCGTTCCTATACTGAAGGGCACACACTGAAATATTCTCAAATAAATCTTTGAGGACATAGGTCAGAGACGTAGATAGCTCTGCACTGAAACTTGCCTGTGTGTCTTATTTGACAGAACAGTTCTTGTTTTCCTTTTTTGTTTGTCTGCAGTACTGGGATTGGACCCAAGGTCTTGGGCACGTTAGGCAAGCACTCTTCCTAATAAGCCACATCCCCACCCCTTTTAATTTAATTTTATTTTATTTTAAGTTGCCAGTGCTGGCCTCAGACTCACAATCCTCTTGCATTACCCTCCTGAATAGCTATGATAACGAGCATGTACCTTCATACCCAGCTTTTATTTTCCTCTCTAATTGAATACGTTTTCAAATTAGTCACAATGATTTCATTTTTTGTTCTCTGTCCAGCAGGAAAGGTTTTATGTGATCCACTTAGCCAGCCCCTGAAGCTTTTGTTTACTAGTGCTGAACTTTTCTGACAAATTTCTACATAAGCAGCAAGTTATCAATAGTAAAATTACATGAAGCCAAAATATTCTCATGATTCAGCCTATACTGAAACCCTAAGAACTCTCTCTGACTTCCTCTTCCTCTGGGTTGGTAAGAACCCAAAGCCGTCTTATATCCTAACTTCACAAAGCCTGGGTCTTAGGTTTGAAAATGAACATACCTGTTGCACATGTATCTGTGTTGCTGAGGTACAGTTGCAACGTTAAGCCAAAATGCTCAAAAATGGCATGTAAAACAATCTTCAACATCAGAGGGCCTGAACAACCTGAGTGCATCTGAAAGGCCCCTGGTGCATGGTGATTCATAGTGAGGACAGTGGGAGCTGTCCTTTAGCACTGTGATGAACACTAAATGAGACCACCTTTATATATATATATATATATACATATACATATATATATATATATATGTATATGTATATATATAAACAAATTCGAATTTTCAGGATATTGTGAAGGACCAAAACACATTAGATGGAAATAAACTTGCCCGCATCTCACCAGTAAAAGACTCCAGAGGTCAAGAGTTATCCTTTATGGTCGAGGTACCATGGTAATCTCCTTAGCTTGGAAGTCCACAGGCATGGCCCACAGCTGTGGTCTCTGAAGGTAAACAGACAGAGTGTCATGGGTAGCCGACTCTGGTAGGTTGTATTCCTATTCCCAACTATCCACTGTCTCCCCTGTGGGATTATTGTGCATCCAGCCCTTAGACATGTGGCTTTCTGTTTCTCTGAATGGGCAGAGCCCATGTCCTTTGTTTTGGAATGTGAATGGATGTGGTGTCTGAGTTGAAGCTTTAAATGTGCCTGATCGGATGGTTCCTACCCCCGCCATGAAAACTCTACAAACCAAATAAGTTCCATGGTGGTTAAAATCTTTCCTAAACTTTCATGTAAGTATTAATTCATATCATTTTCAAAAAGTGTCTGTATGTGCATAGATGTGTGTGTGTGTCTCAATGTCCTCACCTGTAGAGGTGGAACTTCAGTTGGGCCTGAGTCTCCATCACACCTCTTCATGTGTCCTGTATCTCCTATCTCATTTCCAGCTTGCGTCTCCACCTTAGGTCTTCTGCTGGGTGTGCATTTGGCTATGAGAATAAGGTCAAGGTAACTGTTGGTTAATAATGACATTCTGCCCATGTGTTTGGCCCTCATCACCTAGAGCACTTATTATCTAGGAAAGTCTCTGCCATTAATATTTTCTTTTTTTAACTTATTTTTAAAATTTGTTCTTTTTAGTTATATATGACAGTAGAATATATTTTGGCATGTTATCCATACATGGAGTATAACTTCCCATTCTTGTGGTTGTTCATGATGTGGAGTTATACTGGTCATATATGTGTATAGGAACATAGGAAAGTGATGTCCAATTCATTTTACTGTTTTTCCTATTCTCATCCCTTCCCTTCCCTTCATTCCCCTTTGTCTAATCTAAAGTATTTCTGTTCTTTTCTCTCCCTGCCTTATTGTGTGCTAGCATCTGCATATCAGAACATTCAGCCTTTGGTTTTGGGGGATTGGCTTATTCCACTTAGTATGATAGTCTCCAGTTCCATCCATTTACCAGCAAATGCTATCGTCTCATTCTTCCTATGGCTCAGGAATATTTCATTGTGTGTATATACCACAGTTGCCACAGTTGCTTTATCCATTCATGTGAAGGAAGAAAGGAGGTTGATGTCTTTGATGGAGTCATGGTCTGCACTGGCCATCACACTAACGCTCACTTGCCCCTGGAAAGCTTTCCAGGTGAGTGACCTTCCAGGAAGGAGGCGACCCTTGAGCCAGGCCTGTGACCCTGAGGAATAGAAGGGTTGTGGTCCGAGTGATTTTCACCTTGGGGTGGAGTAAGACCCTCATTAGGCATGTTCCCTTGAGGATGGAATGACCTGTATCATCGCCGTTTGGGGACCAGAGTCAATGGTGATTTTAGAGTCTAGAGGTCTGTGAACAATCCTGCCACCACATGATGACATTTCAGTCAGGGTTGGAGTACATGTAGAATGATGATCCCGTAAGATGGTAAGGGCACTGGAGATCTTCTGTTGCTGAGTAGTATCCTAACCAGTACCACACCGTGGTGACACTGATGCACAAAGCCCTGTGTGCGGTCCATTGTGCAAGGTCACAGCCCATACAGTTGCGTGTGTGGTACGTGATACTGACAAACAACTCTGTCATGGTTTATGTATTACTGAGCTACACATTTCTCTTAGTGTGTGCTCCTACTACTTCTAGGAAAGTTTACTGTACAGCTGTCTGCCATGTCACCAGCGATAGCTTCACAGGCCTCCTGTTTATTGTGGGTCTTGATGGCATCAAGAGGCTATACTGAGGGACTGGCCCGTACAATATGGGCTGTGTGAGTACTCTGTGATTTTTTCACAATGATGAGACCAAAATTACAGTAACATTTTCAGAATGTATATATTTCTTTCAAGTGGCACATGATTGTATTTAGTTTCATAATGACTTTGGTTTTCTTTTTTATTTTTAATTAATTAATTTATTTTAATTAGGTATATATGACAGCAGAATGCATTTTGATTCATTGTACAGCACAACTTTTCATTTCTCTGGTTGCATATGATGTAGCATCACACCATGTGCAGTCACACATGTACCTAGGGTAATGATGTCCATCTCATTCCACCATCTTTCCTTAGGATCAAAAAAGAAGACCGTGGAGTTCTTACTCAGTATTGGTTCAGATATGGAATTTCTCAGTAATTGAGGAAACAAACAAATATTGAGTTTCTAATGCTTAAATGAAAGCTTGAATAATTTAGTTTCAGTTTGGGGCCTGAACTTTTTTTTAGAAAATGTACTTTATGTATCTCCTAGAGTATACAAAAACATATATACTCTAATTGAAGTGGGAGTATGTAACTAAGGGGATGAAAGACAACAGAGAATGGCAGCAGTTTGAATTTGTGGGTCTACAAATCCAAAATACAAACTCCTTATGATACAGGAATCACAAGCTACTATTCCAAGGGTATGGAAGAAAAAAATAAGCCAAAGTATTCAAGAAGACAAAAGTAGCTGAATAAAGGGAGAATATGTGGAGAATATGTGCTTCAACTTTAAATTCTACAAAAGAAAGATTTTACAAATGATATCCAACTTATAAACTATCATCCAATAATTATTTTCTGTTCTCTTGCAGGAATTGAGAAGTTCAAAGGACAGTATTTCCACAGTCGAGACTATGAAAACCCCGAGGCATTTGCTGGAAAAAGAGTCATCATAATTGGCATTGGGAATTCCGGAGGGGATCTGGCTGTAGAGATTAGCCACACAGCCAAGCAGGTTTGAGCCATTCTATCTGCAGCCTCACCAAGGAGATAGACCCACAGCGTATGGTCGGCTGCACTTTGCCCACTAGTGCCAGTGGCAAATACAGGGCTTGGTTTCATGCCTCCGTTGGCATTATGATGGATGCTAATGGAGAGGCGTGGTTAGGGTTAGGGTTCCATTACTCACTTGGCTTCATACTAAGGAATAAGTCCACGGCTTCAGGTTGCACTCACAATCCCAGTTAGCCTTTCCCTGGCTTTGATGAAGCCAAGTATTTGCTGGAAGAGGTTGTGAGAATGCAACATTGACAGTGTGAATCGTCCATTGGCCAGAAGAAATGTGCTCTTATACACATGGGGAAAGCACACTGTGGTCATTGAAAACTTTTCATTAACAGGATGGTGGGTGAATTTCCTTTTTGCCCCCCAAATGGGAAAAAAAGAAACAATCTAATCTTTCCAAAAACAATGTCAACATCAGCATAAAGAGTGACTGTGTAGTAGCTTATGTGACAGCTTGTGCCAGCCGTTGCCTGCAGTTAGGTAGCACAGAAGGAGAGTTACTCCAAATCAAGTTCTATCTCCTTGGTTTTTTGTTTTGTTTGTTTTGGTTTCTGTATCATAGATTTTGAGCGTTGAAGAAAGTGTCTTCACTGTAAAATCCTAGAAAAAGGCATGTCATTATTACATTTTTTTGTCTTCATTGAATCATAACTTTATTAGCAATAGGTAAATGCCTGGTTGTTCTTCAGCAACTTTAATTATGCTATGCTTCTCTAATACTATGGGGTTGTGCTCAGTGGTAGAGCACTTGCCTAGCATGCATAAGGCACCACATACAAATAAACAAATAAAATAAAGGTATTGTGTCCATCTACAACTAAAAAAATATTTTTAAAAAACCCAGAGGCTTAATGACACAATTTTGTTAAATGACCCTTATCCAGCAACGTGTTTCCAATAACCTCTCAGTACTATTTTCATCTATCAATATATAAGTGATCTCATATGTTATTCCATGAATTAATTCCACAAACACTTATTAGGAAGTAATTATATAAACAAGAAAGAGTAAAAAACACACGTGGTTGAAGGATGTACCGTGTAGGTAGTGGGGATCCATGCAAAAGTCTTCTTTCATATCTTGGCTTGTCAAGTGGTCATTTCTAAGGGAGCTGATCTAACCTGCATTATGGAATTAAAATTTCCCAGGAACAAAATATTCAGGGTGTGGAGATAAGGCAGCCATGTTTGTGAGAAAGCCCTGGGAAAACATAGCAAAATCACATCTGCATAGCGGGGGCAACCCTCACAGCACTAATGCAAACTGAAGAAATTTAATTGCTGAGTTCTAGCTTTTTGCTTTACGTATTAAAATGTGTTTAAGAGAAAATTTTGGAGTCAAAATTTGCAAGTGGATCTATTAATTTCAGTGCATAAGGAAATTTTGGTATAATCCTTGTGGTATGATGATTTTGTGAAAGCATCCCTTTCTCATCAGGTTAATTTCATACACGATTATATTGACTTAACCATTTTCCTTATGTTTTTCTTATAAACCAGATTTATAAATATATTGTTTGCTTAAAATAAGTGGTAGAGTGCTTGCCTAGTATGCATGAGGCATTGATGGAAAAGCTAAAATAAATATGACAGCCATTAAGCATTTATTCAGTGTTTATGGTATGCCACACTTTTCTATAAAAATTATCACAGCAGTCTTGGGATGGATGTGTTGTAACTATCTCATCGATAGGGAAACTTTTAACTAAGGCTATAAGCTTTACCCTAAATCATGTGAACCCCAAGACCATGCAGGTACTTCAGCTGTGACACGTAAAAGCACCTAACTCTGATAGTGCTGAAGGTTCCTCTCTGTGAGGATATATGTGCGAAGTAAAGAATCATACTTTGTAGACAGGCGTCTTTTTACATGAGAGCTTAGATAAAGACTATGAAACAATATACTTATTTACCGTAAAAATTTATTTACCAGAAACTTCTTCCGGGGTTGTGTAAAGTTGAAAATGTCCTGATACCTCTGCCAGGTAACTGAATATCAGCCTTAATCCATTCTGAACATGTACGTTTAGCCAGGAAAGAACAAAGAAGTACTGAGCAATCTCCTGTAGTTCTACTAGCAATCTTTATTTTCTCCTATTCAATAATCAATAGAACATCTCTTAACAGGATTTAGAATTGGTCAGATGTACGTTGAAACGTCAGTTTGCCTGTTAATAGCTATATGATCTTCGGCAAATTTTTCATCTTCCCGATGTCCCTCACCCATAAAATGAGGATGATATTGGCTTCCTCAAGGGGTTGTTGTGTTAACATTGTAAAATGGTTAGTGTCTCATGCCTGTAATTTCAGCTACTCAAGAAGCTAAGGCAGGAGGTTTGCAAATTTGAGGCCAACCTGAACAACTTAGAGAGACCCTATATCAAAGTAAAATAGGAATTTTTTTTTTTTTAAAAAAGGGCTAAGGATGTAGCTCAGTGGTAGTGCCTTTGCCAAGCATGCATTCGGCCTGAGTTTGATCCCCAGCTCCTCAGAAAAAAGAATACAAAGGACTTAGTATACGGAATTACAGGTCATAAGTCTCAGTAAAGGAAAGTAATGATGATGTGCTGGGGAGACTGAGAGAGGTGCAGGCTAACCCTCCCACTGTGGAGAACACCATTGGACACAACTGGAGAGACAGATTATGAGCACAGAAAGTTTCACATCATATAAATGATATAAATGGTAAATCATAGTTCATAATAATGCAACAATGTCAAAGACAAAAAGACTGGAGTTTTGGGTTAAATGATCTCCAGTTGTTTTCAGTTTTATCATTACATGATTTTTGGGGGGTGAGGGTACTGGGGATTGAACCTGTTACAGTTAAAATAGATACAACCTTTGGTCTTTCATAATGGGTGCATTATAATCATACTGTATAGGGGATCCATAGTTGTACATGCACATATTGTTATAGTTAAAGCTTCGTCCCAGGGTTTCATAAACTGACTTCCAGACCACTCATGTATAATTGAATCAAGCCTTTATTGAAGCACACCAGTGGCAACTGACCGAACATAAAGCTGTTCCCCTGATCAGCCCCAGACAATTGCAGGGGCACTCCTTATAAGCCTGAAAACTGCACCAGGGATGTTTGGGGATCCAGCCAATGAAAGCCAGCCAGGTTACGGAAATGGGAGACTGCAGTCAGGCCACCCCAGTTACAGAAGTAAAGCCCCATTAGGTGGCTCCGTGTTCTTAAGGGTTTCTATAGCGAAAGTTAAAGAACATCTTGTGCCCGGCATGACCTTTCTACTTGGCATGGTGGTTTTACAAACTGGAGCCACTTGGGCTTGACTGTCACAAACCCAGGGGCACTTAACCACTGAGCCACATCCCCAGCACCCCCCCTTTTTTTTTAAAGATGGACACAATATCTTTTTACTTTATTTATTTTTATGTGGTGCTGAGGATCAAACCCAGTACCTCACATGTGCAAGGCAATTGCTATACCACTGAGCTACAACCCAGCCTCCCAGCTTTTATTATTTTATTTAGAGACAGGGTCTGGCTGAGTTGCTTAGGGCCTCCCTAGGTTGCTGAGGCTACCTTTGAACTCACCATCCTCCTGCCTCAGCCTCCTGAGCCACTGGGATCGAAGGTGTACGCCGCCGCACCTGGTCTATGGAATAACATATATATATATATATATATATATATATATATATATATTTAGTTGTCAATGGACCTTTACTTTATTTGTTTGTGGTGCAGAGAATCAAACCCAGTGCCTCACACATGCCAGGCAAGTGCTCTGCCACTGAGCCACAGCCCCAGCCCCTATTCATGATTTTTAATGAGTCCGTAGGTGGTAAGTGCTAGCGAAGTTCAGAGGGAGGGAGAGAGAATTACCAACCTGAAAGGTCAGTGTTTCCTGTGTGGTTCTCATGGAGGACGTGGGCTTGATCTGGATCTTACACACGAATGGGCGCATTGGCTGTGAACAGAAGTGTAGTGCTGGACAGCAGCAGGACATGTTCTAGGACAGCGTTGGGGAAGGAAAATTTTAAAAAGATTGTACAGAACTAAAGTGCCACACTAGTGAGTATAAACTTAATGGTGAAGAAAGTGAGCGTGCTTCCGAGTGTGAGCGAGAATGACAACAGGAAACGATGTTTTCCCACGCCTTAGGTGTTCCTCAGCACCAGGAGAGGCGCGTGGATCCTGAATCGCGTAGCGGACCGTGGATATCCTTTTGATGTGGCACACCTTTCTCGACTTCAGCATCGTTTATCAAAGATATGCGGTCAAGCATTCACAAATGCATATTTGGAAAAATGTCTGAATCAAAGATTTGATCATGAAATGTTTGGCCTGAAGCCTAAACACAGGTATGTGCTCAGATGGGAATGGGGTGGTCAAGGCCAAGGCCCAAGGACTGTTCACTCAGGCTGACAGCTACCTCCACCCAGACATTAAGGAAACCAGGGAATCTGAAATGCCACTTTACCTTATCAACCACAGAAGACCAAGACCTGCTGGTCTAAAGTTTGTGTGACTCATTCTCATTGGCATCAGCCATTTCCTTATTCTGTGAGGTGTCAGTTTTTTTTTTATATGGTGCCCAACAACAATAAAAAGGTAGTAGAGGGCAGTGCCTCATTCAGTCAGTCAACAAACATGGGGCACCTGTTTGTTGTGAGCAAGGCATTATATTGGGCATGAAATACAGAGAGAAAGACATAATAATAAAAATAATACCTTGCCTTTTTCAAAGACATTTTAAAGTTAAGCACAGTAATGAGTGTGTGTGTGTGTGTGTGTGTGTGTGTGTGTAATCTCATTTAATCCCCCAAACGGCCCTATGGGTTGATGCCATTTTTATATCCATTTTACAGACATAAAAAATCAAAACTTAGAGAAACTAAGTCATTTGCCCAAGATCAACATGAGTAACAGATGGAAGACTTCAGAATTGGGTCTTACCTTGAATATACAAATGGGAAGACAGACAAGAGGACATGACAGAGAGATGCACAGGATGCAGTGGGAGCAGAGGGTGGGCTCTCGGACAGAGGAGGGCATGTGAAAGCCTCCTGTGTACTGACTCTACGTGACTTTTCTCTCCAGCCTTTTACTTTTGAAAATGTTCACATCTACAGAAAAGTCATATCTTTTACCTAGATTCTCCTGACATAGAGTTTGCTATATTTGCTTTTTATCTCTTCCCTCATGGAAGATAGATCCAAACAATATGTAGTATATACACATACTTAAGGACATATCTTTTTTCTGAAAGTAAGTAAAAATCATTAAAACATACCCAGGAAAAAGGGTATTCCCCTACATGCCATAATACAATGATCACATTTGGGAAATTTAACATTGATAAAATAATTTTCTAAAATGTTGGCATATTCAAATTTCTACAGATATCCCAATAATATTTTCTTTTTAAATTTTGGTACTGGGTATTGAACCCAGGGTCACTTTATCACTGAGTTTTTCCCAGCCCTTTTTATTTTTTATTTTGATACAGGGTCTCACTAAGTTGCTTAAGGCCTTGCTAAATTGCTGAGGCTGGCCTAGATCTTGAAATCCTCCTGTCTCAGCCTCCCAAGGGATTACAGGTATACATCACTGCAACCAACCTAATAATCTTCTTTATAATAAGTTTTTTTCTATTCTAAAAAATGTTAATCACATCATTTCATTAGTTGTCATGTCTTTTTTAATCTGAAATACTAATTCTCTATTCCCTTTTTTTTTTTGCATACTAGGAATTGAACCCAGGAGTGCTTTACTATTCAGCTACATCCCTAATTCTTTTAATTTTTTTATTTTGAGACAGGTCTCAGTCAGTTGCTGAGGCTGTCCTCTAACTTGTGGTCCTTCTGCCTCAGCCTCTAGAGTCACTGGGATTATAGACATGCACCACCATGCCTGGCCATTCATTTTTTTTAACATGGACTTTTATTCTCCTTCTCCTCTTCTTCCTCCTTTCTTCCTCCTCCTCTCCTCTTCCTATTTCCTCTTCCTCCTCCTCTTTCTTCTTTCTAAGGCATGGTTTTTGTAGACTATCTCTAAATTTTGAGTTGCATTGTATCTTGGCATATATACTACATTAAGGGATGTTATCTTCTTGGAGAATCCCGTCAGGACCCACATGATGTCAGTTTATTTCATATTAATGATGCTAAATTTGATTGTGTGTAAAAAGTGGCATGCACCAGGTTTCTCCAGTACAAAGATAGTTTTCCCCTTGAAATTAATCAGTGGGATGGTACTTGGACACAGTGTTCCCCAACAACTTTTCATTCAATTATTTAAGCATGAATATGTTTTGTAGTTGCAAAACAAATTGAGGTTTTATTGAATAATAAAAGGTAGTCAAATCGGGTCAGCATGTAGCATTCTAATTGTAATATGTTAGAATAGCAAAAGGCACATTATGCCCCGAGACCTGCACATAGCCTGGTATACCTAGACTACATGGCAAAGCTAGAAGAGTAGTTGAATACATCTCTAGGTCTATCAGGCATTAAACCTTTTGTATGCTCTTCTAAATAAAAAGTATAGGGGGCTGAGGATTTAGCTCGGTGGCAGAGTGCTTGCCTAGAATGCACGAGGCCCTGAGTTCGGCCCTCAGCCCTGGCAGGGGAAACACAAAAAAGTTTGGAATGAAGACAGCAGATCCATTCAAGTGAATGACGTCTTAAATTTAAGCAAGCGAGTGATGTAATAATAAGTCTATAATAAATCTATTTTAGAATGACCAGGCATGTGTCACTGCACCTGACCCAACAATATTCTTTATACCTTTTTTTTTTCTTTTCTAAATCAAGGATCCTAAAATCATGTTTATTTGCCCTTCTGATTCTAAGGCAAATGGTATAGAGGGGAGATGGGGGAGCCCTAAAGACAACTGTGTTGTTCAGGTGAGACAGTTAGTAGACAGAACTATTCTAGGCAGTCTTCCTTTTTAAGGGAGGAAGAACGCAGGCTTGGTGAGCAGGCAGGAGACAGTTCTGTGGCTTAGGCAACTGTGTGGATGGTGGCGCGCTAGTGAAAAGCAGTGTTAGAGAGACAGATGAAGCCCTGAGGCTGGAATGCAGAACACCGTCTTCCTGAAGGTTCGAATCCAAGCACATTGACTTCCACAGCTCGGGTGTCGTCGTAAGACACATGACACTCCTGAGGCTAGGCCAGGAAGACGTGGGGAGAGGGGTCTCGGCGCCTGCTGACCCGAGGCTCAGGAATCAAGACTTGTTTTTTACAGACCCAGGATACTGGAAACCTGGCTTATTTATTCTGATACCCTTATTCCATGCTGTCTCTAGGTCCAAAGTATCCCAAGAGAGTATAGAAAACTATTTTTACAGAAATTCTAAAATCCTAGGCTGTAGAACATTGGTCAAGTCACTTAACTTCTCTAGACCTCAGTTTCTTCATCTATACAACCTGGATAATGACAGCTACCCTCCATAGAGTTTATGTGACTGCCGAATAACTTAATGCATGGAAATGTAATCTGAACTCTAACTTGCTGTACATGTGTAATTTATTCCACAGTTTGGAAAATGAAAGTCTAAGTCTACCTCTTTGGAATTAGAAATGGATCAGGACATTAATAGTCAAGTTTTGTCAGACTGATTGATATGTGGACAGGAACGACTGGCCTGTGGCCTTGTGACACCACGGAGCATTACTATCGCATGAACAACCACATATGCACTCCTCCAAAAAACTCTTATCCTTCACTTCTCCAATACCTTCCCCTTCAGTGACTTGCAGGGTCCAGCCCGTTCAGCCTTGAGCCCTGAAAAGCTGATATAAAGTAAAACCGGTGTAAAGTGGGACTTTCCAAATTTCATGGGTAAACTGAGGGGACACCATTGACGTATTATTGTTTAACCACCTCCACCAAAGCAAAAATTTACTTACAGGGTTTATTTCTCTCTCCCCTTCTTTCCCTCTCTCGGTCCCTCTCATTTCTCCTTCTCTTCATCTTCATGCCACTCACAGAGCTCTGAGCCAGCATCCAACAGTAAATGACGATCTGCCCAATCGCATCATCTCTGGCTTGGTGAAGGGAAACGTGAAGGAATTCTCAGAGACAGCTGCCGTATTTGAGGATGGCTCTAGGGAGGATGACATTGATGCTGTTATCTTTGCCACGGGCTACAGCTTCGCCTTTCCTTTTCTGGAAGATTCTATCAAAGTGGTCAAAAATAAGATATCCCTATATAAAAAGGTCTTCCCTCCCAACCTAGAAAAGCCAACTCTTGCAATCATGGGCTTGATTCAGCCCTTAGGAGCCATGATGCCGATTGCAGAGCTCCAAGGACGCTGGGCCACTCAAGTATTTAAAGGTAAGTGACAATAAAAATTCACTCCTTAATTACTTGGTGATGATTGACTATGTTTCTGTGCTTGCTTTTAAACAGCAGTATGTTTGACCAAAATCTTGAGGGTTGCATAATATCTGGCACAAACTTAGTACCAGAAAACTTATTTGTAAGTGAACCTAAGTAGTAATTATAACCATAGACCTACCTTAGAATCACCTGGGTGTTTCCCCAGCTTAGGCAGGCTTTCTTCTCATCCATGGTGATACTTATTCAGTAAATCTGGGAGGGGCAGGCACAAAGTTGTTCCCCAGAAGATTCCAATGTGTACTTCAGATTAGAATCCACTCATCTGAATTTTAGACAACTGGTATGTATCTGTGAAGTAAAAGAATCTCATCTTTCATTACAGAGAATGTCAGATATAGAAATGGTGCGACTTAATTCATACAATAAGTTAACACCCGGTAGGAGATAATCCAGAATATAAAATATTCAACTTTCAAACCCTCACATCCCCACTACCCCGCGTCCCTGCGTGTCCCCCCTTTGAGTTCTGGCCAGGAGTACCTGAGGGAGAACAACTCTGAGCTTTGGGTGGTAGGCTCAGTAGGAGCCAGCGGCTGAGGAGGGTTCCAAAAGGCTTCATTCAGTCTAGCACGTCTCAGAACCTCGCGACAGTTCTCTCCATGGTCAGACCACCACCTAAAGACATCATAGAGTGAACCTGGAATCCACTGAATAAGGAGGGAGAACATGGTGTGAGGAACGTGAGAGCATATCATGTGAAATACAAATGAAGCTGCTGGAGAAGTTCAGGGTAAAGAAGTTAAGACCTGGGGGATCTAAGAGTCCCTTCAGATAGTTGAAGGGATACCTATGGGATAAGAATCAGACTTACTTATTAGAGCAAAGAGTCAAACTAGAACCAAGGAATGGAATCTTGAAGGTTGCATAATATCAGCTTAACATTTAAAAAAAAAAAAAAAACAGACTTTTTTTTTGGTCCATATAAAGGGAGCATGATTTGAAGGAGGGAGATAAGAAATATGATACAATCTGTGTCTAAACAAGGTAACACTGAAAGCTGATAAATTCAAAGAGAACTTCATCACAGAATGTTGTAAATATCTTTATCTGCCCATCAAATTTAATAGTTCATGAACTGACTGCCTCTCACCACCAAGAAATAGACCTCCGCCTCCTCCTCCTCCATGCAGTTTCAGCTGATAACTGCAAACTTGTGGCTGTACCCTGTAAGAAGTCATTGGAAATCAGCTCTCAAATGTACTTCTTGAGCATCCTAAAGACCTGTGATTAATTTCAAAGGAAACATTCCCATGCTTCCTTGTTGATTTGTAAGTCATAATTCCCATAAATTAAGAAAACACATTAAAAAAACATAGTAGGCTCTGAGTGTTGAATTTCTGACTTCTGTGTTTCAGAGGCGTCTCAGGTGTGCCCAGAAAAGGGCCACCAGAATGGCAGAGAACATGACACCTGTTATAGTAGGACCCCGTGCTGTTCAGCCTGATAATGAGAAGACTTAAAGTAGTCATGACAGGTGCTTTCACATTTTAAGTCCTGTCAAGTATCAAAATTTAGTTGTGTGGCTCCAGAAGGAAGAACTAGTTCCAATGATAAAAGTTGCATAGAAGTATATTTGCGGGTCAGTTCAAAAAATAATGTTCCAGCAACCACATCAGTCTGTTATATCATCTCCTTAGCAGGTAGTGAGATCTCTAAGGCCAGAGATCTTTTGTTCTTTTTCTTTTTAATTGCTTCTATTTTTAAAATACATGACAGCGGAATGCATCACAATTCTTATTACACATATAGAACAATATTTCATATCTCTGTATATAAAGTATGTTCACAGCAATTCATGTCTTCATACATGTACTTTGGATAATGATGTCTATCACATTCCACTGTCCTTGCTAATCCCCTGTCCCCTCCCTTCCCCTCCCACCCCTCTGCCCTGTCTAGAGTTCGTCTGTTCCTCCCATGCTCCCTCTCCCTACCCCACTATGAATCAGCCTCCTTATATCAGAGAAAACATTTGGCATTTGTGTTTTTGGGATTGGCTAACTTCACTTAGCATTATCTTCTCCAATTGCATCCATTTACCTGCAAATGCCATAATTTTATTCTCTTTCATTGCTGAGTAATATTCCATTGTGTGTATATGCCACATTTTTTAATCCATTCATTCACTGAAGGTCATCTAGGTTGGCTCCACAGTTTAGCTATTGTGAATTGTGCTGCTATAAACATCGATGTGGTTATGTCCCTGTAGTATGCTGTTTTTAAGTCCTTTGAGTATAAAATGAGGAGTGGGATAGCTGGGTCAAATGGTGGTTCCATTCCAAGTTTTCCAAGGAATTTCATACTGCTTTCTATACTGGCTGCACCAATTTGCAGTCCACCAGCAGTGTATGAGTGTGCCTTTTCTCCCACATCCTTGCCAACACTTATTGTGTTTGTCTTCATAATAGCTGCAAGGCCAGATACTTTTAAGGAAGAATGAGATGACCACTTGATATTGTATTGTAGAGAGAAGGATTGTACTAAGACACATTCCCATTCTGAAATTCTATATTCCAGAACTTTATAGAGTAACATTTTAGGATTGTGGCTCAATTTTGTACATGGCACAGTGCCTACATATCTGGTTGGGCATAAGGCTATATATCTGGGCAAAAGGCTAATTGTTTGAGCTAGAGTTGTTTATATGGACTTAAATGTGATTCTGCCTTTGTCTAGTCATGTCCTTGGTTTTAAATCATAGTACAGGAACTGTTTTTATATTAATGCTTAAATTTTATTTGTCAAGATTGGGTATATGAGTTCCTTTGGTCTTACCCCCCCCACACACACACACAGACACATACAGACTCTTATCAAATAAAAGAGGTAATAAGGTGAAGGTTATTTTCCATAGGATTTTAGCATACAATGTGATTAGGGTTTATGTTTACTCCCTTTATTCTCTCGTATAAAATACTTTTGTTATTAAGATACCTGTGCAGGTGTTCCTCTACACCCCTCCCTTTTATGAGATGGGGTTTTACTATATCACTCAAGCTGATTGAACTTTTAGATCCAAGTTATCCTCCAATTTCAGCCTCCCAAGTGCTGGAATTGCAGGCATGCATCACTACACCTGAGTTGCCTTTTGACCTTGTACCTCATTTTTCATTTGCTTTTAAGGCCATTTGTCATTTCCTTGTGTCCAAATTTAATTTGCCAATTCAAAGACTATGTTAGGGAGGAGGCAGGTATTTGTTGGAAGGCAGAGTACAGTAAATATGTTCCAAAGACAAAGCAGAATAAACTACACGTCCTGATACCGGTGAATACTCCTTAGGACCAGAGCTATTTTGAACTTAATATATTTCCAGATTTTTGGAATATCTGCATATACATAATGACCTATCTTGGAGATGAAGCCCAAGTCTAAAAAGGAAATTCACTTAGTTTTCATATACACCGTACACAATATAGCCAGAGGGTAATTTTATACAATAACATTGTGCCTGTGTTTTGACATGACCTATCATGAGGTCATGTGTGGAATTTTCTACTTGGGGCATTTTGTCCATGTTCAAAGAGTGTTGGGTTTTGGAGCATTTAAGATTTCTGTTTTTGTGATGAGGTATGCTCAACTTATTATATTTTGGTCATGGCAAGATCAAGTGATCAAGCAAACTGTAATCTCTTTGAGTATAGAGAATCATCCTATATTTCTTTGAATTCTCCATAGCACAGTAATTGTTAATAGGATCATTGTTTCTATTGAGGTAATTTACACTTAAATTTAAAATTTTTCTCTTTAGGGCTAAAGAAATTGCCCTCACAAAATGAAATGATGGCAGATATATCTAAGACTCAAGAGGAAATGGCAAAAAGGTAAGAAATTCTCCCAAGAAGATGTATGTAACTTTTTCTACTTATTCTTAATAAGAACAATATTCTACTACATTTAGTTTCGTCTTGTTAATTTGAGAATTCTGATTATATTGTGATAAGAGGGGAATGATAGTTGTGACCACAGAATGGGGAAATAGCACTAGCAGTGTAATGTGGATGGGAAAGGAGAGAAAACTCAAGGGAGTGTATAAAGGCGGTATAAAGGCTATGTTTAGGACTTAAAAGTTAGGAAAAAGCTCCTTGAGAAAACCATCAGGTGTATCATTTGGGGGAGGGTTACTTGAAGTATTAACAGAGCTGCCAAAGGAAGGAAGGGTGTGGTGAATCAACGGTGATTTCAAGTTCTAAGTAGACTTACAGACCTGACGTGGCTGCTTCGCTGGCTGCCATCAGGTGGACAGCACACGCAGGTCACAGGGCTGAGCGTGAAAACCCCCTGTGATCTGGTAAAGCAGTGACAGCACCTGGCTGCTTTGCTTCTGTGGACACAATGATGTGGCAGTCTGGATCTCAGAACTTGAGCTCAAATCCCAGGTTGTTTTTACGTGGAAATTGATTGTTGCAGGCCCAAAATGGTGGTTTCTGCCACTGACTATACAGCATGGCTCTGGCCTATCTTGGAGGAGAGAAGGTGACTTTCATTCCATCTTCCCGTCCTTACCAGTGCTCTCCTGTTTTCCTCCCCTGCCATTGCTGCACGTCTGTGGCAAAGTTCCTGCGTCCTCTGCTTCCCCGAGTCCGAGTGTCCCTGACTTCCTCCTCACTCCCCACATGGTTCCTCTGAAGGGCATCCATGACCAGGCGCCTTGCTCTCACTCCTGAGCTGGCACCTCTAAGCATCTTCCCTTCCCGGAGGCTTTCTTTCCCTTCTTTTCTGGCACCAAACTCTCTTATTTGGACTTTCCTGCTCTCTTTCTTTTCACTCAAGCTTGTGCGCCCACCTTCTGATTGTGAGCAGTCCCCCAGGACATAGTCTGAACTTCACTGAGGGTTGACAGTTTGCTCACATTCAGCATTTCATGGGCGTTGGGGTTCATTTAATCCTCTTAACCACCCCACAGGCCGTGAAACCTCATGAAAACTCCACTTCTTGACCTACTATTATAAGATGAGTAAATGCACGGGTGCCGACGCCTGAGTTAATATCGTCTCCAGGAAGGAGAGCTCTCAGGTTCTTTCCTGTTTCATCTCCTCAAAATCCCAGCCCTATTTTGATAAGGTACTGCTTGACCACCTATCAGTTCCTCCAGAATTCCACCTCAAGAATTCTACCAAAAATTCATTTTCTAATCCTTGTTTCCTGTCTTCGTTTTTGGATTCCTCAATTAGCTTAAAGACTTTCCTCTTATTTGCTTTGTGTTCCATGGTTCTTTCTTTTCATTATAGAAAATAAAAAGTGAAAGTCTCCAAGTCACACTTCTTCCACATACTTTACTGTCAACTATTTTTTCACTAAGAAGTCTTTTTAGCTCTCCAAACCTGCGCTTGGTATAATCACTCCATCTGGCTCCCTGGGAGGGCCACTTCTTCTTGTGAGATGAGTCACCCTCCCTGGTCCTTTCAGGGTTCCAAATTAACATTTTCGCTGGGAAGCCCTGATCTGTGGACTCCCCCTACCCATCTCACTACCCTGGCCTCACAAAATAGAGAATCCCATGCTTGAGGATTTGGGGTGAATTCCCTCTTTCTCGTCAGAGTCCTCTGTGTCTGGAGTGCTGTCGTCCATTCTTGTTCTCTACTGACTTAGGCAACGACCACAGACGTTTATGCCCATTCCTGCTTTATTCCTTCACTTGGCTGTGTTCCCTGATTTTTAATACTTTTTCTTTGTTCTTATCTATATCTTTCAAATCTTCAATGACCTATTATAGCCCTCTTTTTTTCTAGAATTTTTTAAAAATATTTATTTTTTTTAGTTTTCGGCAGACACAACATCTTGTTTGTATGTGGTGCTGAGGATCAAACCCGGGCCGCACGCATGCCAGGCGAGTGCGCTACTGCTTGAGCCACATCCCCAGCCCTATAGCCCTCTTTTAACTACCCTTTCTAAAATTTCTATTTAACAGTCAAACCCACAATATTTAGCAAAACCCTTGTATGTTCTGTTACGTATACAACAATCTTCTCTCTTCTGGTGTATTATCAGATCTCTAAGAATGGTGACAAATATCTTTTTTCACTATTTACTACAGTTTGTAGCCTAATTTAAAATCAATACAAGCTGAGGCTGTGGCTCAGTGGTACAGCACTTGCCAAGCATGTATGAGGCACTGGGTTCAAATCTCAGCACCACATATAAATAAATGAATAAAGGTTCATCAATAACTAAAAAAATTTTTTTTAAATCAGTACAATGTGCCCAGTATAAAATCAGTACAATATGTATGTTGATCGATCGACTAGTTAATCGCCTTTTTGATAGGCCATGGCTTCTGTCTTCTCTGATTTAGGTACGTGGAAAGCCAACGCCAGACCATTCAGGGAGACTACATTGACAGCATGGAAGAGATGGCTGACCTGGTGGGAGTCAGGCCCAGTCTGCGGTCTCTGGCCTTCAGTGACCCCAAGCTAGCATCACAGTTACTTTGGGGACCTTGTACTGCAGCCCAATTTCGTCTACAGGGCCCTGGAAAGTGGGATGGGGCTCGAAAAACCATCCTTTCCACAGATGACCGTATCAGGAAGCCCATGAAGACCAGGGTGACCGAGAAGAGTGATTCCGCAGCTTCAGCAGTGACCGTGGGCAGGCTCATGCTGGCCGTCATTCTCTTTGCGGTGATAATGGCTTATTTTTAGACGTCCCATTGTCCGTGCCCTGGCGTCCAGACCTAACAAAACTGAGCACTCTCACTCCCCTGTTGCTCAGAAAGCTACCTTTATTTCTCTTTCAGAAGCATTGATCCTCGTTTCTCCTTTTCCTACAATGAAATCCTGACTTCTCATCTGAGTTGGTTCATGCTCCTTCCTCTTGTAATCTGTCACTCTTTCCTTCTAATAATTCCTGGACTGTGAGCTCAGGCACTCTTTACTCATCTTTATATGATGTCCTTAGCAGACATGTGGCCTTGTTGACCATCAGATATTATGGTGGGGATTCTAAATCAGCATCTGAAAATATGGCTGACTTCAGGCTGGGGTTGTGGCTCAGTGGAACAGCGCTCGCCTGGCACGTGTAAGGCACTGGGTGCAATCCTCAGCACCACATAAAAATAAATAAATAAAGGTCTCGGGTCCACCTACAACTAAAAAAATTTTTAAAAATGACTGACTTCATGTAATTCTTCTGATAGGATTTGATTTTCTATTTACAAAGCTCAATTTTTGTTTTTAATATTAAAACTATACATTTTCTGAGAGAGAAGAGAAATAGTCGTTTCTCTGTGATAGACATACAGATACATAAGACATCTTTTTTTACTCACTATCCTAATAACTGGTCATTTTTGCTCCCTACCCTAAGCAACGTGTCTTTATTTTCTTAATAAAGAAATTACTTTCAATTTTCTAAGCTCATAGGTTGTTTTAATAATGTAACATCTACCCATGGGTTCTACTTGGTTGAGAAAACTGGGATTTTTTTAAAGCAGCTGTCCTATCTTTTTTGATCTCTTAGTTCCTAGATTGGATCTAATCAGATGTTTAGTTTAGGAAATAAGTAGCTGCCAACTACTGTAGTGAAGTCTACAAGTGTAATGTGTTTTGTCTCCTCTTACTCTTTCTCCCATTTCTTCAGGTAGAATCTAGTAGTAAGAATTCAAAGAGGTTTTGTCTAAAATGTAGGAATATTCTAATACCACTTTTTCTTATGTAGTTCTGAAAAACAGAGCAAAGAAAAAGAAAGCAGGAACTTGGGTTTACATCCCAGTGCTGCCGCTGATTCTGTCTTCTCATCTGCTGAAGTTTTGCTATTCTTGTTTCATGAGAAATTGTCACTGTCTAGCACCCTGAACTCCAATGGGGAAAGGTACTGGAAGTACCAGTCAAGGGTATAGTCACAAATAGCTGCTGTGCAACGGTTTTAAGTTTGGATTGCTGCCAATTTCTTAACTACAGGATAAATTTGAACAAGTAAAAGCACATCCAACTAATATAAATACACTAAGAGAATTAGAAATTTGAGAGTTAAAACTCCTTAATCACATAACTATTTGGACAGCTGCCTATCATTTCACCAAATTTACTTTTCCGGAACTAGAGAACTCAAAGTTGGTATTAGGTCTTTTCCTTCTCTAATCCTTAGGATTTAGGGGATTTGTTATCTATTAAAGTAGACCTAGTGTTTTTAAAATCTTTTATTAGTTATTGATATACCTTTATTTTATTTATTTATACACACTGAGAATCAAACCCAGTGCCTCACACATGCCAGGCAAGTGCATTACCACTGAGCCCCAGCCCCAGCCCCAGATCTAGAATTTTTTAATCTACAGATTACTCTTGTTCAAAAGTAAATTGAAGCTGGGCACAGTGGTACATGCCTATAATCCAGTGGCTAGGGAGGCTGAGACAGGAGGATCACGAGTTCAAAACCAGCCCAGCAACAGTAAGACACTAAGCAACTCAGTGAGAGCCTGTCTCTAAATAAAATACAAAATAGGGCTGGGGGTGTGGCTCAGTGGTTGAGTGACCCTGAGTTCAATCCCCTGTACCCCCCCCCCCAAAAAAAAACAAGTAAATTGAAGGCTGTGGTTGTGGCTCAGTGGTGGAATTCTGTCTTAGGTGAATGAGGCCCTGGGTTCCATTCTCAACAGCACATTAAATTAAATAAATAAAATAAAGTTATTTTTAAAAGGTAAATTGAAGGTCTCTTGCTTCTTAAATGTTCTCCTTTTATAATATAAACTTGCCTCTTTTAGGATGTAAATGTATTGAATTAATAATCCCCTAATTATCACTAATAACACCCCAGTTTCCTCTTTAAAGTGTGTATTTTTAAATTGATTTAATTCTCTCATTCTACATATAATATGTAAGGTTACCAAAAAAATCATTGCTTGATTTCTAAACCAAGCTGAATGCAAGATGTGAATAGGATATTGCACTCAAAACAACTCAAGATGCAAAGCTTTAGTATTGATGAATATGTGCTAATATTCTATTTATATATTCTACTTATATATTTTGCTCTTTATATTAAGATCATGTATATGTGTATATATATTTATATAAAAATTCTCTAATTATATTAAATCTGGTTACCAAATAAAAATGCATTCTTGTAATGCCAGAGAGTAAGGAAGTGCTCTCTGAATAAGCATATGTCAAGGGGACACAGGAGCCATCAAATAGTGTACAAATTTCAGCAATAAAATAAATAACCTACTATTAGAACATAAGACATAAAAAATCACAAGTCCATAGTGATATAAATAAATGATTGAATAAATTAATAAATGAGATGGAACAGACAACTCTCCTCTACAAAAGAATTCCAAATAATTCATACAGACACTCTCTTCTCAAGGAGACGGAGCACGACTGTCTAAATGGGTGGTATAGATCGACTTCCTTTCAAAATTTACAGCATGGAAAGGGGGGAGAGTGACTGCAGTGGAAAAATTCAATAAGTACCACTTTAGCCAGGTGACCAAGGTCAACATCGACAGCCATAAGTCATACTGACCATAGGTACCCTGGATGTGATAGGACGGGAAGGTCCCTTACCTCTGTGGCACTCACCCCTAAACCATAGCCCAGCTTAACCATGAGAAAAGTACCAACAATCTCAAGTTGAGGAAAATTCTACAGACTTCCTGACCACCTCAAAACTGTCAAGGTCATCAAAAACAAGGCAGTTTTGAGCACAGTACAGAGGAGCCTAAGGAGGCCTGTCATCTAAATGGAATGGAGTGTTCTGGAATGAAGAGAGGGTAGTAAGTAAAACTTGGGGAGTAAGTAAAGTAGCATTATGGTCCATAATAACAAGTCAATGTTGGCTTATGATTGTGACAAATGGACATAATAATGTGTCAACAGTAAGGAAAACCAGGTGGGTGTATTCAAGAATTCTAATATTTTTGCAAACTTTCTTAAATCAAAAACTATTTCTGGGGGGCTGGGATTGTGGCTCAGTGGTAGAGTGCTCACCTAGCATGTGCAAGGCTCTGAGTTCAATCCTTAGCACCACATAAAAATAAAGACATTGTGTCCATCTACAACTAAAAAAAAATAGTTTTAAAAAATACTTATTTTTTAGTTGTATTTGGACACAATACCTTTATTCTATTTATTTATTTTTATGTAGTGATGAGGATCAAACCCAGGGCCTCACGCATGCCAGGCAAGTGCTCTACCACTGAGTTACAACCCTTGCCCCAAATCAAAAACTATTTTAAAATTTAAAAATTACTTGAAAAAAAAAGAAATGTATTCATTTGATTCAGGATTTGACCTAGAGCTACAGTCTAGTGGAATTTTCTTAGCAGAACAACAACATTGGCTATACATTCATCTACATTACTATGTTTACCTGATTACTCTCAAATTAAGTTGACTTAATAAAACATAACTTACAACAGCAAATTTTACCTCCATTGCTGTGTAAGTATTAACTGTGATTGTATTGACTGAGAAATGGTGATACGAAGTCCAAAGACAATTTCTTCAATTCACTTAGATAAGTTTTCTTGTATCTGAGAACATGAAGCCAGTAGTCCCCACAAACAAGATCTATATTAAGGGCAGCTATGTACATAAGTAAGGTAATGTTACTTCATATTGGGCCTGCCTTGTTACTTTGGCTAACCGTAACATAGTAATAAACATTCTCTAGGCTACCTACTTGAAATTTCCCAAAGTGCATGATTTTTCATGTTTCAGTGTATTCTTTTGTTGTAATTTCAATAAATTCTTCAGCTAAATAACACCCCCATCATCTTCAAGATTCAGTTCATCAGTTAACTCTTCCATGAAGAGCTTCCTGATCCCCAATATGAATTACTGGGCTCCTCTGTGCTTTTAACACACCTGTTAATATCACACCTGTTGGTATTTGTTAAATACCAAACTATGTGGTAACAAGTGGTTCTCTCACATGGTTCCTCTTTGAACTAATAAATTCTTGGGAGGCAGATTTCTGTGCAGTTAATTTATGTGTTCCTAGTGCCTGGTATAGTGCCTGGAACACAGTGAAGCCTCCATAGATTAATTAATTGAATGAATACATGTAACATGGGAGATAAAAGTGGTTGGGATTTTAAAAATTTAAACAGTGGGGGACTGAGGTTGTAGCTCAGTGGCAGAGTGCTCACCCAGCACGTGTGAAGCACTGGGTTTGATCCTCAGCACCACATATAAATAAATAAAATAAAGGTATTTCTTAAAAAATAGTGAATATCACTTTTAGAAAACATGATTAAGGAGATCAGGGTGCTTAACATTTTGAAATATCTGTGGGGCAAACATGTTCTTTCAGAAGATATTCTGGAATAGACCACTGATCTGAGTCAGTGTGGTGGGGCATCCTCTGAGTGACTCGTGTCTCCATCCTGGAGTGCAGAGGCTTTGATCATCACTACTTCTCATGGTGACTTGGACTTTGCCCCAGGCCTGGAAGTTTGAGGGCATATCTTCAGACATAGGCATCACCCTACAGCCCTTGGGTCCAATTACACTCACCTGTCCCTTGTAACCCTGCCCCTTCTTACCTTTTTTGGATGGAACTTTCTAAGAATGAGGGTTCTCCCAATAAAAGCCCACTTTGGAACGTGTTCACTCTCTCCTGCCAGCCTCTCGTGACTACCCCTCGCTCTTCCATTGGCCGAGAGCGGAGGAGCCATCCTGAAGCTTGTTTAAAGGTAAAGTGTGTGTCTGTGTTTTATTTGGGTCCCTGGAAATTCAGACCTTAAATTCAGCTGCCGTGGGGGTGGCAGTATGGTATCTAATAGTCCGTTGTGGTTTGAAACACATCTGTCTATAACTTATTTGTACAAACAGATCTTTTAAAAAGTCAGGATCTTAACATAAAGAAAGTGTGTCTTCTTCAATCCTCATGCTGCCTAGAGCTCCTCATCGCTGTTTCTCTTTCCTTTCTCGAGTCCCCCTACTCCACTGAAGTACTGGCCACCATCTTTCCTGGTTGTAGATATTTTCAGACCCATTCACTCTCCTTCATTCTGTAAATATTTTAGTATCAAGCTTTGTGCCTTTCTCTATGAACATAACTACTCCTGCAGTTTAATATCTAGGTAGTACTTTCACCTATCCAATATATTAATTAGGATTAGATTTGGTCATATATGGTAGAAAAATGTCAAACAATGATTTAAACTAGACTGAAGTTTATTTCTTCTCACATAAAAAAGTCCAGAGGTAGACAGTCCTGATATATAACAGCTCTGTAGTTTGTTTTCTGCTCTATTATTCTCAGCTACCTCACGATCCAAGGTGACTGCTGGATTCTAGCCATTCTATGAACATCCTACATAGAAGGAAGGAGAAATGTAAGGGCACACCCTTTCTCTTAAGGAGATTTAACAGAAGTTCCATATAAAATTTCCACTTAGATATCACTGGAAGAGAGCTACCAGGGAAGCTAAGAGATTTGTCTTTATACAGAAAGGCAACATACCAAGGTTTTGGTGCTTTTATCACACCAAAGTTATTATACCAAGGTTATTGAAAGAGAAGAGGAAACGGACGTTGAGGTGGGCCTCTAATACTCTCTGGCTTCTCATTTTCCAGTTCTATGATCTTTTTTTATGCTTTTTATTTTATTTTTTTTTAATTTTTATTGTTGGTTGTTCAAAACATTACATAGTTCTTGATATATCATATTTCACACTTTGATTCAAGTGGGTTATGAACTCCCATTTTTACCCCATATACAGATTGCAGAATCACATCAGTTACACATCCATTGATTTACATATTGCCATACTAGTGTCTGTTGTGTTCTGCTGCCTTTCCCATCCTCTACTATCCCCCCTCCCCTCCACTCCCCTCCCCTCAAGCACAATTATTTCATTCTTCATTTTTTTTTCACTTACGAGACGTATTAACAACATTTTGGCAATTAATGTTTTACTATTCGGGGCTCATTTTAATCCACTCTTCCTGTTATTGAATCTATGCTCCTTTGTCTTTGGGACAGGCTAATAGCATACTTAATACATTGGACTTCACCTGGGGATGATGAGAAAGAAGAAAGCACTATGGACCATTTCAAGCCAAGCATTCCCACTGTGCCCTGGGAAGAGTAATACACCCTGAGCACTGGCTTGGAGATTCCCATTTCTCCCGGATGCATTCAATTGAATTAAAATAGTTACACTTGATCAAACTTTTACATTTTTAGTGCCCAAACAATCAGCTCAAAAGGTAGAGCTTAATGCAGTATTACAAGCTTTTGTGATGTTTAAAGATTCTGTATTTAATTTATTTTCCGATAGTCAGTATCCCTTGAAGATGCTGGTAGGATTTCCCCTTCTTCTACTGTTTTCTCTTTGCTTTCCACTATACAAAGTCTAATCTGGGACAGAAAAGATCCATTCTTTATAGGACATATCAGGGCACATACAGGATTGCCTGGAGCCCTTAGTTTGGGCAATGATTTAGCAGATAAAACTACACATGACATACATATTTTCTC
>NW_026000058.1:142588-147585 GCF_001458135.2 Marmota marmota marmota | reverse complement strand
AGGTTAACAGATCTGTTTGTTTACTTTCACCTTTCCTTTTCATTATATTTAATAATTCTGTTCAAGATAATGTAAATTGTGAAGAAAATTGTTTTCATTTAGTGCCTTCTGGAATGTTACATAATTTTTTCTTTATCCATTATTGCCAGAATTCCTATCTTCATCCCAGTGCCAGTGAAGACAAAGATAAAACCAATCTACAACTTCTGCAATAGCCATCACTGAACTGCTTGCAGAACTTGCCTGGACTATGTATCACTTGTAATGCATTGTGAACTCACTTGTATGCATTGTGAACTATCTGTGCAGCAACTTGTGATAGTGTTGGGGTATTTTTGCTGATGTTGTCATCAGTGGTACAATTTTTCCAAAAGGAGCCGTCAATTGGCTTGGTGTATCTTCCTCCCTTCTGCTTGTCATGGTCGTTCAGCTAAAATTTGGGGGCCAACAGAGGTGAGGCAAAGAACCTCACCCGCCCCCCGCTGGTACAAAGACCTATCCACAGGTGTGGCTGTATGCTGAACTGGTAGTCAATGACAGGTAAGATCCAATTGCAATGGTACCAACCTAAGACAGGAGGCTGACGCCTTGAGGTCAGCTCATCCGGTAACGGGTAAGGACCATATGTACTGTTGGACAGCCTAAGGCAGGCACGGTCTCTAAGCCACATGCTTGTTGTTTAAACAGAGAGGGGGAGATGTTGAGAGCCACAGCCAAGGGGCCCCAGCAAACTTCCAGCTGCCAGCTGATGATTGGCTCACAGCAGCCCCAGCAAATCTCTAGCTGCCAACTGATTGGCTCCTCTGCGGTGATGCTCATTGGGCTGTTTCCTCGCCCTTTCAGACCACAGAGCTGCTCATTGGGGGACTTTTTTGGCTCTGCCCATGCGACCCAGCCAATCGGCCTCAAGAGCAGGAGGAGTCGGGGAGGTTGAGAGGCTTGTGGGAAGCCGGTGGTGGCAGTTGGGCTCTGAGGGAATTCCTGAAGAGCTCGTGTGGTGTGGTGTGTGTGTTCTAAAAATAAAGTTTGTTTCTGCTTGACAAGTGGCTCGTGAATTGTGCCTAGCCAGACTGCGGCAGTTACCAATGTTAGCCAAATGTCTAGAGAGGGATGATAATCCCTCAGTACAGTTTGAAGCTGCTTGGGCACCAACTGATGCAGCCCAGGCCCTTCTGCAGACTAAGCTGCTGTGCAGTCTCCTGCAGCACCTCTTTTTCTGAGACCTCTTCATTTACCACATCAGCATGTTTGTGAGTAAGCAGTGTGGGCTTTGAGAAACACAGGTTATGGTCCTCTGTGTAGTGATTATGTCATCACCGGGACTTCTCAGACTCTCTGTCTTTCATCAGTCCCTCCATTCCCATCACCTTCCTTCAAATGTCACATGGGTCCTTGCCAATCTCTGCAGGAATAAGGACCTCCCACCACCTATGGAGACAGTTCAGGAGATTTTGCCAGCTTTATGTGTCCTCATATGCCCTATGGATAAATATTCTCATAGGCACTGTTTGGACTCTGTCATACTTGGCAGATGGGCTAATGAACAGGTAGAGGTGGTTATTGATTCAGGGGCTGTGCACCTTCTGAGCCACCAGGAAGGGAAAGTTTAAACTGCAGCTCTCAGAGCAGTTGGCAACACAGTGACAGGCACTGATGAGCAGACCCAGGTTGTTCTCAAGTGTAATGTCCTATCACACTCCCCAAATCTCTTATCACATCCAAGAGATGATAAATAAGGAAACAATATGGTTCCTTTCCACCATAACAGCAGGCAACCAGCAACAAGTTCAAGCTGCAATGGAGGCTGGATTAATCCCTGTAATTATTCATCAGCTTGCATAAAAACAAGCTTCTTGGGCATTAGCAACTTAACAATTAGTGACAGAAAAAATCAGGTGGAAAACCTTGTACAACAGAATGTAATTCCACCATTCTGTAATTTATCATTGTAAAAGATTCTTACAGCCCCCAGAATTGTTTCTCTCTTTGATTTTCAATACTTTATTATGTGTTTTGGCAGACTCTGCTTTGAGTTAAATTTTATTGGTGACCTCTCTGTTTCCTATACTTGGGTATTGATAATTTTTCTTATATCAGAAAAGATTTCAGTGATTATTAGCTTTGATTATTTTTCTGTTCCTTTTACTGCTATGTCTCCTTCTTACATTCCACCTTCTGCCTAAGTTAGGCTTCTTAATGGTGTTCCATATTGCTGTGATCGTTCTTCATTCTTTTTCATTCTTTGTTGTTATCCTTTGCTCCTCTGAGTGGTTAGTTTCAAATGCTAATTTGGAGCTCACTCAATCTTTTTTTCCGTTTGATTAAAACTGCTGTTGAAGCATTTTATTGTTCTAATTCAGTCATTGTATTCTTCATTTTTTGGATTTCTATTTTTTATTGTTTCTATTTTTTTCTCAAACTTGTCATTTTGTTTGTATATTGTTTTCAAAATTCCACTTTTTTATTCATATATTCTTGTAATTCACTGAATTTTAAGAGGATTAATCTTAATTCTTAACCTGACATTTCACAGATTTCTCTTGCTTGAAGGTCCTTTGTTGGAGTGTTGTTGGCTCCTTTTGAAGGATTCATAATTACTTGAGTCTTTGAAATTCTTTGGACCTTGTGTGTTTGGTTGGCATTGAAGAGACAGCTACCATTTATTTACCCAAGTCCTCTTTGGCAGCATAGACTTCCACCATTTGGTCTAGCCTGTGATTCTAGATGGTTCTTCTGGTCAGGACCCTGGGAGACCAAGCTTTCTTTTAGTACTATAGACGGCCTGTCCGCTTCCTTGGCTCTGAGTGAGGCAGGACAGGAGGCTGGGTGCTTGCTGCTCTCTCTCAAGACTACTGACAGGGCTCTACCATCATGCTGACCTGCTGGGTGGGTTCTGCAGCCACCTCAGAGAGTCCTGGTGTGTTCTCCAGCTAGTTGGAAGCAGTGTTGAGCTCAGCAGGTGAACAGGGTTGCTGGAGGAGCTCTGAAATGAGTTCGATTGCTGATTGGGATGGATATGACTTCCTGCTTTGCTTAGTAGAAATGCTTGGCTGGGGTTTGCCTCCTGGCCTAGGCAGGGCTTTGGAGTCAGCTTTGAGACTGGGGCTGAGCACTGTTTAGACTTCTGGGGATGGCATATCTAGACCCTCCTCAGCCAAATTTGTTGTGACCAACCTTTTCCCTGGGAAAGGTTTCAGGGTAGAGTCTGAGGTTGGTTCTGGAGGCTGGTTCTGTATGATTCAAAGCAGTTAAATATTACCACCACTTCTGAGAGTGACCAGCTCAGTTTTGCAAGTGGGCTATGCAGTTAGCCAGTGCTCTTTTTTTTTTAAAAAAATATTTATTTATTTTTTTTTTAGTTCTCGGCGGACACAACATCTTTGTTTGTATGTGGTGCTGAGGATCGAACCCGGGCCGCACGCATAACAGGCGAGCGCGCTACCACTTGAGCCACAGCCCCAGCCCTAGCCAGTGCTCTTGATCAGGCATCATGACTGGCAGGTCCAAAGAGCTAGCACTAAGACCTGCATGGGGGTCACTGTGAGCTTTGCCTTTGTGCCTTGTTTCCACTTGACCCCTGGTGGTGCAGCCTTGCCATTTCCACTGGGCTCCCCAAGAGGTGACCCCAGAATGGGTTTTCTAGGAAGTGTCTCTGGGTGCTGGCAAGCCAGGTGACTGCCACCTCTCTTCTATGGAGATACTGTGGTTTCTGGAAAATCTGTATGTGGTAAGGTGCCTACTTGGGGCAAGGGAGACGGCCAATGGGGACCATTTCTTCTCCCTTTCCATGCAAGTTTTAGCCCATTCTATGGCCACATAAATGACTTAGACTTATTCCCAATTGTTAGGTTTGGGGAGGCCATTCACCAGTGTGTTCTTGTCTGTGGAGCCTTCTATGGGGTGAGTAAAGCCTGGGACCTCCTTCCTATCCCACCATGCTGCTGGCGTTACTCTTGGGAATACTCTGGTTAGCTGTGATGATTGGCTTGCTCATAGTTTAGAGGATGAATCTGCACCTGTCAGACATCTCTTTGTATTTCTGTCAACCCATGCCTCTATCAGTCATGTAACTACTATGAAGCACCTGCTTTTAGACTCTGAACTACAGACAGTCAGTGACTGAAATCACCAAGGTAATGAAGGTAACAGGGACACAGAAAATGGACCTTCCTTTAGGAGACACTTCCCTGTGGTGGTGTGAGGGGAGCAGGAGCAGAACATGGCCTTCCCACAGAGCTCAGATGAGAAAAATCAGGGCCCAGAGGCTGAGGTGCTCAGAATTTGCAGGTCAGGACAGCAGAGGAAATGCAGCAACAGAGAGAGCCACAGAAACCTGCATAGGTCCCTGAGTGTTCAGCTGGATTTCAGCCTACAGCATGCATATCGGGCAAGGCCTGAGGCTGGAGGTGAACCAGAAGAGGCTGTGGACGGCTTCTCAGACAAGGGTGCCTCCAACAGCCAGAGTGGAGATCAAGCCCCAAGCCCCTGCTCCCAGGACTTTGATGTATGCCGCAGTCTGGCTGGGCACAATTCAGGAGCCACTTGTCAAAAGAAACGAACTTTATTTTTAGAACACACACACCAAACCACACAGCTCCTCAGGAAAAACCTTCAGAGCCCAACCGCCACCACCAGCTTCCCACAAGCCTCTCAACTTCCCCCACTCCTCCTACTCTTGAGGCTGATTGGCTGGGTCGCGTGGGCAGAGCCAAAAAAAGTCCCCCAATGAGCAGCTCCGTGGTCTGAAAGGGTGGGGAAACAGCCCAATGAGCATCACCGCAGAGGAGCCAATCAGTTGGCAGCTAGAGATTTGCTGGGGCTGCTGTGAGCCAATCATCAGCTGGCAGCTGGAAGTTTGCTGGCAGCTGGAAGTTTGCTTGGGCCCCTTCGGCTGTGGCTCTCAACATCTCCCCCTCTCTGTTTAAACAACAAGCATGTGGCTTAGAGACCGTGCCTGCCTTAGGTTGTCCAATAGTACATATGGTCCTTACCCATTA
>NW_026000058.1:27914-136789 GCF_001458135.2 Marmota marmota marmota | reverse complement strand
CCTTATAACTTTTTACAGGTGAAATCTCCATTGCAATGTTTAAAAACTCTATAGTCAAAAAATAGAACTGATCAGCAAAACATTAACCTAGGTCTGTATGAGCTCAAAAAACAAAATAGAACTTCATGATATCGGAAAGAATAATAATAAAATAGATATCTGGTTCTGTCACAGATGTAAGGATAGCCAAACTGTAATTCTGGATATCAGCTGTTATGGATTTGAGCCAAATCATCTTCTTTTTGGTCTGTAGCAATTGCTTTAGTTAATCTCTCTGGAATCCAAATTGGCTGCTGTTCTCCCTGTGGAAACAGACAAACAGTCCCCCAACTCCAGCCAATTACTGGGTCAGGACCTTTCCATTGTCCTGTTAGAATATCCTTCCAAAGTACCTTGGGCTTATGTACATTTTTTGGACACATATGCATTTCCACAGCACTAAGTCCTGATGAATCCAAATTTTAAAAGTTTAGAGTAAAAAGAGTTATTTTTTAAGTTTATATTTGGGGAATATACACCCCTTCCCAATTCCCTCTTTTTGCTTTAATAAGTACATTTTAATAGTTTGATGAGCTCTTTCAACTTGCCTTGTCCCTGTGGATTGTATGGGATTCCTGTTATATGAGTAATGCCAAATGATGAGCAAAATTGTTTAAAAGAGGTAGAAGTATAACCAGGGGCATTATCTGTTTTTAACTGTTTTGGAACGCCCACCGTGGCAAAATTTTGTAAGCAATGAGCTATAATATCTTTAGTTTTTTCTCCGGCATGAAGGGAACCCATCAAAAATCCAGTAGAAGTATCAACTGTAACATGCAAATATTTTAATTTTCCAAATTCTGGCAAGTGTGTGACGTCCATCTGCCAAATATGGTTAGGTATCAATCCTCTAGGATTGACTCCAAGATTAACTTGTGGTAAAAAGGTCACACAATTTTGACATTGTTTTATTATTTGTCTAGCTTGTTCCTTAGTTATTTTAAAACGCTTTTGTAAAGTATTAGCATTGACATGGAACTTTTTATGAAAATTTATAGCTTCTTCTAGTGTAGAGAAAATATGTATGTCATGTGTAGTTTTATCTGCTAAATCATTGCCCAAACTAAGGGCTCCAGGCAATCCTGTATGTGCCCTGATATGTCCTATAAAGAATGGATCTTTTCTGTCCCAGATTAGACTTTGTATAGTGGAAAGCAAAGAGAAAACAGTAGAAGAAGGGGAAATCCTACCAGCATCTTCAAGAGATACTATAGCATTAACTACATACTGACTATCAGAAAATAAATTAAATACAGAATCTTTAAACATCACAAAAGCTTGTAAAACTGCATTAAGCTCTACCTTTTGAGCTGATTGTTTGGGTACTAAAAATGTAAAAGTTTGATCAGGGGTAACTACTGCTGCTGTACCATTATTTGACCCATCAGTGAATATATTTGGAGCATTCATGATAGGTGTTTTTCTTGTCATTTTTGGAAAAATTACAGGATGCAATGACCAAAAAGACAATAAAGGATTAGATGGTAAGTGGTTATCAAATGAAACATTAGATTTGCACATGATTATTGCCCAAGTATTTAACTCATTAGCTAACTCATCAATTTGATTCATAGTATATGGAGTAATAATTTTATTGGGAGAAATTCCAAACACTCCCTTTGCTGCTTTTATTCCTTTGAGTATTAATTGTCCTACAGCCTCAGGATACCTAGTAAGAATAGTGTTAGGAGAATAAGATAAATGTATCCATAATAATGGACCTTCTTGCCAAAATACTCCTGTAGGAATATTTTTTGTTGGTAGTACAATAAATAATAAAGGCAAACTTATATCAATTCTATCCAAATGCATATTTTCCATATATGTTTCAATGATTTTTAATGCCTTTCTTGCTTCAGGCGTTAACATTCGGGGTGAATTTGGATCTGATGGACCTTTTAGGATATCAAATAAAGGTCCCAACTCTCCTGTTGGTATACCTAAATAAGGCCTTATCCAATTTATGTCTCCTAATAACTTTTGAAAGTCATTAAGTGATTTGAGTTGATCTACTCGTATTTGAATTTTTGGTGGACGGACCATGGTTGAGGATAATAGAACTCCTAAATAATTAATTGGAAAATTTAATTGTACTTTATCTATTGCTATCTCTAGATTATAATTTTTTAATAAGTTTGTAAGTGTGGCATAACATTCTAGCAATGTGTTTTTATCTTTGTGTGCTAATAATACATCATCCATATAGTGAAATATTTGTAGTTCAGGATTTTGATTTCTAAGTGGCTGGATTACTTTGTTAACATAAATTTGACACATAGTTGGGCTGTTAGCCATCCCTTGAGGGAGTACTTTCCATTCATATCTCTGATCAGGACCTTCATGATTCAGTGCAGGGATAGTAAATGCAAAACGTGGACTATCCTCAGGATGAATTGGAATTGAAAAAAAACAATCTTTAATATCTATAACTAAAACATACCAGGTTTTTGGCAAAGCAGACAATTGAGGAATCCCTGATTGAGCAGGTCCCATAATAACCATCTCATTATTAATGGCTCTTAAATCTTGCAATAATCTCCATTTACCAGATTTCTTTTTGATGACAAAAATGGGAGTATTATGGGGAGATACAGAAGGTTGTATATGTCCTTCTGCTAATTGTTGTTTGACCAGGTCATGGGCTGCTTGTATCTTTTCTTTAGTCAGGGGCCACTGAGGAACCCATACTGGTCTTTCTGATTTCCAAGTAATTTTTATTGTCTCAGTGGCCCTTTCTGAAAATCCAACCCATGTCTGTCTGTTCCTTGATCTATTTGTATTGGTGCTGCTATACCTTGTTCTTGTTTTTCTAATCTTTTTCCTTTCCTAAAACCTTGTCTAGTCATAATAGTGGGTGCATTTTGGTTGATGTTATTTGTTAATGTCAAACCTAATTGATCTAGGACATCTCGTCCCCATAAATTTACGGGAAGATGATCCAATACATATGGCTGTATAGTTCCTTCACATCCTTCAGGATCCTTCCAATCTAATACCATTGCACTTCTATGGGGATTAGTCGCCACTCCTAGGCCTCGAAGCGTTTGAGTGGCTTGTTGTAATGGCCAATGTTTTGGCCATTCTTGACGAGAGATGATGCTAAGGTCTGCACCTGTATCCAGTAGCCCATTAAATTCATGTCCTTGAATATTTAGTTTTAGCATGGGGCGAGAATCTAAATTTAAAGAAAGCATAGCCCAATCTACACCTGTGGAGCCTAATCCCTTGGAACCTCTTTCTACAGTACGACTGGAAAATTTATCATGTAGGCTGGGTATTATTAGTAACTGTGCTATTCTATCTCCTGGTGAAATTACTGATATACCCTTTGGAGAACTGGCTATAATTTTTATTTCACCTTCATAATCGGGATCAATTACCCCAGGACTTATCATAAGTCCTTTTAGAGTAGAAGAGCTGCGTCCCAATAATAAGCCTACTGTTCCTTTGGGAAGAGGTCCTTTCACCCCTGTGGGAATGATTTGAACTCCCATCTCTGGAGTTAGTACTGCTCTGGCGGAGGCGCAGATGTCCAACCCTGCGCTCCCTCTGGTTTGTCTGATGAGGGATCTGATGGACAATGTGTCCTGGGCACTACCCTGATGGGGTTGCTGGGTTCCTCCAGTGCTCCGTATATTTGTGGTTTTGGGCCCCGGAGCATTGGGCCCCCCTGTCCATTTTTTGGCAATGGAGCCCGATGCCTTTCTCCACGATATCGTGGATAAACACCTGGTCCTTGTTCGTTTTTTGATAATGGAGTACCCTCTATGGTGGTTTGAGAACGGCATTCATTAGCCCAATGTCTCCCTCTACGGCATCGTGGGCAAATACCTGGTATTCTACTCCTTTGATACCTAGTTTTGTTAAACCCTCCTCCAATGGGGCAATTCCTTTTAAAATGTCCTGTTTGTTCACAATTGTAGCATGTTCTTGGCCTGGCATCTAAAGCCTGTTTTACTGCAGCTGCCACAATTTGCCCTTGTTCATTAATGTCTCTGGCATCTAAAGCCTGTTTTACTGCAGCTGCCACGACTTGCTCTTGTTCATTAATGTCTCTACATAATTTAATATATGTGTTTAAATCTTCATGTTTCCATGGTCTAATGATATCTCTGCACCAACGATTCGCTTGCTCATAAGCCAGGTGTTTTAGTAATGGCATTGCTTGTTCTGTATTCCCAAAAACTCTGGTAGCTGTTTGAATAAGCCTATCTACAAATTCAGCATAAGGTTCATTAGCTCCTTGTATTACCTTAGATAATTGACCTTGTAAACCTCCATGTCCTTGTAAAGTCTTCCATGCCTTAATTGCATCTGCAGCAATTTGTGCGTATACACCAGGATCATATGCAATTTGTTGCTGCTGATCCTCATAAGGTCCCTTTCCTAACAACATATCTAGATTTCTCTGAGGATAACCAGCTGCTGCATTTCGCCTAGCCGTCTCCTTGCAAAATTCCTCATTGGCAACCTTCCATAACAGGTATTGTCCTCCATTTAGCACAGCTTTACACATATTAGCCCAATCTGCTGGCGTCATGTTCAAGTTGTTAATGGATTCGACCATGCTTACAGTGAAGGGTGCTTGAGGACCATAGGTTGTTACAGCCTCTTTTAGCTGCTTCACTGTTTTGAAATTTAAAACTTGGTAAAATCGCTGCCCTCCTGCCTCAAATACAGGGCATGTTAATATTTGAGATCTCGTCTCAGGATCCCATCTATCAACTGTGGGGGTTGGGAGCCTCCCAGCATATGGAGGTGGTGTTGTTGGTTGGACACTTATGCCCTCTGGTGATAGAAAGGTGTTAGTAGCAGTCTCCTGTTGTAACTTTCCCCCTGATGGCTTTTTCTGCTCTACAATTTCTTTCTCTGTCTGACTAGCTTGAGAGGCCTTCTCTTTTACTTGAATTTATTCCTCTGTCTGACTAGTTCAAGAGACCTTATCTTTTACTTGAAATTTTTCCTCTGTCTGAGTAGCTCATGAGGCCTTCTCTTTTACTTGAATTTTTCCCTCTGTGTGACAAGCTCGAGAGACCTTCTTTTTTACTTGAATTTTTTTCTCTGACTAGCTCGAGAGACCTTCTCTTTTACTTGAATATTTATACTATAATTATAATACAACCCAAGAAGATAACGCCAAACAAAACTGAAACAGAATGAAACAAAAGTGGAGCAACAGAAAATCATTATAGCCTTTCTATCCTCCTGAAATGTCCATCCGTCCTTTCTCCCTATCTGTTCCTCAGATGTGAGTGGTTTTTCTTCATCTTACACATCTCCAGGGACAGGCAACTTAAAACAAAAGTGAAGCAAAACAAAAGAAGAATCTTAAACTGGCTACCCATCCTCTTGCCCTGCCCTCAGAGGCTAGCAGTTTACCTTATCACTTACCTTCAGTTGTTCCCCATGTGAGCCACCAAATGCCGCAGTCTGGCTCGGCACAATTCAGGAGCTACTTGTCAAAAGAAACGAACTTTATTTTTAGAACACACACACCAAACCACACAGCTCCTCAGGAAAAACCTTCAGAGCCCAACTGCCACCACCGGCTTCCCACAGGCCTCTCCACCTCCCCCACTCCTCCTGCTCTTGAGGCTGATTGGCTGGGTCACGTGGGCAGAGCCAAAAAAAGTCCCCCAATGAGCATCACCACAGAGGAGCCAATCAGTTGGCAGCTAGAAGTTTGCTGGGGCTGCTGTGAGCCAATCATCAGCTGGCAGCTGGAAGTTTGCTGGCAGCTGGAAGTTTGCTGGGGCCCCTTCAGCTATGGCTCTCAACAGATGTACTTTTAGATGGACTCAGGGCTTCTTTTCTTTTTTTAAATAGTACAGTTCCTACTGTCTCCTTTCAACATAGAAGACAGAATGATCCTATTAAATGTAAACCACATCATGCCATTTCTCTGCTTGAAAGCTTCCAATAATGCTCAGTCTCACTTAGGACTAAAGTCAGACTCTTACATGGGCTGCAGGCCCTGGATGGTCACCCTGGCTTATGGTGGCATCAGCCTCATGCTCTTCTGATCCTTTCCTCACCTCATTCTTTGGTGGCCTGCTTTTCCCACCTCAGAGCCCTGTGCTGGGGATCCTTCTGCTGGGAACAACCCTCCCTCCATGAGCCTTTGCTCGGGTGCTCTTTGTTCACTGGTGACTTGGCTGATGATCTGTTGATGACTTAAGGCCTCTTCCCACTCCCTGCCCTTCCTCCAGGCTTTGCTGCTTTCCAGAACTCTTGCCTTTCTGTAGTCCACCTGAAATTTTTCATATTTATTGTTCAAGTGCAGCCACAACCCCAGAAAGCAAGCTTGATGAGATAGAGATGCCTGTTGATCAGAGTCATCCCCTCCAATGACCCCCAAGCCCACAGCACTTCCTGTGCTCAACAAGTGTTTTCCAAACCATTGAACAAATGGTCAACACTGAAAGCCTCCACTCTGAATTCCACTAATCTATCTCTAAGAGTCTGCTAAAGCCCACAGCAAGCTGACAGAGCCACCTGGGCAGAGTCAGTGCTCCTAACAGATGGGAGGGTGCAGAGCTTCCCTTGGATTTGACTTGTTTTCTCCCTCATTATCACTCCCCTCTTCTCCCTGTCCTGGGTACAAATATTCACTGCAGGTCAACAGAAGATTAGCATTTCCAAGCTGCTACATGGAGAATTTCCTGCCCTTTTTTTCTGGGCCAGTTTGTCACTGAAAAGTGTCACAGTTTAATCTGATAAACTGCAACACACTCGGCCAATAAATCCAGACCCTTCCACAATAATCAGACCTTTAAAGGTGAATTAAAACCATTTTCCCATGAAAGAAGACAACTTTAGTTTGACTGAAGTTTCATTTTCTTTTGTACCACAAGAAACACATTTGCATCTCCCCTTCAAACACACACAGGTGAACATATGCACATATACACATGCATCTGCACACAAACATGCATGGATATAGACACACATGCACAAGTGTGCACACAGATACATGCCTGCACACATGCATGCACATAAATGCAAAAATGCATGCACAGGTACACACACATATGCACAGACATGCACACCTGCACCTGTGCACACACAGGCACACACAAGCACATGCAGTCACACATATGCACAAAGCACACATTCTCACTGGCCACAGGCAGAGTCACTTGTTGGCATCTGGAGCGTCCTTGGAGGCACACACTGCATTGTTGACTCATCTCTCCTCACTCCATATCTGCTCAAGCCTTGGAGCCACTACTGATATGGCTGTAGGAGGTCATCATGACAGTTACTCCTCCCTCCCCCTTGGCTTGGAGATCCCACTGCCCTCCCCAGAAAGGACACTGTGAGCTGATTGTGGTTCCCACAATCACAGAAGATGAAGTGAAGCTTCAGAAGCTGCAGGGGTTTCTCCTGTCTCCATCAGGGCCATAGTCCCAGGATGCTGGTGGGAAGAAGGTGAGGTGAGGCCCTGGGGAGCAGGGAAAGGAATACGGTGGATATGTGAGGTGTCCATTCCATCGCCTGTTGGGTTAGGGGATGTATGACTGTGGTCATCAGCTGACAAGGTTGGGAGAACCTTGAATAGCAGAGCTTTACTTTTCTTTCTTTTCTCATGGCAGGAAATTCTATGTCAATTTGAGAAGCTGAGAGCCACATGGAGCCCAGGCTATGCAAATGTAATAAAAGCAGGTAAGTATTACTAACCATAAGTAAAATCTATCACTCTTAAATATAAAATAATAATGAAAAATAGAGCCTGTTGAAATAAATACAGGCAGGCACTGAAAATTGCAAACAGGAGGCTTCCTTCCTGTCAGGATGTTCTCAGGGGCCTGGTGTTACCGCTGTTGACCAGTGATGAGTCCTTGCTTCCCCATTGTTGAAGTATAATACCAGAGAAGCACGCCGAGGTAAGTTTAGAGTGGAAAATGGAAGTTTATTAAAGGACAGCAGAAAAGACTTCTCCTGGAGGAAGAAGGGGACCCAAGAGATGGAATCCGTGGAAGTGCGGTTGCTTCCCTTTTTATAGTTCTTTCAGTGATGGAATGTAGGTGGGAAGGCCCGAGGGGTGGGACACAGGTGGGCCAAAGAAGTAATCTGGTCAGGAAGGACTTCTGAGTCAGCACCTTCAAGTTTGCTGGGGGCTGTTTATTAATACTTCTTTGGGATGGGCTATCTTCATGTTTGCTGGGGGCTGTTCATTAACACTTCTTTGGGATGGGCTCTGGCCTTGGGCTTTTTCCTGGACTTCATTAACATTCCAAGAGTTGTTTAACTTTTCCCAGAATTCATTCTAAACATGGCCTCCATTTTGGATCTTACTTGATATTAGACCCGATTTACCTAACTACACTGACTACCTAACTTTAAATCTGGCTTCACTGGCACCCAGAGTTATATTGCCATCCTATCAAGTCTTTGGCCCACATGATCCAGGGGACTTTGTTCCTCCTCTATCCCTCTTCACATCCTCCCAAAGCCTAAGTGGCTTCCAAGTGCCCAAACTCAGCCATGTAGATTCAATATGAAGTACTCTCCTGAAAAAATCTGCATTGTATTTTTCTTTTCTTTTTTTTTAAAAATATTTATTTATTTAGTTAGTTATCGGCAGACACAACATCTTTGTTGGTATGTGGGCTGAGGATCGAACCCGGGCCGCACGCATGCCAGATGAGCGCACTACCGCTTGAGCCACATCCCCAGCCCCTGCATTGTATTTTTCTATATTTATTTTTTAGTTCTGTTGGACACAATATCTTTATTTTATTTATTTATTTTTACATGGTGCTGAAGATTGAACCCAGGGCCTCACACATGCTAGGTGAGTGCTCTACTGCTGAGCCACAGCCCCAATCTTGGTATTATTTTTACTCACAGTCAAATTAAGTCACTTTTAGTTGATCAGGGCCAAAAACCAAAATCCTGAAAAAAATATTACTATCTTATTTGAGGAACTCACAACAATTTAACCATTTATTTAGAATTAGGATGTTTTAGTATTATTTGAGTTTGCACTGTTGAAATTCCACTTCCAGAATTCAAGTAACCCGTCAATTTTGTGGACACCGTTTGCTAAGCAAGAAATAAAGTACCCTTGAACAATAGAAAAAAACACTGATTATAAAATCACTGATTTTCGGAGAGTTGAAATGAAATCAAAGAGATTGAGATGAAGTCAAAAGGAGACCATTTAGTTGACATTTGTTCCTTCTGTGTGGCAGTGAAAAATAAAAGATCAGTAAGAACATTGGTTGATGTCATCTGACACATCCTTGATTGGTTACCTGATTACATGGATCCTCTTCAAAAGTCCTGAACCCTGACTCATGACCAAATCATGAAAGAGGTAGGGGAGGGAAAGAGAAAAGGAAAAGGACACTTCCTTGACCTGATTTTTTACTCTGGAGTGTAAGAGCCTAGCGTACAATGAGCACAACCTTTGAAGCGGTTGTCTCAAAAACAACTCCAGTTTCACTGGTTTCTAGCTCTCAGGACCTCCCGCTCTGTCTTGTGCCTTCTCCCAGACACCATCTAACTTCTAGCAGTGGCTGGCCATCAACCTTTTCTCTGAGCCCCTTGGAAGGGTTTATAAACCTGGTTGTATGCAGTCATCTGCCATCATTTTGCCTGTTCCCTCTGGACATTTCCCTCTGGCTGCAGAGTCAACTTTGCAAGTTGCTCATCTTTGAGAACACAGGCTATTTCCAGGACCTTACCCTTCATGATGTCACACATACTTTTGCCTTCTGATGTGTCCCTCTCAAAGGCAAAAACCCCTATGCTATCTGGGTGCAGTGACACTCACCTGTAATACCAGCAGCTCGGAGGCTGCAGCAGGAGGACAGTGAGTCAAAACCAGCCTCAGCAACGGTGAGGCTCTGAGCAACTCAGTGAGACCCTGTCTCTAAATAAAATACAAAATAGGGCTGGGGATGTGGCTTAGTGGTTGAGTGTCCTTGAGTTCAATCCCCAGTACACCTCCCCCACCAAAAAAAAGTAAAAACAAATCAAATGAAATTGTGTCATAATCATAAGTACTTTGATATGATTATAAGAAAAGATGATCATTCATGAGCATCACTAGGAAGTGAGTTAGGAAGTACTCTTTTCTTAGACTATGATGTCCCATCTTTGGAGGATCAGAAAAAACTTTCTTAAAAACCATGATCTCCCGGGGCTGGGGATGTGGCTCAAGCGGTAGCGCGCTCGCCTGGCATGCATGCGGCCGGGGTTCAATCCTCAGCACCACATACAAACAAAGATGTTGTGTCCGCCGAGAACTAAAAAATAAATGTTAAAAAAATTAAAAAAAAAAAAAAAAACAACAAAAAAACAAACCATGATCTGATGTAATTGTGTTTTGGGAAAAATCTATCTGTCTGAGAAATCCATATGAAGTTGCCATTTTTGCAAGTCAAATACATGACAATTTCATATGCCTGTATCTAAATACCAGTGGACAATAAAAGGAGGGACAGGTGTACAAAAGCTCATTACTCCAGAATAAATTAGCATTAAAAGTCAAAAGCAGGGCTGGCACTGTAGCTCAGTGGCAGAGCACTTACCTAGCATGTGTGAGGCACTGGGTTCAAAACTATGCACCACAAAAAAATAAACAAATAAAGGCATTCTGTCCATCTGCAACTACAAAAAAAGTTAACAAAAACAACAAAAAATGTCAAAGGTATTTGTAGTTAACCTGAGATTGACCACTTGATATACTAATATATATATATATATATATATATAAAATTAAATAGGGAATATATTTATCATTGTTCTGAAGATTATACAAAGTTAAGTCTCCCAGAAAGAAATGGAAAGTCTTGTCCACACAGATGAATCAAATTTCTTCTATGAACCATGTATCTGAGATTTGAAAATCATTGGAACTTTTCCAGAAGCTGTCTATCCACTACTAAAATATTTATTTCAAGACTTAAATTCTAATGTTACATAACTATCATTTGAACATCATTTTAATTAATTGACAATGGGGTAATTATAAATGAATTAGTAGTAATAAATGACATAAATAACATTTGACATATCAAATTCTTACTATATGTACTATTTTAAGGACTTTGTTATATATGACTGATATGATATGTATAGCAACAATAAGCAAACGTAACAAAATAATAATTCAATAAATCCATGAGACTTCATTTTCATTGCAATTTGTGCCTGTAATTTGTAATCTTGAGATCTAATCTCTAGGAAATTAAACACCCAAAATTAAACAAAAATGTGAACACTGACTAGGCTGAGAAACAACTTTAAATATCCCCAAAAGAAAATAAGAAATTAGCTTTAAAAGTCAAAATGTGATGTTTGACCAATGTCCCTATTGTTTGAATCCTATAAAAACAGAAATAAATATCCTGGTCAAAATTTTATATACTTATATGCAAAGAAACTACACACAAATGTATGCAGTTGCTGCATGTGCAATTTTTTTCTGCAAAAGGATGAAAGGTTTCTAGGACTTAGGAAAGTAAAGAGTACTGCAGTGATTTTAGCAATTCTTGTGAATTGTTACATGCATCTTGGTTTAGAAAGCTAAATTATTGGGCATAACTTTTGATTCATTTTGCTTTTTCTAGTTATTAGTTTTTAACCATGATTTACAGAATTACACTTTCTTTCTAAGTATGGAATGTCTGACAGCTCTAGTTCTAGAGGGCTACATTATATATATGTTAACATTGACTCAAGCTCTTTACAGTCTCTTATTGATATTCTGTTGCATCTAGAACTTCATTTGTATTTTTATTAATTTAAATATATGAGAGCAGAATGCACTTTGATTCATTGTACACAGTTGCAGCACGACTTTTCATTTCTCTAGATGTACAGGATGAAGCCGATGTAGCCGTTGCACCACATGTGCAGTCATACATGTACCTGGGGTAATGATGTCCATCTCATTCCACCATCTTTCCTGCCCCCAAGCTTCCTCCCCACTCCTCCCTCCCCTTTGTCCCATCAAAGTTCCTCCATTTTTTCCCATGTCTCCCCACCCAGCCATTATGGAACAGCATTCACTTATCAGAGAGAACATTCAGCCTTTGGTTTTGGGGAATTGGCTTACTTCACTTAGCATGGTATTCTCCATCCAATTGGTATTCTCAATCCAATTACCTGCAAATGCCATAATTTTGTTCTCTTTTAATGCTGAAGAATATTTTGTTGTGTGTATATACCACAGTTTCTTTTCCATTCATCTATTGAAGGACATCTAGGTTGCTTCCACAGGTTAGCTATTATGAATTGGTTTACAGCTCTCAGGACTTCCTGCTCTGTATAGACTGAGAAGTGGGATGGCTGGGTCAAATAGTGGTTTCATTCCAAGTTTTCAAAGGAATCTCCATGCTGCTTTCCAGATTGGTTGATCAATTTGCAGTCCCACCAGCAAAGTATGAGTGTGCCTTTTCCCCCATATCCTCTCCAACATTTATTGTTGTCTGTATTCTTTATAACTACCATTCTGACTGGTGTGAGATGAAATCTTAGAGTAGTTTTGATTTGCATTTCTTTAATGTTGATGTTGAACTTTTTTTCATATATTTTTCATATATTTGTTGATCAAATGTATATCTTCTTCTGAGAAGTATCTGTTCAACTCATTAGTCCATTTATTGTTTGTTTTTTTATTTTTTGGTATTAAGGTTTTTGAGTCCTTTATGCACCCTGGAGATTATTCCTGTGGCAAAAATTTGTTCCCCAAATGTAGGCTCTGTCTTCACTTCACTGATTGTTTCTTTTGCTGAGAAGAAGCTTTTTAGTTTGAGTCCATCCCTTTATTAAATCTTGTTTTTTTTTAAAAAATAAATATGAAATCCTCATCAAGTTCCTTAAATTCCTTTTAGAGTGTGTGGCATGCACTTTTGTAATTTTTATACCTCTGGCTATTTATTATAAGAAAGTGTTATATTTTATATTATATGATTCTTTTGACCCCTGTTGCACTTGAAACTGCCTTAGATGAAGAGCTGGACATATTTCCTTAAATAAACACACATTGTTCTTCAAATTGCTAGTATCTATCTTCTTAATAGGCTCCACAGGCAATGGATATTTTGATTTTTGAAGTCACCTCTGTTGTGTTCATGTAAATAAGTTTTTCATACCTTTATTTTCCTCATATTTGAGCAATGTCTTTCAATTCTAGTTTGTTTTTAAATGTATAGCATAGAGTCTTAACTTATCCTTTTCCTATATTATCAGGAAACATTTTTGCAAATATAAATGTAATATTTTTATGTTTTATGTTTTCACCAAATGTAATATAATGTATCAAAATAAGACACTTTTAAATGCATGAAGACTACTGAAGTATTTAATTCTATCTAGTTTATTATCTCAATAATTAATAAGAGGTTGGTTCATCATTAAACCTAAAAAACATTTTTAATTGGGGTCTGAGGAAAAGTTCATTTACCTTGTCACAGTCCTAGTTTTGCTAAAGTGACAAAAGGGTAATGTTACTTGAATTTTCAAAGTGGTTAGAAAATTTTTCATGCCACTGAATTTGTCCTCATGAAATTATTTATATGAAACTAGTTTTTTCTATTGATCATTTATAAAATAAATGATACATTCAAATTTGATAAATGAGTCTCCAAAACAAGCTATAGTCATGATATTCCATGGCAGTTTCTAGAATTGGTTTGTATGTTCACTGTCTAGAAAGAAATATTTTGCAGATATACTGATCTTGGAGCCCAACATCAGTAGTTATGGAGGGTAAAAGAAATGGATTGCTTTACTTATATCCCTATTTCAGCAAGTAGAAATCTCAATCATTTGTATCCAGTAACTCCCTAGGATATAGTTTGTTGATGAAAAATATCTTTTACCTTCTTATGCTCTGTTTTAGTCAGCTTTGTGCCACCTTGACCTGACAAAAACAGAACAGAGGTAGAAAAGTTTGTTTTAGCTGGTGGTTTCAGAGGTTCAGTCCATGGTCAGCTGACTCCACATCTCTGGGAGTGAGGTGAAACAGAACATCATGGTGGAGGGTATGGTGGCAAGAAGCAGCTCAGGACATGGCAATCAGGAAGAGGAGATCTCAAGAGAGCTCTGCTCACCAGGGACAAACATAAACCCTAGGGGCACACCCCACTTCCAGGCACATCCTACCTGCCTATAGTTATCACCTAATTAATCCATATCAGTGGAATAATCCACTGATCAGGAAGCTCTCACAATTAAATCATTTCACCTCTGAAAATTCTTGCATTGTCTTGCACATGAGCTTTTGGGGGAACACCAGCTATCTAAACCATAGCATACTCACAATTGTTTACAGATAATATTCATCTGGAAAGGCCTTTTCTCAGTTTCTGTAGTTTTTTTTTTTTTTGTCTACTGACAGCCTTAGTTTTCTTATTTCATGAGAATTGTTCAAAAGCATCTAAAAGTATTGGAATTTTGTCTAGTTTAATTTAGCAGTGTTTACCCTAAACATAAGGGACACTTTGGAAGTGATGTGAAATGCGTATGGTGGCTTTCTCCCAGGATCAGTTGTTGCCCTAGTCATTAGCAACTGTACTAGATTCTGATTAATTTAAAGCTTCCAGAGTTTAGTGTCATTGTGTTTCAAGAATTGGAGGCTAGGAATACATTTAGAATTAAGGCTCATTTCTCTACATTCCATTTTTGCCCCTTATCCGGGGTTGCCTCTGCTGCTGTTTCATTATTCCCTAAATCAATTTTGCATCATCTAAAGGAATAAATTATTCATTTCTCCACAGATTTGTAGCTATTAGTCTCAGCAGCAACTCAATGATTGATTTTTTTTCAAACCTCCACATCAGAAAGACTTAGATGGGAAGGAATAATTTGAGTCAAGTCCAGGAAGTACTAGTTGAAGTATGAAAGTGAAGGGCTGGGGATGTGGCTCAAGCAGTAACACGCTCGCTGGGTTTGATCCTCAGCACCACATAAAAATAAAAAAAGATGTTGTGTCCACCAAAAACCAAAAAAATAAATATTAAAAAATTCTCTCTCAAAAATAAAAAAAAGAAAGAAAGTGAAGACTTCATGCCATACACAGTAAATTTTTGTCACAAATTTCTTAAACCACCTTTAAATTGTGAGATATAATTGAAATGGTCATTTAAAGAAATTTTAATTCCCACTTTCTGATTCTGTTCCTTCATTGTTCTTTCTATGTTCTTGCTTCTCGGTTGTGATATCAACTAGAAATTCTTAAATTATGACTGAAAGGGACCTCATTTCTAAAGCATTTGAAGTTATCACAGGTGAAAACTTTCTCAAGAGCTTTCAGTCTTCCAAATACATGGATATACAATCTGTCAATAATGAATACAGAACATTAAATTGACTTGAATGATTTGAGCCCAAACATTTTTTTTCTCAATTTGGCAGATTTCTGACATAAAACTTAGAATGTAAGAGTTGAAAAAAGCTATTAGAATAATGTAAAGACTCCAGGTAGCCACATTTTTTTCTAAATATAATTGAAATTTTCAATAATTTCTACTGCAGAATAATTTGACTTTCTGAATTTGATAGTTTAATAAAAGATAAAATTGTTAGAGGAGCTGTAAGTAATTCAATAAAGGGCTGAAGGCAAAATATCATGTACTTGATAAATTTATGTAAAGGTTCTTCATTGATTTCATTCCAGAACTAAGATAAAATCATCAGGGTCATAGAATTGTGTTCTTTTTTGATTCAGGTAGTTTACTTTTACTCTCTTCCTGAGAACCATTGCAGTAATCCTGCCCAGATATCTGTACATCTCAATACAACAGTGAATGAAAGATGAGAGACAGACCAAGCCAGTACAGAGCCATCATGGACACAATATGTATAAGTAAATATATTACTAGTGTGATAATATAGATGCACACTTATATTTATATAGGCCTATACACACACACACATACACACACATACACATATGTGTGTGTATGTGAGTGTGACACATATACACATCTATCTACATACTAAAACAAAAATTATTTACAAAAAGGAGTAGATCTCTGATTGAATGACAATTATTTGTTTTCATTTTAGTTTTTAAAGCAGTAAAATTAAACCAGATTAACATTCTGTTTGATCAAGCGTCGAGCTCATACATTTGTAATGTACAGGACTACAAAAATGTTTGTTTCAGAGGGAGCAGTAGTTTTTGGCAGTTTCTTAAAATGGGCAAAGGTTAAACCTAAATTCTTCTTGCTGTTTGGCAACTTAGGAATATTCTAAATTCATAAATTTAAAATCTTTATGCTGTTTATCTCTTAGTTACAACATAAGTGGCAGGTTTTCTCTCTGAAATATAAATAATTTACCATCATTAATTCTCCTCTTTTGACTCCCAAGCATAATGCCCTGCCCAAAGCATAGCAAAATGTTCATTAAAGATATTTAGTCAGTTGTCTCTGGTAGAGGAAAAACGTCCAAAACTCCTGACCTAGAATTATAATTTCTGGAAAACTTAAAAAGTACCATCTTTGACATTTATTTAGAATTTATCTCCTTGATAAATTCTAAATAATTTTGAATTATTTACTCTTTTGTCTCAGAGTCACAGTGTTTATTGAGGACTTGTAAAGCAACTTGTTTTCACCTCTGCTCTAATTTTTGCCAAATTATTTTAAATTGAGCCAAAAAATTTGTATGTATTTTATCAGTGCAATAACCAAAATTCTCAATTAGCCCATTAGATTATATTTCATAATTTCCCCCACATTGTGTACATTAAGTTGTTTAAGATTTTATTGGCAAATTCCTCATTTTCCTGGAGTTTGTACTTGGAAGTTCACCAGGTAAACATCAAATCAGTAATACTTATTTAAAACTCTAAGTATAGGTGCTCTATATATTTCACAATGCTTAATTAATCTCCCCCAACAGAATAGTTGAATTCTGTTTTCAAAATGGGAATAGTATTATGAGCTCTAAAGATTCTGTTGCAGTCAGTTATTAATTATGAAGCAAAACTTCATTCCTATTTCCCCCTTGGTGTGTAATCACACTACTTACTGTTTATCATCTTCAGAATTTTATGCCAGGTAAGTTGGTTATATATACTATAATTGCATATAGTTCATGAATAGTCTATAATTTCTCTCCTGTTTAAGATCTGCCTACACTATTTTTTCATTATCTCAGTACCAATTTTATTCAAGTTGCTATGTCAAAAATGTCTTCTTAACCTTCATGAAGTGGCTTAAGCCCAGACTATTTCTTTCTAGATATAACATGATTGTTAATGTCATTAAATAATATATAAAGACACATTGTCAAGACAAGACAAAAAAAATAATGAAAGGTTTAATCTAGCTGATAACTAACCTACTTAAACACATTTTTGGATTTTTTTCATAGGTGCATATAGTGATAGCAAATGTAGTTAATAACATTAAGCAATCTTAGTGTAAAATCATCAGTTTCTTTTGATTTTAAAATAAGGATTGTGAAAACAATCCTACTTTACCAGAAACTAGTTTTACATTTTCATTGGACCTAGAATAATGAAATAGTAACACTTCCCCAAAATCTTAAACTAAAGCTTTTCTTTTTTATGAAAGCAAATGCAGATACATAAAATGGTCTTAAAGCAACTTGAGTCCTTTGTATCTGCAGCTTTCACATCTGTGGCTTCAATCAACTGCAGATCATTTACTATGTATGTAGTTGGGCCTCTCATGGTTGCAGCTGTACTAAACATGTACGGGCTTATTTGTCATTCCATAAACAATGTAGTATGCAAACTCTTCAGATACTATTTACTTTGTATTAGGTTTATGCAGAATCTATAGATGTCTGAAAGTACCAGGAAGTGTGTGTGTATATTATATGGAAATACTGTACCATGGGATTTAAGGGATTGGAGCATCAGTGCACTTTAGTACCTGAAGCAAATTCCAGAAACCATTCTGTACACATCAAGGACAACCATATATATATATAAAATGAAGGAATTAGTGGCTGGGGTTGTGGCTCATTGGTAGTGTGCTTGCCTACCATGTGTGAGGCACTGGGTTTGATTCTCAGCACCACATATAAACAAATAAATGAATAAAGATCCATCAGTAACTAATAAAAAGATGTAAAAAAGTGAAGAAATTATTAAACAGTTATTTTGAATAACTATGCATAGATAAATTTGCTAATTTTTAATGTAATTAATCAATATTTCACTTATATAACTTCCATTTTTGTAGCTATGTTCTGTATAATGTCTTCCTTACAGATAATGGTTGAAAAATTAGGAAAGTGTAATAAAGATGTTTTGGTTACTACCTAATAGTTCATTTGGTATTGGCAGATTGTAAGTAAAGAATAATGTGTAAACTAATACGACTTAATTCTGTTTGTTCTTTCAAATGAGAAATCAAAAATACAATTCCATTTTTAATAACAAAAATCTATAAAATTTGGCTTCAATTCATGTTTGAAAACAAATTATACAATATCATATAAAAATAATACCTGTGTTGATGTGTGTGTGTGTATGTATACACTCACACAGATATATAAAGATAGATATATTGACTGACTGACATAGGAAAGATAACACATTATTACTTCTAATTTAAAGGCCAATTTCCAACAATTTGCTAGATTTTCCCTGCTCTTATTAGATTTACCAAGTCTTTTTTATGGCTGCAGCCCAAGTTGTCCTCTTCAGCTTTACAGTAACACAGATGATAAATTCACCCATTTATTTGACAAGCATTTCTTTTCTGGAGCTTCCTATCCTGGGCTTCATGAGGGTAGAAATAATCAGCTTCCCTAAAGTTTTTAAACTCAGAATCTCTGTCTACACTCTTGTATGGATAAATTGAGGATGAGATGTATATCTGGTTTATGCATGGTTGGCTGTAGCATATTGGCAGGGATTTTATACCAAGGAATCAGAAAAAAAAAGATATCTATTCACAATACGTAGAAAAAGAATCCTAGAATGCACAAAATCTCTAGAATTCTGGAATGTCTCTAGGGCATTGACTGCTGATGTATGTAAAAATTGATGCAATTTTTAGAAAAGTTGGAGCCCCTGTTGTGTTCTCTGTATGTGCTGTGGGTCATGCTTGTATCAAACAGGGAGCGTGAGAATCCGTCATCCTCAGCTCATTTTCTAGTCAGTGCATCTTCTTTTATGTCCTGCCTTGAAAGCAGCAGCACTCTGCCATTATCCTATGTGGACCAGTTTCTTTCTCCTAGAAGGTAGTTCCCCTGCCTTCTGTGACCCCTCCCTTAGGCCTCTTTCAGGACCACCTGGGACTCTTGCATCCAATCTTTCTTGGTTTGATCATACACTTTATCACACCAGGCTAAACAAAGAGGAACAGAAGGAAAAGGAGGAAGTGGAAGAAGCCCTGAAGGACTCAATCATGAGGCCATAAGACATCCTCCAGTTACTGTGAAATGCCTGACATCCACCAACCTCCCTGCTCCAGTGTTCACCTGTTGGGTGAGTATGAAGTCTCTTCTCTGGATGCAGCTTGGGAGCAGTCCATTAAAAGAGAATTATACTTGTATTAGTCATATTTCTGGGGGATTCAGTGAAAATTCAGGATGGTGAACACAGGAATAACCAAAGTGGGGTGGTTGTGGAGACTGCAACAGCCCCACAGGCACCACTGATGCATATGCAGAGCAGAGATCTGCATGGCCTCTTTCCTCCAAGCTGTAACAGATGATCTCTCCATAATGTTCTTGCTAGTTTTTGATCCTGAACAGTAAGTCTACTTTGAGGATTGGTGAGTGTACAAATAGGTTAGTACTCTAGATTGCATCATGGGAGATATTGTTTGTATGGTCCCTCATGAATGTGTTAGAATTATTCCTGAAGGCCTGTACTGGACCCTGACATATGCCACTCCCTTTAAGAGAAATCATCCTGTTTTCTCAGTAGCACAAAAGATCTTTCCTCATGGAAGGTCTATAGATCCCACACATCATTTCAGTTCCTGTATATAATCTGAAATGTACCCAGAAGCACCAGCTTCTGGAGTAAGGTCTGAGTCTTGAAGAAAATTTTCTAGAAGCCAGTCTTCAAGTTTTTCTTAATCACTGGGATAATGAATAGAAAATAGAATATGATGCCATTAATTGACCAAATAGGGGATATCTGACCAGTGACAAGGAAAGGGACACCTTTCCATTTCTCAGAAGATACAGCCCAAGACTTACTTGAGTGTACTCCTCAGAGTTTCCTTTCATCACATAAAGAATACACTCACCCTGTGAATAAATTGGTACAGGGTTGGTAACAGGACATAAGGATAAGTTTCTGTCTGAATATATTTGCAGAAACTCAAGACAATCTGGAGCAAAAGAGCCGGTGGACTCCAGGTAAATGTGAAAATCATGGATAATTAATGTAATGGTGACACCTTGAATGACATCACAGGTCCCAAGGAAAATCAAAAGTGTGGGATGTACTTAGTCCATCCATTCTGATAACCAGGATTGGGATCCATTATTTTCCCTTGGTGGTTCTTTTCTTGGTTTCTACCTTCCATTAGTTTTACCTTAGTAACCTAGAGACAGTCTTTCCCATGGTGTTAAAGTCAGATTTCCTTCACTCACAGTGAACTACTGCACTCTCCTGTGCAGGGTAGTGAGGAGGAGACATGTTATTTTCTACAGGTTTGGCCTGAGTTTGTTGGCTTTGTTGAATTCCATAGCAAGAAATGTGACCAGACCAAACCAGAGTCATATTAAATCAAAATATTAAAAAACAAGGCCTGAATGCCCAACATCTTTTGGAATCAATAACGCCTTAGGAACTTTCATTTACCAGAACCATTCAAGGAATGTGGAGCAAAAGACACTGGGGTTGTACTGTTATGGCTGTCATTGTGGTATGACATGCGTGAACCATGCGGGGAAAGAGGAGTCTCCTTCCTCATCAGCAATGTTACCTAACCAGAGAACTGAGCACCTGAAGCCCTCTCACACTCCACCTTCCTTCTCAAACTCCCACAGAAGTCACACTCTTTGTAAAAATCAAAGGGGTCTGATTGGTTCCTCCACTTTGGAGGGATAACCACTCTGCCTTCTGGAGCTTTTCCTTGAAGGTTTTAATCAAGACCAGGTGAGTAATTGTAAAGTTCAGTGTTTCCTGTTTTAGCATTCTGCTCTCCTTATATAAAGGTCTCAGCACAGAGCTGCAAGTGGAGGACATGAATGAAGTGCTGATGGGCTCATTGAAAGATGTGTTTTGGGCTCATTCCAACTGTCATGATTTGTCTAACTCTGCAGGACTTCCAAGAGTCCAGCCTCCCTCTCTGAGGAACATGTGGTTTACTGTACTCTGGATGTGGCCAGTGAGTACATGGTAAAAGGCAATGGACTGGGGCTGTAGCTCAGTGGCACAATGCTTGCCTAGTGTGTGTGAGGCATTGGGTTCGATCCTTAGCACTGCATAAAAGACTAAACAAATAAAGGCATAAAAATAAATAAAGAAAGCTGTCCATCTAAAAAGAAAAGAAAAATACAGCTCCTGGTGGCTTCCCAGGTAGGCTCCCTTTCTTTAACTTCAGCCCTCTAGGTGGTTAGAGAGATCTCCTTGCAGGCAGGCCCCATGGCTACTCATTGGTTTGAGTCAAACACTAGGACCAGGTCTGAAGCCCAGACGTTGGGTGGGTCAGGTAACTTGCACCCTTCCTACTTTTAGCCACACCTGGCACTCACCTCCAAATGCAAGTTATGGAACATTGCAGGCAGGGGTGAGGAGAGTGAATGTATCCAAAGAAACTCAGACAGTTCTTCAACATGCAGATGCCTCATCATCTATTCAGAAAATTCTTTTGCAGTGGGTCCTCTTGTCTCTCCTCTACTTGTCCTGTTAAATGTCGATTCTCAATAATATTGCTTGAACATTTGTGGCTATCCAAGAAGGATGACAAAATCACTATATTTTTAGAGATGGTACTATCTTTGCTTGGCTCTAAGCTCTGGTCTGAAATTCTCATTGCCCACGTATGGCATTTTCTCTGAAGGGAAGGCTGCACCCCGTCACTTGCAACATCCATGAATGGCCAAGAATCCTGTGCCCATGGAGCACCAATAATTCTTTCCCTTGTGAGAGTTTGCATATTCCATCTAAATCTACTTTCAGTGTCTTTTCTAATCTTAACCAACATCACACAAAGTATCTGCTGAGGCAAGTTACCCATGTTTTTAGAAGGCAGCTAGGCACTTTTAACAGGATGTCTGGGGGAAAAAAGTGCATGCTTGACCTGCCAGAGTTCAGACAGGGGATCTGGATCAATAATTTATCAGAACAAGACTGCCTACTCACTTGGTCCCCCAAACAAGGCCAGTTTTTCCTATGTTTAAGTTCTCCTTCAGTGTTCTTCTCCAGGATATCCCAGTGTATCTAGAGAACATTTATATGCTTGTGTTTGCAGTGTGTAAAGCAGGAGTGGTGTAATATGGCTGGCCCAGTCTGGTTTTATTGGCAGAAAATAAACAAGATAGTAAGGATGAAGGACAAGAGCCAAATGCCCCTGGTAATTCTGATCATTGAGGGGTGCTGAGCTAATTAATGTGATATGTTGATTATATATCATCTTCCCTCCAGATCCAGGGAAAAATTGGTCTGCTGTATTTACATACCTATCGCACACCATTTCAAGTGTGTTTTCAAAGGATGCCACTTGCTTTCTTCAAAATTCTTGTATTAAGTGCCAAAACTTATTAGTTTCTTAACTCACTAAAATAGAGTTCAAGTAAACTATAAATGCTCATGGACTTCTGGCATTAAATGAGTCAGCATTGCCCTGAAGGACTCCCCATGATACCTTCGGAAACACCTCCCTCAAATCCTTATCACTTATCAATATGGCATGCATTCTGATGTGTTCCTTCTCCCTGCATCAGGAAAATCACGCTCAGGCTTGTGATCTGGCACCCAGTTACTCCAGCAGTATTGGAAGGGAGGGATGCCTCCTCCTCCCTCAGTCAGCATCTCAAGGACCTCCTCACCAAAGAAGACTCTGACATTCACCTGGGGCAGATCCTCTGAGAGCAAGTTGTTGATGGGAGCAGGCTGGCACAGCACTTTGTCTCTAAACTCAATGAGAGAGAAAAACGTGGCCACATCTGTAACAGAGATACACACAAACTGCTGATTTTTACCAATTCCATTCACCCAAACAACAATGCCATTGCCCACATAAGTTTGTATGTTTTCCTTCTGGTACTTGAAGAGTTACTCTGAATAAATCAGTCTCGGGATTTTCTGTACTTGTAGGTCCCGTCCACCTTCTCATGTATCGTCTAAAGGCAGGGTTAAATTCAGACATCCTTCCACTTTATCTTTTGTAGTAGGGATCTCATAACAAGGAAGGCAGTTAGATGTATATCTATACTAATGTATGCTTTATCTATACATAGTACGTGTGTATACATATATATGTAATTAAATGTATAGATATGCACATATGCATAAATGTATTTTTTCATAGTATCAAAAGGAAAGGACCCAGAAAGTACATGAAATACCAACATTGGGTATTTACTACTAGTCTGCAGGAGGTGAGTTGGCAATTGCAAAAATATATGCACATTTGCTCAAAAGTGTACCAGAATTCTGGTTTGAAAGTTTCAAAGGGATATTGTCATGGAAATCTCAGTCAGAATCCTAATATCCCATCGTTCATTGAGTTCTAATTATAAATTTCCCTTTGTACCCTACCTTAGAGATTTTAACTTTCTGACTGAAGTTCAGGTCCCAGAAGTGGCCCACTTAAGGCTGTAGGAAGGAAAGATGCTTCTTTCTTCCTCAATAGGCATCTCAAGGACCTCCTCACCCAGCATGACCCTGAGGGCCATCGAGAGCCGCTGGCTGAAGAGTGCAAGCTGGCAGAGCATTCTGAAAGGTGGCAGGCAGAGGTAAGCAGGCAGGGGCCCTGCTCACAGGAAGCTGCTCCAAGGTGCCCAGCTCATGGGAGACTCCATTAGGCAAGTGATCTTTGTACCTGATCTCCTGGTGTCTGCATTTTATTTGTAGTTTTGAATGATGAGGACTGCCTCAGTGGGAGGACACTAGATACGTCCACTGGGTAGAGGTCATACTTTCCCAACACTGTTCCTACCTGAAGGCATGTGCCATTTAGATGGCAGGCAGCATGTACCTATCATACTTTCAGGAAGGAGAGTGTGACATGTGCAAGTTTGTGAGATTGAAAAGAGCCTAAGAAAGGAGACTTTTCAGTATTTGCAGGCTGATTTAATTGTGGGCCAAGGGAGATTTATCCTTTCTCTAGGTTTTCTCTTCTGAAAAGATTGTTTAAAATGCACATTGCATGATAGCTGTAGCATTCAAACGGGGAATGTTTATGAGTGTACTTTCTATAGAATACAGTCACTCCCAGGGTTTGGTTTAGGGAGTTGAAGTGGTAGAATTGGGGGATGGGTGTAGGGTACACTGGAATACTTAAGAGGTGACATGGAGAGAATTTTTCCTGATTAAGTGATAGAAGAAGGCATAGAAGGTCTTGTGAAGTTCCCAGATGTATGGAGTGTCATGGGACAGGGTTGTCTTTCTTCCCTGAAGAGGAATGAGTAGGTTTTTTATGAAAGTCATCTTGGGAGGTACATCACTGAACCTTGGAAGCAGCCATGTGGCAGGAGGTAGGTACAGCTGGAGCTTCCCAGTGTTCACCAGTTGTCTCCAGTTTCTGTTCATGTGGGGAGAAAAAGACATTTTTCCCTTTGCCCAGTTAAACAAATAGCATGCTGCTGCTATGGAGATCCATTTGATGGGGGCCACTTTATTTCATGGATACCTGGGCAGGCTATTTCGTTAAAAAAATGCATGAACCTTTCTAAATTCATACTGAGAATTTCTCTGTGCCATGATAGGCCACTGTGTTTTTAACCAGTGCTACCGAGTAGATAGCACTGCCTAATATCTAAAGGCGCTTTTATAAATTTGGTTGTAGGAAATAGTGAAGAGCATCATGATGAAGAAAAAAGCATCACTTGAATCACTGGCCCCCAGGGAATATTCAGGGAGGGTAATTATCAGACAAAAAGGAGCACACAACAGGCCAAAATAGCTGCAAGTGTAAAAACCATCTGCTGGTGTCGCTGGGTTACTTTGCCTAAACTGGTCTGTATCGCCTGTTTTCTGTTGGGCATTTCATCATCTAAGTAGTCTTGGGGACTTTTTCCCCTTAAAAAAAGTCACTTGTTCCTTTGTAAGCACTAAAATGAGAATGACATGAATAACTTCTTTCTGCAGTGTTATCCCAAGATCATGGACAGTCCTGCCATAGCAAAAACAGCAGCTACACTAACGACAACAATATATCAAAATATTGATAGGAAGAGGCCTAGAAGGCAGAAGTTCTCTGGAACTTTCCAATGCAGGAGGCTGTATTCACTGGATAGGAGGTGTAAAATCCAACTTTGGTTATGCATGAGGTTGACCCACTCCTGTGGTTTTCACTCTGAACACTTTTCTGTTCCCAAAGCTGCTGTCCTGCTCTTCTCTGTAACTGCCACACTGAAGCAGAGCCAACTCATTGTCCAAATATTATGAAAATTATCTTTTAAACACATGGTGCTGTCCCTGAAATCGCCCTCTTTGTAGCTGCTTTTCCTTCTCCCCAGCTCCCTCACCTCCACTGCCTCTTTCTTCTGGGAGACATGGTCTTCATAAATCATGGATGCTTTTCTTTCTTTCTTTCTTTTTAAAAAATATGCCTTTATTTTTATGTGGTGCTGAGGATTGAACCTGGGTCCCGCCCATGCTAGGTGAGAGCTCCACCCCCGAGTGACAATCCCAGCCTCACATGGATGCTTTTCTAAGACCTATCTTTTAGAACAAGAGTAAGTCAACCCATAAGCCTTTTTTTTTCAGTCAGCCTTTAACTTTTATACAAATTAAAAATTTTAAACTGACAGGAACCCCAGTTACAGACCTTAAAGTGCAGTGTGGATTATAGGTGGGAAACACAAACTGTTCTGATTTCAGTTTTCTCTTCATCACATATGCAGAGTGATGTGCAGGACTCTGTATGTGGCACTCATGGACTCATTAAAGGGGACACTAACCGGAAGGCTTTAGATGACACTGTAAAAGGACTCCATTCTAATAACAGTGGTATGCAACCACTTTTATGCATTCATTTAGTGTACCCTGCCAGGTGCCTCAGTGCTTGGGCCTCACTGGAAACTATTAACACAGAGATGGGTAGAACATAGTCTTAGCTTTCACAGAAGTGTAATTCTGGTATATAGCAAGTCAAAGAATTGATAGTGGGCTAATTGGTGAACATAGCCAGTGCTGTATCAAAAAAATGTTGGTAGTCAGGTTGATCCCCCTACTGGGTGGTTTCTCAGACCAACACCTTCTCTCCAGTTTGGCTCATAGAAATCCAAACTCTCAAGGTCTGAAGATGGCTCTGATAACATCAGTAAATACTGAGTGGGTTCTGGCAAGCTGGAGGAAGAAAGAGGCAAGTAAAGTAAGACACATCAGTTCATCCTTGAGAAAATTATCGTGATTTTTTCTCTAGACCTCAGCATTCTCTATCCACTTCAAAGCAAACTAATATTGGTCATTCCCCAAAGTGAAACTCTTGTTTTTACTCAAACTTCATTTCAAATGTGGGGAAAAAATTGAAGTAATTTTCAGGTTTGCAATCCAAATGGAGAAAGGTGGGGCTAAAAGCCTGGCTTTCTGACATTCAAGTGGATGACAGTTGATGACTCTTGTGTTCATAGAAGCAGAATAAACTAACTCCCCTGCTTTGCTCCTCAGTTTACTCTATCATGTGTATAAAATGTAAGATCTCCATGTATCTAGAGAACTTGCATGATAAGTGTGTTAAGTCCAATGAATGCATTGCTGAGCTCCTACAGGTAAAGCATTGTGCTCATTTCACTGGGGAATGCTAGGAAGGGTATCTACTCCTTACTAAAAGGAACTTAAAATATCTGCTCCAAATTCAGCCATGGTTCTCAGTAGGTGAGTACATTGATAGCACACACCAGTAGCCCAACCTGCTGAAGGGAAGATTGCCATGAAGAGCAGAGTCAGCACTGGACTTTATCTGCTGAGGACATAGTAAGAAGGGTCTGGGAAATCTCCTCCAATGAGTGTCCCACAGTTGAGGGCTCACAAATACTAGGCATGGCTCCCCTCCATGTTTCCATTCACAGATCATATTTAGATGGTAGCAAAATCAAGAGAAGCCTCACAGAGAAAGAGTGGATAAGCCTAACAACCATGAGTTTGTGCAGTGATTCTCCAACAAGGTTAAGATCCTGCCCAGAAAGTGAAGCCAAATGAATTCAATGCATTAGGGGGGTTAACTGTCCTGTTGTGAGAGAATATTTATTGCACTTAGAACTCCTAACAACTTCAGGAGAAAATATGTTTCCAAGTGATCCAAGTGGTGGCCCTATACCAAATGGCAAAGACTTCCCCCGACCTCACATAAACCTGAGGCCCCTCCTGCTCTTAATAAGCTAGAAGAATGACTGTGACTCTGGGACCAAGAAAGGAAAGACATCCCAGGTTAGGAGACAGAGGAGGAGGGAGAGTTTGTACAATGGCCAGGTGGTAGTAGAGAAAGAACTTGGAACTTCTGAAAGAGCACATGAGCTGGCTCAAATTAGCATTATTTCTTAGAAAAGAAGTACAGCAAAACTTTGGACTCTAAATATGTAGTCTATGATCTGCAGCCATTCTCTACCAAATTTATCCTGTATTTTCCTGGGCCAACAGGAACTTTTGTAATGGAAGTGAGGAATTCCTTCAGAGTCTTGTACAACAACAGATGTCTTAGTGAGAGAAAAGAGGCCACAGTAAAAATGGAGTATAACAAAATAACATTAATAAAATGCAGAAAACAATTTCAAACACTCATGGTTTACTTTTTACTGTTATAGAGTGCTCTTTGTTTTGTATTTTTAATGGATTTTGAAATAATGGCTGGATATTCAGAGAAGAACATTATGACTGTTTTAGATTGGCAGTTTTGCATTTATCATTTGAGGAAAAACCTTAAGATCCACTTTAATATTAAGGAAATAATGAGGTAACCATTTTTACTTTGAGGATTCTCAACATACATGCTTAGGAGAAATGTGAAATATGCTAAGTTTGGAGGAGGGAGCAAAGAGAAGTTGGTAATATTGACATGAGAGTACACAACTACTGAAACTGCCCGATGAGTGGTGGTCTACATCAGTGATGACCTTCTGAAGAAACCAATTGTTCAGCCAGCATGAGGCTATTAGAAGGTAGGAACTCCCCACATTCCATGACTCTCCAACCTCCTGATTCTGTTAGACTGTTACCTAGCGCACTCAGCCCTACCTCCTCACTTCTGTCTTGAGTCCATGCTATAGACTCTTTCTGATGGGAATGTGGCCTTTGTAAGTTACTAGCACATGGATCTTTCTTGAGGTGTTCATGGGGGACAAGTCTAACTCAAACCTGGATTGTTATCTTGGACATGCAAATAAAAAGTGTCAATTTTTTATTAGATTTTTTTTTTTTTTTAGTTATACATGAGGGTAGAGCCCATTTTGATATCATATACAACCATGGAATATATCTTATTCTAATTAGGACCATATGTTGAGGATGTACACAATGGTGAGATTCTCTGTGTTGTATTCCTATATGTACATAGGAAAACAACACTAAAATCTTATCTCACTTCAGAATGGCAATAATCAAGAATACACACAACAGTAAGGCTCATTCCTTTTCTTACCATTCATTTTCTTTCCTTATTGCTCCTCTTTTTCCTTCATTCCCCTTTTTCTAATACTTGGAACTTGTATTCTTCCCCTTCTCCCTCCTTAGTGTAGGTTAGCTTCCAAATATCAGAGAAAACATTTAATCTTTGTTTTTTGGGGGATTGACTTATTTCACTTAGCATGGTAGTTTCCAGATCCATCCATTTACTGGCAAATATCATAAAGACATTCTTCTTTATGGCTGAGTATTATACCAAAACCCAGGTTGACTCCATAGCTTAGCTATTGTGAATTGTGCTGCTGAAAATATTGATGTGACTGCATCACTGTAGTGTGCTGAGGATAGCCTCTTCAACAAATGGTGCTAGAAAAACTGGAAATCCTTATGTAGTCAAATGAAATTTAACCCTTAAAACTGAACTCAAAGCATATCAAAGACCTTGGAAGTAGACCAGAAACCCTGCTTCTACTAGAAGAAAATGTAGGCCCAACACTATAACATCCAGGCTCAGGAACTGAATTCTTTAAGTACACTCCTAAAGTGCAAGAAATAAAATCAAACATCCACAGATGGGATGGCATTAACCTCAGAAGTATTAAAATTGGTGAGCAATCATCCTGGATAAAAAGCTGTATTGCAAGACCAGAAGATGGTGAGATGGTGGAAAGCTGCATTCCATTTCAGCCTTGACTCATGAGCACAGCAGCAGGAGTACAGCTACTCGGGTTGATGAAAGAGGAATTTCACAGAATATAATATTAGACATTTAATTGGATTAGGGAATCAGAAATTTGAGTACAAAAACAAAGAAAAAGAATACATAGAAGCCAGCCCACCTGCTACATGGGTACCGAAAGCAGAAAAGATTCCCCACAAAGGAAGGGAGGACACAGAGAAACACAGATTTAGTACAGAAAAACCTGAGATCAGAAAAGCTGCCTGAACTTGGTTGATCCAAAGGCTGCACTGTTTAAAATCTCTAGCAATTAGAGAAATATAAATCAATACTATACTGAGAATTCATCTCACCCCCACTCAGAATGGCAAATATTAAAAATAAAAGCAACAATAAATGATGGCAAGGATGTGAGGTAAGAGGTTCACTTAATACATTTCTAGTGGGACAGCAAATTGGTGCAACCACTCTGGAAAGCAGTATGGTGATTCCTCAGAAAACTTGGAATGGAAACACCATTTGACCCCATTATCCCACTCCTCACTTTAAACACAAAGGGCTTAAAATCAGCATACTACAGTGACACAGCCAGCCACTTCAGTATTTAATAGCAGCTCAATTCACAATAGTCAAGCTATGGAACCAACCTAGGTGCCCTACAAAAGATAAATGGATGAAGAATGTGGTATACATACACAGTGGAATACTACTCAGCCATAAAGAAGAATGAAATTATATCATTTTCCAGTAAATGGATGGAACTGGAGGCTTTTATGCTATGTGAAATAAGCCAGTCTCAAAACCCAAAGGCAGAATGTGGATGCTAACTCACAAGAAGGGAGTGGAAAATTAGAGGTTCATTGGAATAGACAAAGGGGAATGAAGAGAATGGAGGGGGGCCTGGTAATAGGAAAGACAGGAGAATGAATAGGACACATCTTTCCTATCTTCATCCTTAAATACACAACAATGTAGCTCCCCATCATGTAAAACCATAATAATGGGGGATCCTATTTTCAACAAGTTATACTTATTCTATATATGTATAATATGTCAAAATATACTCTACTATCATGTAAAAATAAAAATGTTTTTAAAAAAATATTCAATAATAATACTGTATTCCTAGGGCTAGGGTTGTAGCTCAGTGGCGGAGTACTTTCCTAGCATGTGTGAGGCACTGGGTTCAATCCTCATTGCCACATAAAAATAAAAATAAATAAAATAAAGGCATTAAAAAATAGCTATATACACATACACAAACTGTATTCCTAAATTTAAAAGAATTATACTTGTAATTCCCATGACTTCAAGTTGAGGTGTTACTATATTAGCTCACATAGCTGACTCCTACTATCCAATTCCTGAACTAGTTTTTTGTTTCATTTTATTTTTATTGTTGGTACCATTGCTGAACACAAATACTAGACAATAAATAGTGCTGCAGAACTGTAGTAACAAAAACAGCATGATATTGTCACCAAAATAGACCCAAAGTCAATAGGACAGAATAAAAGACAGAGACAAAGCCACATACTTAGATTCTTCTGATACTTAACAAAGGTGCCTAAAATATATATTGGAATAAAGAGCCTTTTAAATAAATGGTGCTGGGACAACTGGATAACTATATGTAGAAACTAAAACCCTACTTTTCACCCTGCACAAAACTCAAATCAAAATGGACCAAAGACTTAGGAATTAGACCAGAAACCTTACAACTGCTACAAGAGAACATAGGGCCAACACTCCATCATATAATTGCTGGCACCTACTTCCTTAATAGGACACTCAAAGTGCATGAACTAAAACTAGGAATAAATAAATGAGATGCCGTCAGACTCCAAAACTTCTTCCCAGTGAAGGAAAGAAATAAGAGTGTGAAGAGAGAGCCTACAGAATGGGAAAGAATCTTGGCCAGCTTCTCATCTGATAAGGGATCAATATTAATACCCAGAATATATACATAACTCAAAATACTTCATACAAAAATATCCCAAAGAACCCAATCAATAAATGAGCAATAGAACTAAACAGAAACTTCTTAACAAAAGAAACACAAATGGCCAGCTATATGAGAAAAGGTTCAACGTCACTAGCCATCAGGGAAATGCAAAATGAAAACAACACTAAAATTTCATCTCACTCCAGAATGGCAATGATCAAGAATACACACAACAAAAAATGCAGGCAAGGTTGTGGAAGAAAAGGTACACTTGTACATTGTTAGTGGGACTGCAGACTAGTATAACTCCAGAAAGCAGTATCGAGATTCATCAAAAAACTAGAGATGTAAGCATCCTATGAGCATCAGCCCATTCCTAGGTATTTTGCCAAAACTTCTAAAATCAGCATACTACAGTGACAGCTACCTCAATGTTTATAGCAGCACATTTCACAATGGCTAAATTATGGAATCAACCCTAGATCCCCCTCAATAGATAAATAAATTTAAAAATTCTGACATATATATCATATATATGACATGTGTGTGTTTATTCACACACACACACACACACACACACACACACTGGGGTTCTACAAAGCCATAAAAGAGATTGAAATTATGGTGTTTGCAGGTAAATGGATAGAAATGAGAATATCATGCTACGTGAAATAAGCCAAACACAAAACGCAAAGCTTGAATGTTTATTCTCATGCAGAAACTAGAGTAAAACAAAGGAAATGGGGAGGGCAGTGAATGTGTTCCTAGTCCCTTCATGGTCGACAGTCACTCGGCTACCTTGTTGCGGGGTGGGGGTGGGGGGTAGAGATGCGGAATCAACACACAGACTCTGGGAGCTGGTGAGAGAACTGGCTGGAGACCCACCTCAGGTCATTGTCCAGTAGCTCAGTTTATTTTTGGAATGCACACAACTGTTATAGGGTTTGAGTGGGGCATGCCTATCAATCATACATAAGCCAGACAACATCCATAAGCCAATCATCTTCTGCCTTACGTAACCACACTGTGAGGAAACTCTAAATATTGCTGTCATGGCAGAAAGCAATCTAGAAGGGTCTTTAGCCCTTACTGAGTCAGGGGTTTCATGCTCTGAAGCCCCTGACTCTCAGTTTCCTGGCGGGGCAGTTTGGCAATGCTAACCACAAGTGCTGAGGATGTGGTTTCACCCCATCCTGCAGGCGCTTCTGTCAGGCCTGAAGGAAGGTGGATATTTCAGGCACTTCCGAGCTGCTAGTAGCTGCTAGCTGAGGCTGAAAGTTATTCCAATAGGGCATGATAGAATATCATCCAGAGGGCTGGGAATGTGGCTCAAGCGGTAGCGCGCTTGCCTGGCATGAGTGAGGCCTGGGTTCGATCCTCAGCACCACATACAAACAAAGATGTTGTGTCTGCCAAAAACTAAAAAAAAAAAAATAAATAAATATTAAAAAAAAAAAAAAAAAAAAAGAATATCATCCAGATAAAGGAAAGAGCAGTATTAGAGAAGACCGAGAGACAGAGTGCAGGAATGGGTAAGGGGAGGCAATGCAGAGTGATTTTTTTTTTCATTCTAAATGGACACAATATATTTATTTTTACCTGGTGCTGAGGATCAAATCTAGGGACTCAGGCATGTGAGGAAAGCACTCTCCACTGAGCCACAACCCCAGCCCCAGAATGAACTCTTAAAAAGTTGTTATGTGCACATATAAATATGCCACAGGGAACTCCATCTTTATGCTTAGGTAGGAAGAACCAATCAAATACAAATTAATAGATGAACAAAAGGAAGTCTAGTGGAGTAGATGAAGGAGAATTGGGAGAGGTCAGGGAGGATGGGAGGGAAAAGAGAGGGAAAGGGGTGAATCATGAACTGAAGTCAAATTGCATGCATTTTGTCCAAATAAACCCACTACTATGTAATGCTGCACCCCTTCCCTGACACAGGAAATGACAAGGCCTTCCTGAGGTGGATGGCGCAAGGCGACTGACCTCTGGGGCAGCAGAGCATGTTTCTGGGAATTGAATGTTTTTTGTTTGGCTTTATTGTAATTGGAATATTACTCACCTCTCATATGACCATTGAGTCTATGGGAATTAACATTACTCTCCAGGTAAACATAACAATCCTGGAAAATAGGTCAGCTTGCAACAACTGCAATAATGTAGCCAATTCTCATAAATAGTTAAGTATTATAGCAAAACTCCTTAAGGAAAAAACAGTTAAGAAAGTTTATGAAAACCTTGTCAAAGTTAATCTAAATAAGCCTCAAGTAACTACTCCTGAAAGTCCAAAGGTCCTTCCTGCTAAAGTAGGTCATAAGGAAAAGAATAATAAAAAATATAGGCCTATGTCAACAGTCATGGGGCCCTATGGGCCAGCCTACATGATTGGAGGTAGATTTTGGTATCCCCCTCGTAGACCCGGACCAGAGTCAACTCCCACCTTGCCCCCTTGGTCCTGGACAGGAAAATATGATCCCAATATAGGGTTGATAGTAAATGTTAATAATAAATGGGTACGCTATAGAGATTTAACTAACTGGGAACAAATCAGACATAGGGGGACCCCTTGATGCTTAAAAATTAGAGAGGAAAAGTTAATCATTAGATAACAAATAAGTAGATGGTATTGGATTCAGGTACCAGCTAGCAGGACTGAATGGTATGATTCTTTGCCATTAGAGTGATTAAAAATAGTAGCCAAACCTTTCAAGTTAACCACTTGCTATAACTGTGGCACCAGTCCAGGTTTGAAATACGATAAATCAGCTTGAGGGTAGAGTAAATGTCTGGGTCATGGTTAAATACTATTAAGCTAAGTGGAACAGCTCAAGGCAAAACACGAAATGAAAGTTAAAAGTGCTTATTGCTGCTTAGGATTAATGATTATTTTTGTCTGATTAGGCTTACTCAAAAATGAAACTGTACTTCCTTGAATAACAATTTCTGTGCTTCCTGCCTTGTAACCACAAAGTATTGTAATCATTCCAAAAAGAATAGTATATATGATTCAAGACATAAGATTCAGATTCAGCACCTTCACTTTTGTGTCTGTGTTTTTCCGCTGTTCCTCGCCAACTCCTTGTTATCCAATCAAGGAAGTCCTCCGAGACACCATGCTGAGGCTGGCCCCCGGCAATGTATGACTATAGAGTTCTAATTTTAAAAAAGAAATATATGTAAGAAAATCATTGTAAAATCAAAAAAACGCAAAAAAAAAATTCTATGGAAGTTTGGCTGTAAGTGGGAGACACATACTATCCTGGAGCCAGTTTTCCCCCCAATTTTATTTATAGTAGGACAGGTTTTATGATATTTTTATATTTCACATGCTCCAATTGGCAAATGGGGCATTGAGACATGAATAGACAAGCTGGGGTTTATAGGGCCTAAAGACCAAATCAGGTGCTTTCTTCTTAGGTAGTCTTCCTTCTACCTCACTAGGCTGTCTCAGTATCACAAACCTTGCCACACTCTCTAGAGTGGCTTCCCTTTCCTTCACCTAGGGGGACCTCAGTGTGTGACAAAAGGAAACCAGGGCTGTGGGACAGTGCTAGGTGGCAGGCACATTCATTCCACATGGTAGACATCCACTTCTGCCCCAGTCTCTTGCCTGCCTCTTCAGATAAGCATGTTTACCAGACTTCTCTGGCTCTCTTCAGTATCCAGTCTCTATCTTGCTTTCCTAGTTTTGATTTGAATGTTAACAGAGGCCCACTCCCCAACCTCTTGACACATCATTCCACTTCTATGTCTTCTTCTGTTTTGCTTTTTTTTGCTGCACCAATCCAGTTACCCTCTCCATTCGCCTGTATGGCCATATCCTTTATCACTTCTGCTCATGTTTCTTCTCTAAGTCTGAGCCTTCAAGGCTCAGAATTTCAAATTCTCATGCCATAAATTCTTGGGTCATGTTAATCCTTATTTTCTCTAGTTGTGCTAAATACTCATTTTTTTTTTCAGATAATGACTTCAATTTTCAAATGAAATTGGACAATTTCAGGGACTTTTTATTGTGGCCTTTAAGTAAGAAGCATCTGTGAATTGCCAAGCACAGTATCCATCTGGCAGGAACTGCTAAGCATACATTAGATTGTTGCCTTCCCCTTTTGGAGCTGCCTTGGTCGGTGTGGTGTTGAGTCACATCTTCACTTCCCTCTAAAAAGGCTTCCCTGTCACTGTTTTCCCATGCACCAGCTAAGATGCAGCCCCATGGCTCAGTCTCTACTCTTTCTCTTGTTCCCAGCCCCCAGAGGCCTGAACTGGAACCTGGCTGTGACCCACTCTTCTCTTAGCAGGAACTCCTTTTTTGGGATGCTTTATATTTTGTAAACTTTTGTTTTACAAAATTGAATTGAACCCAAGCCTTCCTGCATGCTAAGCAAGCATTCTGCCACTGAACTGCACCCCAGCCCTTGATCAATATTTTAACATTTACATATATATATATATATATATATATATATATATATATATATATATTATATGCATGTGATTTTGTGCATATTTAGGTTTCACTACAGCATTGTACTAGACAGCACATAGGGAAAAAAAAGTTGGTTTTTAAAATTGTACCTAACAGGTTTTTAAACTAGAAGTTACATTCATTTGGAATACCTGTCCATCAAACTTTTTTCATTCTAAATAACATAAACATATCAATCTGTTGACTTTTGCTTTTCCATGGGGCATATGTATGCTGATGACATGACAGGGAAGTCCTGGTGCCTTAGATCTTGTGTGGTGAAGGCTAGACTGTGTGTGATTTGGGGTGCAGGGTGTTTGAGGTGTCCTGAACACTGGCTGTCTTTCCTCCCTAGATTCAGTTATTTCCTCTGCAGTTTGGGATGTTGGTAAGAATTTTCTGCCTCTGGTCCTTCACAGCTCTGCTTTCTTTTCTCCTGGCTCAAATACTGTCATTGTCACTAGGACAAATGGTATAAATATGACATCTAAGAGGCTTGGACACAATGAAGGAAAATTATTAATGCAAATAACTGTCAGTCCTCTATAAGTGTTATGTGAATTTAGAAAATTTTCTGTGTGCAACAAAGCCTTCAGTCCTGTTCATTGACTCTTCTGTGGCTGCCTTTCTTCTCATTTTTCTTCTTGCCACAGTTGTCCTATTGCTCTTTTTGCATCATTGCCCTGTACACATTCTTTTTTTTTTTCCTGTACACATTCTTAAATGTGCTGTCTGTGTCCAGCTGATTTGCTTGTCTGTGCCTTTTCTATCCAGAAAACTTTTCATGTTTATGCTATTCTTCCTGAATAGCCCACTTGTCAATGAAGACAAAATTTGTCTTCTGGCAAGTTTGTCATTATGCAATGATGTAAGAAAGTTTATAAAAATAAAGAAACCAAAAGGTCTCTATGGACTTGACCCACTCAGAATTTTTGAAGGCTGCCTTTCTTGATCCTGGGCTCTTTCACTGTCTCTTTGCATTGGTGGGAACTGAGAATATTATCATAAATAACAGCAGATCCTATATTATTGTGGTTTTCTTTTTCAGAGCTGGATTCAGATGATCCTCCAGGAATGAAGAGCTCTGCCAAGCTGGAGGGTGATACTACAGGTGGCTTCTTCACCAACAAGCATGGCTGCCATATCATAGACCACATCAATGACTATACTGCTCTCAGAGAGCAGATTGGGGAGAGCAAACAGCTGGTCCAAAAGATCCTGTCTCTCTTGAGGCCCACATGCAACTTCCTGGGCCTTGAAGCTCAGAGCTCAGAGGTAGTCACACCTGCAGCTCTTAGGTTCACCCTTTCTTTGTGCCCTTTGTTCTTAATTCTACTTCCTTCTCCATTATTTATTTTTGTGGCCTGCATCTTCACTTATTCTAGCCAGGACCTTGCTTCCCTGTCTCCTGATTCATTCTAAGTTCTACTCTGTTGTAGAGGAGGCCAACTAGATATTCTCCATCAGAGTCACAGAGAAGCCTGTGCAGCATTGCCACCATCAATAAAGCATTTTTTAAGTGTTGATGTCCACATGATGTTGAAATCAGCACCCTAAGACTTTCAGGATTTACAAAGTTCATCATATCCCAGATCTCCTCATGCTGAAGTGAGAGGGAGTAGCACTAGTGATGATTTTCCATTGCTGTGGTAACAACTTTCCACAAACATCATGGCTGAGAACACATCCAATTATGTTAGAATTGTAGGTTAGGAGTCCCCCAGGGGTCCCACTGGTCTAAAATCACTGGGGGATACAATCATTGTATCACCCAATGGAGGACCTCAGGCACATCCTGCTTCCTTGCTTTTTCTGGCTCTAGAAACCCCTCACTTCTTGGCTGGAGGCTGCTTCCTCCACCTTCAAAACCAGCAACAGCTGGCAGAGTGCCTGATCCATCACCAGACTTCTTTGTCTCTTCTTTCATTTTAAAGACCCATGGGATTACTTGGATTGTGTAGATGATCCTGTGCCATCCAGGATGGTCTCCCCTTCTCAGAATCTTTAACATAATACCATCTGCAAAGTCACTTGCAAGATAATGAGGCATGTTTATTATCATGGGAAAAGGATCTCCTGGGAATGACATTATTCTGCCTGCCACATACTCTTAATTCATGTGCAAAATGACATTGGAATTAAAAACAAAAATAAAAATAATCTTTAACTTAAGCCAAGTTAGTAAAATTAAGACACTACCTTAAAGCATAGTCTTCAAAAGCAACTCAATATTAACTTCAAATTTAGGCCCTAGAAATTCTCCAGTGATGACTTCAGGATTCCCAAGTATCAGATTTATTTTATATGTGGCCCTTATTTTCTGAAAGGCTGGCTTTGAATGCAGAAATCTCATCTGAGGCAAAGAGCACACAGTGAAAGGGGGAGGTAGAGGAAGATTTGGTGTACCTGGAAGCCTGCAGACTTTTGCTCAGTACACAGAGAAGTCTAATTGGAGTGCTTGGATAGTTTTCTTTGAGTCTGCCTTGGTCTGTCTTCTCTGCAGTCTATATCATTCTCATAACTGTCTTAATATCTCCACAAATACAAACAGAAAAATTATAACAATTTGATTTATGCAAATTATATTTCCCAAATAAGTTTGATTAATGTGTACAATAATTAAGAGATGTTACAGTACTATTTACCCAATAGTATGTCTTACTGTTACATAAATCCCTTAGTCAAGTGGAAAACTGTGATACCTTTGAGATAATGACATGATTCAATACATGACAGTGTTAACATATTAACATTCACTTATATTTATTAATATGTTGCATGCATAATATGAATATAGGTAAAAAGGCACTGTAAACTGGGCAAGGCGGCCCATGCCTGTAATCCATGCAAATTGGCAAGCTGAGGAAAAACTTTCACAAGTTCAAAGTCAGCCTTAGCAACTTAGTGAGATTTTAGGCAACTTAGCAGACCTTGCCTCAAAATTTAAAAGAGTCGGGGAAGGGAGGGGTGTGTGTGTGTGTGTGTGTGTGTGTGACTGAGAATGTGGCTCAGTGGTTAAGCATCCTTAAATTTAACCCACAGTACAAGAAATGAAGTTTAAAAATTAAAATTTTTAAAAATATATTTCTTATAATTTTCTCCAACATTCAAAAGTGCAAATATTCAGTAATCGTTGATTTATAAGAAATGCATATCCTTTCAAAGATGAGCTATCTGCACTCTGGATGTATAATATCTACAATGATTTTGTTATCTCTCCATATCTCCTAATAATATTTAATACATTTTAATAAAAAATTAAAGCCAGTTGCTCATTTTCTATATTTAAATTATTTTCTCTTTTACTGACCCTCAAGTACATCAAGTTATGAGGTATGGATAAGGACTTTAGTATACTTCCTTTATATTTGTCAAGGTTTTTATTGTAAATATTTCACTATTAAATATGACACATATTTTGAAAAATGCTGTTTAACCTTCACTACAGGAATAAGGTTTCAGATGTTTAATAAATTTGAAATTTAAATAAGGGATTGGAAACATTATTTAACTTTTTAAGGTTGCTGACGATTATGAATTCTCCAAAGTTCAGTAATGTTTGAGCAATGTCTATGAGTTTTGAAACAAATTTTTCCACTTGACCCTCTCCTACTAGTATGTTTTCTAGGTGTTGAGTAAGGGGTGACCTATTGTGGGAGACATTTTCACATTGTAACAGTTTTTTCATTTGAATAATTTTTCTCTGCTATAATAATTTGTAGAAGTTGTCTCCAATATGAATTCTCTGATGTCTAGTAAGGTTTGATGGATGATTAAAAGCTAGCCACATTCTTTGCATTTCTAAGTCTTCTCTCCAGTATGAACTCTGCTGTGCTTAATAAGGCTTGATTTTTGACTATAAACTTTGTCACATCCTTCACATTTGTAGGGCTTCTCTCCAGTATGAATATTTCTGTGGCAATTAAGGGCTGATTTTTGAATATAACCTTTGCCACATTCTTCACATTCATAGGGCTTCTCTCCAGTATGAAGTCTGCTGTGGTAAATAAGGCTAGTTTTTCGATTAAAAGCTTTGCCACATACTTTGCATTGGTAGGGTTTCTCTCCAGTATGGATTCTCTGATGGCGAACAAGGCCTGATTTTTTGCTAAAACCTTTGTCACATTCTGTACATTTGTAGAGCTGCTCTACAGTATGAAGTCTGCTGTGGCAAACAAGGCTTGATTTTTCATTAAAAGCTTTGTCACATTCTGTACATTTGTAGGGCTTCTCTCCAGTATGAATCCTCTGATGGGGAATAAGGTATGCTTTTTTGATAAAAGCTTTGCCACATTCTTTACATTTGTAGGGATTCTCACCAGTATGAATTCTGCTATGGTAAGTAAGGTATGATTTTTCATTAAAAGCTTTGTCACATTCTTTACATTTGTAGGGCTTCTCTCCAGTATGAAGTCTGCTGTGGCGAATAAGGCTACTTTTTTGATTAAAAGCTTTGCCACATATTTTGCATTGGTAGGGCTTCTCTCTAGTATGGGTTCTCTGGTGGTTAATAAGTCTTGATTTTTTACGAAAAGCTTTGCCACATTCTTTACATTTGTAGGGCTTCTCTCCAGTATGAATTTTTCTGTGGTAATTAAGGGCTGATATTTTAGTATAAACTTTGCCACATTCTTCACATTTGTAGGGCTTCTCTCCAGTATGAACTCTGCTGTGGCAAATAAGACTACTTTTATGATTAAAAGCTTTGCCACATACTTTGCATTGATAGGGCTTCTCTCTAGTATGGGTTCTCTCGTGGCTAAATCGTCTTGATTTTTTACTAAAAGATTTGTCACATCCTGTACATTTGTAGGGCTTCTCACCAGTATGATTTCTGCTGTGATAAATAATGTGCTTTTTTTTAATGAAAGATTTGCCACATTCTGTACATTTGTACGGCTTCTCTCCTGTATGAATTCTCTGGTGGTGAATAAGCTGTGTTTTTTTAATGAAATCTTTGCCACATTCTTTACTTTGGTTGGGCTTCTCTCCAGTATAAATTCTCTGATGGCAAATAAGGTGAGATTTTTCATTAAAAGCTTTGTCACATTCTCTAAATTTGCAGGGATTCTCTCTAATACGAATTCTATGGTGGTGAATAAGGACTGACTTTTGATAATATAATTTATGATGTTCATTCTCACTTACAATTTTCCATATTTTTCTTTGTTGTGAATAGTCAAGTTCATAATTTCCATATTTTCCATTTATCACTTTTTGAAGTATATGTTTTATGCCCTGGTCTTGTGAAAATTCTTGGATATGATGAGAAGCCATGCCTGAAATAAACCAATATAAAAATTATTTTACTTACTAGGCTGAAATGAATATATTTTCATAGTAAGATATGAAATTATCACCATGTCAAGAAATCAGTGAGGTAGCAGATTAGTAAATCCAAGGTCATCATTATCCCAGAAATATATAAGTTAAAAATGTACAGACAAAATTACCTTGTGAAAATTACAGAAACTATTGTAGAGATCACAGTATCCAAGAGAAGTATATTACTAAGGATAATAATAGAGAGAAGAAAATATGTAACTTTTCCCCAATACAGCCATTGCTCCTCCACAATATAGCATTGTGCATTTAGAAAAAACTTCACCAGCTACTTTCATTCTCAGTAGAATAGGGGAAATATAAAAGATACACACAAGCATTTAGGGCTTTCTTGAAGTATTTGAAAACTGCTTTCTGTCTACCATGACACAGAGACCTGGAATTAACAGATAGATTTTGGATGATAATACCACAGTTATTTAACAAGAGTAAAGAGACTCTGGACTCTTTTAATAAGAAAAATACACACATATGTCTAGAAAAATTCTCCATGAAAATGAGTTTGGAAGGGAATAAAAACCTTACAGAGCCTACATCCATATTATCGGGATAAAGCCAATATGACCTTCAAGACTAATAAATTGTTTTTTACATTTTTAAATTTGTATTATTTGATGATTTGTTTCATTGAAAAATTCAACTTTGTGTATTTACTAAGTATATCATGGTATTTTAAAGTATATATACAAAGTGAAATGACTAAATGAAGTGAACCAATACATGCATTATTTCACATATTTATCAGTTTTGTGCTTACAAAGTATTGCATTCATTCTATTAGTATTTACCAAGAACATAATATACTACACTCACCATGTGATACAAAAATACTCTTGACCTTCTTATGCCCATTCAAATAAAAATTTGTAAACTTTGACTAACAATATTGCTGAGAGCCACAGCCTAGTTGGAATGAGTTGGAATGATGCATGGCATTTTTGCCAGAAGGGAGTGGTTGAGAGGTGATACCAGCGAGCCATTGAGATGATGATGGTTATGTTAAGCTGTGTATTCAATTGTATATTAGACCCTTGCTGTCCTCTTCAGGTGGAGTTCTCAAGGGGATTCCTGGGGATTCCTGGGGAGTTCGCATTGGTTGGGGTAGTTCCAGAAGAGGGATTTCCGGTTGGTGGTGTTCCTGGAAGGGCCGAGTGGGTGGCGTTGAGTGGGTGGCGTTCGTGGGAGTTCAGGCAATAAAGGAGTTCCTGTTTGAACCTACAAGTGCCTCGAGGCGGCTCAGTTATTTTGTGCCCAGCCAGACTGCGGCATATGGTGGCCTGAGGGTAAGTGATAAGGTAAACTGCTCGATTCTGGGGGCAGTGCGAGAGGATGGATAACCATTTAAAGATTCTTCTTTTGTTTTGTTTCACTTTTGTTGCCAGTCCCTGGAGATGGGTGGGATGGAAGAAAAACAGCTCACATCTGAGGAAAACTATTTGCATCTGAAGAACAGATGGGGAGAAAGGACAGATGGACATTTCAGGAGGATAGAAAGGCTGATATAATGAATTTTTGTTCCATTTTTGTTTCATTTTGTCTCAGTTTTGTTTTAGATTATCTTAATGAGGGGTATCTTCGTCATGGAAATATGAAATTAAAAATTAATAAGAACCAAACCGAAAGGGCATTATAAAGTGCTAGAGGAAGGAGGCATCTCAGTAAAATCAAGAACAGTTAGGGCATACGTTAAGACGATACAAAGGTGTAGCCCATGGTTCATTAAAGAGGGGTTGTTAAATATATCACAATGGAACCATCATGGTGAAGATTTTAAGATACAAAAGGAAAGCCCAGGAACTCTGCCAGTTGGCATATTACCATATGGACGTTGTTACAATCTTCTTTGCTTAGTCAAGGAGAAGACATTTTAAATCAAGTAAAAGAGGAAGACTCTCGAGTTAGTCAGAGGAAAAAAGTTTAGAGAAGAAGGGGCTATCAGGAGAGAAATTACAATGGGAGGTTGTTACTAACACCTTTCTATCACCAGAGGGCGTAAGTGTCTAACCAACAGCTCCGCCTATAGAGACAATATATGCTGAGTGGCCATCAACCCGCGTAGTTGATAGATGGGATCCTGAGACACAACCTCAAAGATTAGCATGCCCTGTATTTGAGGTGGCAGGAGGGCAGTGAATTCACCATGCTTTAAATTTCAAAACAGTGAAGCAGCTAAAAGAGGCTGTAACAACCTATGGTCCTCAAACACCCTTCACTGTAAGCATGGTCGAATCCATTACCAACTTGAACATGACGCAAGCAGATTGGACTAGTATGTGTAAAGCTGTGCTAAATGTAGGACAATACCTGTTATGGAAGGTTGCCAATGAGGAATTTTGCAAGGAGACGGCTAGGCGAAATGCAGCAGCCAGTTATCCTCAGAGAAATCTAGATATGTTGTTAGGAAAAGGACCTTATGAGGGTCAGCAGCAACAAACTGCATATGATCCTGCTATATACTCGCAAATTGCTACAGATGCAGTTAGAGCATGGAAGACTTTACAAGGACATGGAGATTTACAAGGTCAGTTATCTAAGGTAATACAAGGAGCTAATGAACCTTGCGCTGAATTTGTAGATAGGCTTATTCAAACAGCTACCAGAGTTTTTGGGGACACAGAACAAGCAATGCCATTAATTAAACAGCTAGCCTTTGAGCAAGCAAATTGATGGTGCAAGGAGGCCATTAGACCATGGAAAAATGAAGATTTAAACACATATATTAAATTATATAGAGACATTAATGAACAAGGGCAAGCCTTGGCAGCTGCAGTACAACAGGCTTTAGATGCCAGGCCAAAAACATGCTACAATTGTGAACAAACAGGACATTTTAAAAGGAATTGTCAAATAGGAGGAGAGTTTAACAAAACTAGGTATCAAAGGGATAGAATACCAGGTATTTGCCCACGATGCTGTAGAGGCAGATATTGGGCTAATGAATGCTGTTCTCAAACCACCATAGAGGGTACTCCATTATCAAAAAACGGGGGTTTACCCACAATACCATGGAGAAAAGCATCGGGCTCCATTACCAAAAAACGGACAGGAGGGCCCAATGCTCCGGGGCCCACAACCACAAATATACGGGGCAATGGAGGAACTCAGCAACACCATCAGGGTAGTGCCCAGGACACATTATCCATTAGATCCCTCATCAGACAAACCAGAGGGAGCGCAGGGTTGGACACCTGCACCTCTGCCAGAGCAGTACTAACTCCAGAGATGGAAGTTCAAATCATTCCCACAGAGGTAAAAGGACCTCTTCCCCAAGGAACAGTAGGCTTATTATTGGGACAAAGTTCTTCTACTCTAAAAGGACTTATGATAAAAATTATAGCCAGTTCTCCAAGGGGTATATCAGTAATTTCACCAGGAGATAGAATACCACAGTTACTAATAATACCCAGCCTACATGATAAATTTTCCAGTCATACTGTAGAAAGAGGTTCCAGGGGATTAGGCTCCACAGGTGTAGATTGGGTTATGCTTTCTTTAAATTGAGATTCTCGCCCCATGCTAAAACTAAATATTCAAGGACATGAATTTAATGGGCTACTGGATACAGGTGTAGACCTTAGCATCATCTCTCGTCAAGAATGCCCAAAATTTGGCTGTTACAACCAGCCACTCAAACGCTTCGAGGCCTCAGAGTGGCAAATAATCCCCATAGAAGTACAATGGTATTAGATTGGAAGGATCCTGAAGGATGTGAAGGAACTATACAGCCATATGTACTGGATCATCTTCCTATAAATTTATGGGGACGAGATGTCCTAGATCAATTAGGTTTGACATTAACAAATAACATCAATCCAAATGCGCCCACTATTATGGCTAGATAAGGTTTTAGGAAAGGAAAAAGATTAGGAGAACAAGAACAAGGTATAGCAGCACCAATACAAATAAATCAAGGAACAGACAGACATGGATTGGGTTTTCAGGAGGGGTCATTGAGACAATAAAAATTACTTGGAAATCAGAAAGGCCAGTATGGGTTCCTCAATGGCCCCTGACTAAAGAAAAGACACAAGCAGCCCATGACCTGGTCAAACAACAATTAGCGGAGGGACATATACAACCTTCTGTATCTCCCCATAATACTCCCATTTTTGTCATCAAAAAGAAATCTGGTAAATGGAGATTATTGCAAGATTTAAGAGCCACTAATAATGAGATGTTTATGGGACCTGCTCAATCAGGGATTCCCCAATTGTGTGCTTTGCCAAAAACCTGGTATGTTTTAGTTATAGATATTAAAGATTGTTTTTTTTTTCAATTCCAATTCATCCTGAGGATAGTCCACATTTTGCATTTACTATCCCTGCACTGAATCATGAAGTTCCTGATCAAAGATATGAATGGAAAGTACTCACTCAAGGGATGGCTAACAGCCCAAGTATATGTCAAATTAATGTTAACAAAGCAATCCAGCCACTTAGAAATCAAAATCCTGAACTACAAATATTTCACTATACGGATGATGTATTATTAGCACACAAAGATAAGAACACATTGCTAGAATGTTATGCCACACTTACAAACTTATTAAAAATTATAATCTAGAGATAGCAATAGATAAAGTACAATTAAATTTTCCAATTAATTATTTAGGAGTTCTATTATCCTCAACCATGGTCCGTCCACCAAAAATTCAAATACGAGTAGATCAACTCAAATCACTTAATGACTTTCAAAAGTTATTAGGAGACATAAATTGGATAAGGCCTTATTTAGGTATACCAACAGGAGAGTTGGGACCTTTATTTGATATCCTAAAAGGTCCATCAGATCCAAATTCACCCCGAATGTTAACGCCTGAAGCAAGAAAGGCATTAAAAATCATTGAAACATATATGGAAAATATGCATTTGGATAGAATTGATATAAGTTTGCCTTTATTATTTATTGTACTACCAACAAAAAATATTCCTACAGGAGTATTTTGGCAAGAAGGTCCATTATTATGGATACATTTATCTTATTCTCCTAACACTATTCTTACTAGGTATCCTGAGGCTGTAGGACAATTAATACTCAAAGGAATAAAAGCAGCAAAGGGAGTGTTTGGAATTTCTCCCAATAAAATTATTACTCCATATACTATGAATCAAATTGATGAGTTAGCTAATGAGTTAAATACTTGGGCAATAATCATGTGCAAATCTAATGTTTCATTTGATAACCACTTACCATCTAATCCTTTATTGTCTTTTTGGTCATTGCATCCTGTAATTTTTCCAAAAATGACAAGAAAAACACCTATCATGAATGCTCCAAATATATTCACTGATGGGTCAAATAATGGTACAGCAGCAGTAGTTACCCCTGATCAAACTTTTACATTTTTAGTACCCAAACAATCAGCTCAAAAGGTAGAGCTTAATGCAGTTTTACAAGCTTTTGTGATGTTTAAAGATTCTGTATTTAATTTATTTTCTGATAGTCAGTATGTAGTTAATGCTATAGTATCTCTTGAAGATGCTGGTAGGATTTCCCCTTCTTCTACTGTTTTCTCTTTGCTTTCCACTATACAAAGTCTAATCTGGGACAGAAAAGATCCATTCTTTATAGGACATATCAGGGCACATACAGGATTGCCTGGAGCCCTTAGTTTGGGCAATGATTTAGCAGATAAAACTACACATGACATACATATTTTCTCTACACTAGAAGAAGCTATAAATTTTCATAAAAAGTTCCATGTCAATGCTAATACTTTACAAAAGCGTTTTAAAATAACTAAGGAACAAGCTAGACAAATAATAAAACAATGTCAAAATTGTGTGACCTTTTTACCACAAGTTAATCTTGGAGTCAATCCTAGAGGATTGATACCTAACCATATTTGGCAGATGGACGTCACACACTTGCCAGAATTTGGAAAATTAAAATATTTGCATGTTACAGTTGATACTTCTTCTGGATTTTTGATGGGCTCCCTTCATGCCGGAGAAAAAACTAAAGATGTTATAGCTCATTGCTTACAAAATTTTGCCACTGTGGGTGTTCCAAAACAGTTAAAAACAGATAATGCCCCTGGTTATACTTCTACCTCTTTTAAACAATTTTGCTCATCATTTGGCATTACTCATATAACAGGAATCCCATACAATCCACAGGGACAAGGCATAGTTGAAAGAGCTCATCAAACTATTAAAATGTACTTATTAAAGCAAAAAGAGGGAATTGGAAAGGGGTATATATCCCCCAAAGATAAACTTAAAATAACCCTTTTTACTCTAAACTTTTTAAATTTGGATTCATCAGGACTTAGTGCTGCGGAAAGGCATATGTATCCAAAAAATGTACATAAGCCTAAAGTACTTTGGAAGGATATTCTAACAGGACAATGGAAAGGTCCTGACCCAGTGATTGTCTGGAGTTGGGGGTCTGTTTGTGTGTTTCCACAGGGAGAACAGCAGCCAATTTGGATACCAGAGAGATTAACTAAAGCGATTTCTACAGACCAAAAAGATGATTTGGTTCAAATCCATAACAGCTGATATCCAGAACTCCAGTTTGTCTATCCTTACATCTGTGACAGTGGTTCTCCCACACCTGGAGGCTAATGAAACCAGGATGCTTTTTTCTTTTTTTCTAATATTTATTTTTTAGTTATTGGCAGACACAACATCTTTGTTTTGTATGTGGTGCTGAGGATCGAACCCGGGCCGCACGCATGCCAGACGAGCGTGCTACCGCTTGAGCCACATCCCCAGCCCCCAGGATGGTTTTTTCAATATCTATTTTATTATTGCCCTTTCCCACATCATGAAGTTCTATTTTATTTTTTGAGTCATACAGACCTAGGTTAATGTTTTTCTTTTTCCTTTTTTTTTGGTTAAATTTTTTCTGATCAGTTCTATTTTTTGACTGTGGAGTTTTTAAACATTGCAATGGAGATTTCACCTGTGAAAAGCTACAAGGCCTTTACTATTATGTTATGTGTTGTATGTATTTTATTATGTGTGCACACTTCTGTTTTGTGTTGTATGTCTGTATGTGCGTATGTCCATATATCATATATGAGGAGCGCTCATGAAAAAAGGGATCCAATTTTTTTTATTCACGTGATTTAAATGGTTTATTAATTGGGTAAACACCTGTTGAGGATTGTTTTAAAATGTGAACAAAAAAGGAGGTTAACAGATATGTTTGTTTACTTTCACCTTTCCTTTTCGTTACATCTAATTCTATTCAGGATATTAAATTGTTTAGAAAATTGCTTTCTTTTAGTGCCTGCTGGAATGTTACATAATTTTTTTTAGCCATCATTGCCAGAATTCCTATCTTCATCCCAGTGCCGGTGAAGACAAAGATAAAATCAAACTACAGCTTCTGCAATAGCTATCACAACAAACTGTATAAACTGATGCATCAATGAATAATGTAACTCAACAAGTGATGCTCAATCAAGGAGTCGATTTACTTTAGGAGGAAATGAACATATTAACAGATTCCTCTGCTTTGAACTGCTGGCAGAACTTGCCTGGACTATGTATCACTTGCATGCATTGTGAACTATCTGTTGGTGCAGCGAATTGTGGTAGTGCTGGGGTATCTTTGCTGATGGTGTCATCGGTGGTACAATTGTTCCAAAAGGAACCGTCATTTGGCTTGGTGTTGTGGCATTTGGCATCCTCCTCCCTTCTGTTTGTGATGGTCTAAAATTTGGGGGCCAACAGAGGTGAGGCAAAGAACCTCACCCCCCACTGGTGCCAAGGCCTATCCACAAGTAGGCTGGACCGGTAGTCAATGACGGGCAAGCTCCAATTGCAATGGTACCAACCTAAGACAGGAGGCTGACGCCTTGAGGTCAGCTCATCCGATGAGGGGTAAGCACCATAGGTAGTATTGGATAACCTAAGACACGCACGTTCCCTAAGCCACGTGCTTGTTGTTTAATTAAACAGAAGTGGGGAGATTCTGAGAGTCACAGCTGAGTCGGAATGACGCATGGCATTTTTGACAGAAGGGAGTGGTTGAGAGGTGAAGCCATGGAGCCATAGAGATGATGATGGTCATGTTAAGCTGTGTATTCAACTGTATATTAGACCCCTGCTGTCCACTTTGGGCAGCCAGCCGCTACTTTGGAGTTCTCACAGGGATTCCTGGGGAGTTCGCATTGGTTGGGGGAGTTCCGGAGGAGGGATTTCTGGTGGGTGGTGTTCCTGGAAGGGCCGAGTGGGTGGTGTTTGCGGGAGTTCGGGCAATAAAGGAGTTCCTGTTTGAACCTATAAGTGCCTTGTGGCGGCTCGGTTATTTTGTGCCCAGCCAGACTGCGGCACAATATGCCAACACGCCACAAAACACAGTACCTGGTCACCACAATTTTACTCTCTGAATTTCTGACTTCCACATGTGAAAAAAATTCTCCTGCAGCTGACTTTCTGTATCTGCCTTATTTCACTTAATGCAAAGTCCTGCATATTCATCCTATGTTACTTTAAATGACAAGATATTTTTATGTCTAAACAGCAATGGCATATAAATACCACACTTTTACTAATTTGATCATTGATGGACACATAGGTTGAGTCCATATCTTGAATATTGAGATCAATGTTTTCACTGAATAAAATAGTGGAGCTATCTCTTCAACATGCTGATTTCATCTCTTATGGATACATATTTACTATTGGCATTTCTGTATCATGAGGTCATTCTACTATGTTTTTTAAAGAGAGAGAGAGGAGGGTGGGAGAGAGAGAGAGAGAGAGAGAGAGAGAGAGAGGAGAGGGAGGGAGAGGGAGAGAGGGAGAATTTCTTTTTAATATTTATTTTTCAGTTTTCGGTGGACACAACATCATTATTTTTTATTTTATGTGGTGCTCAGGATCCAACGCAGTGCCCAGCGCATGCCAGGTGAGCGCGTTACCACTTGAGCCATATCCCCAGCCATCATTCTACTTTTAATTATTTTTGTGTGGTGCTTGGGATTAAGCCCAGGGATGCTATACCACTAAACTACAACACAGCTATTTTAAAATTGTTTGAGACATGATGTTCCTAAATTTCTGTGACTTGCCTCAAAATTAAATTCTTTTGTTGGCTTCCCAGTTAGCTAGGATTACAAGCTTGTAGCACTATACTTGCCTTTTATAATTTATTTTAAAATTTCCATACTGTTTCTACAAGAACTATATAATCTACTGTTTTCTGTTTTTTTAATGGACAAATCAATTAACAATAGTACAGCACATAAAGATAAAGAAAACCATGGTTTAATCAAAGTAACAACAACAAAAACAAAAAATATTAGGAATTGAGCATTAGGATAGTGAGAGTTATGAATTACCCAGAACACTAAGTAAGCATTTGAAGACATTTGGTTAACTAAATTCAGACAAAGATTGTTAATATAAATAAGCATAAATTGTGAATGTGAATAATTCCTCAAGAAAAAAATGTCTGAAAGAGGCATTCATGGTGTGTAAAACTATAATCTTAGCCATCTGGGAGAGGCTGAGCAGGAAGACTATAAGCTGAAGTCCAGTCTTAGCAACATAGTGAGACCCTGTGAACACTTAAAAACCTATAGAATATATAAAGGGAAGTGGAATATATATATATAGAAAATATATAAGGGAAGTGGGAGAGAAATTCAAGCATGCCACTATGAAAAGTGATAAACCACAAGTTAAACCATTAAGCAAAGTAGAAAAAACAATTATAAGAATTATAGAATACAACTTTCAAAGTAACAGTAGCAATTTCTTTACTTTTAAAAAATTTATTTTATTATTAATGCATTATTACAAACCACAAATCAAAAGGAAAAGCTTTACTAACAAAATTAATCTAAAGAGGAAAAAGAAATTGCTGAATCAATTCCACAGAGTGTGGTCAAAAATGGAGCATGGCCTGCTCCCCAAGGTGCTCTGGGGTGCTCCAGCTCTAGGCTAGTGAGGAGCTGGGGAGCTCGTGAAAGCCTATAGTTTCTGCCCTGCAGACCCCTGGAGCTCCTAATGTTGCTGCCCACTGGTTGGCCAAGGCTGTGAAGAACCTGAGAGCTCTCCCCCTGCCTGGATGACCTGATGGTGGCATTGATCTGTAGGACCTCAGACCTAGGATCTCTGGGTTGCCAAATCTCCTGGCCCAATCCTGTCCATCCTAGCCAAAGCGAGCACTGAGAAAATGGCAACTTTGTGTGGTGGGGGCATAGCATGTCAAGAGGAATGGTGGCCAATCCAATGCCTGGAGGCCAGCAGGGGCTTTGAGGGCCCAAGAAGGTGAGTGGATGATGGATTCAGCAGCCCATCAGCACAGACTAGGGCTCTCTGTGACCATTCCAGGAGGGCTCCATGAGAATACAACTTGTCCTGGCAAGGTAAACAAAGGCCTTATCCATCCTGGAAGGTGAATGAAGCCCTGGAGCATGATGGGTGGAAGGGTGAACACCCTTGGGTATTTGGTGTTTATTCTACCAAAGACAGAAACTGTAGGGTAACATATCATATTTGATCAGATGAAAATGTCTACCACATTTCAGGTAGATTTACTGGCCTGTTGTACAAGGCCTGTGTATATAATATGAAAAAGCTGCTCTGAAACTTTTAAAACTTTTGCCACATCTGGACATTCTAAATGTAAATGTTTGATAACATATAATAGAGTTACAAAATAATGTCTTGTAAATGGCCATTTGTTTTAAAAAATCAGAAATATCTTCTGGAAGTGACCTTGAAATGGAGTTGTTAGACCATATCTAGGAGTGGCACTTGTCCACATCTTTTGAGTGGATTAGAAGACATGAAGAAGCCTTGGACCACAAGAAGAAATTGTCCTGTGCCAGACTGGCTATATGTAAAAGAAATTCTTCATATTGTAACCATTGTTTTGTATGCATATTTTACTCCTCATCACTATATATACAGTTGACAATGCTAAATACCTTTTTAGAAATATCTAAGCTTTCTAGATGTTCTAAAGTTCTTAATATATGTCAAAAGTAGAAGTGGTAATATATAACACATGTGTAATTTTTTAAAAAATTCATATAAAATTTTTTTGTGGGGGAGTGGGGAAATAGCCAAAACCCCTGTTGAGTAATACATATTGTGTGCTGATTCTCTGGAGCACCATGCCAGTGTGCTTACAATGAGGCAAGAGTAACCACTGTTCCTATGTCTGTGGGTTTTGTTTTACTGTGCTGTGTACTTAGTGTATATAAAGGATCAACAAGTCCTAATCTACATCTAGCTTTTCTAGATGTCAAAGAGGTTGCCAGTGTATGACAAAAGTATAATTAGTAAACCACTTTTGTATATTTTATGTTAAAATTATTGGGAAGGATTGTCTTCTGAAAATGTTAGCATTATAGTGCACAAGGTTGGTGAGAGCCAAAATGCTTATATTTTGAAGACATTTTCAAATTAGGACTATTGGTACATGGGTGTAGTTTATTCAAGACTGTTATGTATGTAGTAGACAAATTGAGTCCGTAATTGAAAAATTTAGTCTGCATAGAAGTGACTATTTAGAAGTGACTATTGTATGCTAAATGTAGAGGTAGTAAAATATTATTTCATAAGGCTGATGTTCTCTCTGATATGCAGGTGCTTACACACAATAAGGTAGGCAAAAATAGAAGTTCATTTTGGATTAGATAAAAGGGAATGAAGGGAAGAGAGTGGGATGGGAATAAGAAAGTAGAGTGAATCAGAAATAACTTTTCTATATTCATATATTAATATACAACCAGTGTAACTCCACATTTTATACAACCACAAGAATGGAAAGTTATATTCCATGTATGTAAAATATGTCAAAATACATATATCTACTATGGTATATCTAAAAAGAACAATTAAAAATTTTTAAAAATAAAAATAATAAATCTGAAAGAAATTCAACTGAATGTAATCTATAGGGAACTCTAAATCTAAGGAAAGAAGTAGATGAAAGCAAAAGAATATGAGTGTTACATACAAAAGTGACCAAAAAAAAAAAAAAAGCTGGGGTTGCCAAATTATGATACAGAAACCATTTAAAACAAGAAGTTATATGGCATAAAATATACTTTAAATTAAAAAAAATTAAAAAGAGGCACAGTAGATTATACAAAGATAAAAAAGACTTTTCCCTAGAATACTGTCATGAGAATAGACATGTTTTCAACTCATATCATACTTTCCAGACATAAAAAGGTAAGATTGGAAAAAGTAAATACAGAAATAGAAAGTAACACTATAATACTAGGAGATACCAATCTCCATTTACTGTAAAAAAAAAAAAAAAGTCAAACAAAATGGTAATCACAAAACAAAAACTTTGAAAAATACATTAAATGAATTTGACTTATATACTAAATGTTCTCAATAGCAAATGGAATATTAAACTGGATTGACCCTGATAAGGAATAAAACAAAGGTTAATAGGTATAAAAATAGTAAAATTATTTTGTAAATATCATAGCATAAAGTTAGAAATCAAAAGTGGAAGGGATGTTCAGAAATCCAGAAATAAGGGCTGGGATTATGGCTCAGTGGTAGAGCGCTCGCCTAGCATGGGCGTGACCCGGGTCAATCCTCAGCACCACATAAAAATAAAGGCATTGTGTTGTGTCCATCTACACCTAAAAAATAAATATTAAAAAAATCCAGAAATACGTGGCAATTGGTTGAACAATCTTGAACATGGTCTTGTTCCAGAATTGAAAGATAAAATTAAGAACCCTTTGTACGCCTCAGTTAGCTGGAGACTCCATCTAAATTTCTATCAAACTCCCACTTCTTTTTTTTGCAAACAGAAAAACATATTCCAGAAATTTTATGGAATCTCAAAATTGTATGAAAGCCCCCAGAATTTCAAAATATAAACAAAATTGGGAGAATGTTGTGTCATGATTTAAAAACATTAAAAGCTATAATATTCAATGGGTAGTACTGACATCAAGTTAAACAGATAGGCATATTAAATTGGGAGTGTAATAATCTCTTGCATATGTAGCAAATTAAGACATTTGCATGCCATTGTTTGTTACAGTATTATCTAAAAGAGCTACCATGAGAAAGCAAACCAAATATTCCTTGAAATAAGTGGATGAGGCAATTTGTAATATAGAAACTACAGAATATTTTTCATGTTAAAAAAAAATCCATAAATTTCTGTAAAATCTATAATCAGGATAAATCTTCAGTATATTAGGTTAACTGAAATAGGTCCCTACCAAAAAGAAAAATACGGCAGAATTCTACTTATATAAGATGCCTAAAACAAAACAAAACAAAACACAAACAAACAGACAAACAAAAACTTTCTGAACAGAAATGAGAATGGCATTACTGAGGAGAGAAGATAGAAATGAGCCTTTGTTTACATAAGAATTTATTTATTGATTTTTGAGATGTAAACTTTTTATAGATATATTACATAACAATTTGAATTAACATTACTGAACAATATATTTGATATGGTGAACAGTAAGTTTTGTTTTGTGGATTTAATTACAATTAAAATTTCAAATAACACATAAAATATAAAAATAATTGCAAAATATTTTAAAGCTATCGTTGAAATCTCTTTACCCAATACATAAGAAAAAACTCATAAATATATAAATAAAGTGCATGCATGTAATCCGGGTACTAGGAATTCTGAGGCAGAAAGATTGCAATTTCAAAGCCATCCTCAGTAACTTAATGAGAACCTTCCTCCAAACATAAATAGAAAGGGGCTGGGGCATATAGCTCATTATTAGAGCATGCCTGGTTTTATCCCCAGTACATTAACATATAGAAAATTTACACTACTCTGTTCATAGGCAGGATAAAAAACTAATCCAGATAAAATATAAATGTCATTAAAAGGGTATAATATTTATGCAAGCAAGTAAAAGCACATGTAATTTTATTGGCAACAGAAACAAGGATCATGCATATCTTAATTTAAACTTACATTGTCCTAATTTGTGAAATAATGGAAATTGCCATCTAATCATAAAATATGGATTAAAAATAAAACAGTACTAAATTATGTGAGAAAACCTACTCCACAACATAAGACCTATTCAATAAAATGGAAGAAAAAGAAAATTTAACAAACAAAATTGTATATATCCACAGATTTACTATTTTACAAACCTTTTTATGTAACTACAATTTGCAACTGTGACTATAGATCCCAAAAGAGCATTCATTATAAACCTTGATCTTCACTTTACAGAAAATCCATTACAAGTATTTATAAAGAGCTCTGATAAGGAAATTTTAATGAATAAATATATAAATAATATTGGAGAGATTGCTTTATAATATTAATTTGCCGCAGTCTGGCTGGGCACAAATCACGAGCCACTGAAGCAGGAACAAACTTTATTTCTGAACTCCACCAGCACACTCCACACAGGCTCCCTGGGAACTCTCCCGAATGCCACATGGCTCCTCCAGGAACCACCAACCGGAAATCCCTCCTCTCAAAATCCCTCCTCCCGCACTTCCCCAACCAATGGGAACTCTCCGGGAATCCCCACGAGAAGTCCAAAGTAGCTCGAGAACTCCAAAGTAGCAGGCCAAGGCGGACAGTAAAGGTCTAATATACAACCGAATCAATCCAGCATCGTCTTAGTGGCTTGCCTCTCAACCAATACTATTGGCAAAATGCCAGGGGCCATTCCGACTGAGCTGTGGCTCTCAGCATTAATTTATTACAATGGTTTGACCTAGAGTTCTCCAAAAATATGCATCAATTTCCTAAAGGCCCACAAATAATATCATGCTGACCCTCATAAGCTAAGGCGGGTTTTGGTGGTTAATTTGAATATACTGGTACATCACTGGAGAAAAAAGGAGACTTTAAAGAATTTGAAAGCATGATAAACATAGGGCATATGTGTTCAATGACAACAAGAGAAATAAACCTAAGCTTCTAAAAAATATTTTCTGGTGGATAACTTCTCCATCAACACTTTGAAGTTTGACGTCCTCCTTGACATTTGGGGCTCTCAATGTGTCCAATGCTATATGTAGGCCACAATATTTTACATCACTGAATTCCTCTAAGTACCATTTATGTAAAGTGAAGAATATATAACTAACCAAGAAAGGAAGAGATTAAAGACTCAAAGGAATATCATTAACATTTATCTGTACCAAACAATGCCTTTTTCTTGAAAGCACAAATCTAAAACTCATTCTTGCAGAGAACTTCCAGAAATATCTTCAAGGGAAGAAAATTAAATAACAATAATTAAAAATTAGTTATACTTACCCAAGAACACCATGTTTCTGTAGTTCTCTAACATTACATCACTATATAATTTTTGCTGAGCAGGCTGCAGGCATTCCCACTCCTCTTCAGTGAAATCAATGGCCACATCCCTGAATGTCAACAGTTCCTGAAGTAAGAATAGGTAAATAAATAGCAACTTGACCATATGATAATTCAGAGTTTGTAATCTAACTAAAGTTGAGCTGAGGGCTGGGGATGTGGCTCAAGCGTAGTGTGCTCGCCTGACATGCGTGCGGCCCGGGTTCAATCCTCACCACCACATAAAAAAGAACCAAAGATGTTGTGTCTGCCGAAAACTAAAAAATAAATATTAAAATTCTCTCCCTCTCTCATCTCACTCTCTCTTAAAAAACAAAGTTGAGCTGAGAGTTTGTAAAAGGATTCTCATGTAAGTGATGACTTTACTTATTTATAAAGATACTTTTAAACACAGTGTTACCATTATCTACCTCTGAAGAAAAAGTGACATAAGTCCAAAAAGAGTGTATATACTCCACATTTATGAAATAAAATATAAAATTCAGGCATCAACACAAGACTATACATTTGTTATTTTTATATCATAATCTAAATTATATATATATATCTCTCATATGAGAAAGTTATGATGACTAAGAAGGGGAATTCTCAAATTTTAATTGCACAACCATGAATCAGAGATTTACTAAAATGCAGAATGTGATTCAATAAATAGTTCTGGGATGGAGCTGGGTTTTCTGAGTATGTAGCAAGCTCTCTAGTGAATCCAATACTGGTGGTATGAGAGAAACTTTTGAAATGAAATGAGGTAGACAACTAAAGGAAATATTTACTAGTAAATTTGAGTTCAAATGTTTTATGGTATTTATGTATATTATTAAAATAACAAATAGCAACAACAATCCTGCTTGAATATTTTTGTTTTTTAAATTTAAACTTATTTTTAATAATTAAAATAAAAATTGTACATACTTATGCAATAAAGATTTTGATACATGTATATATTATATAATGTTTCTAACAGGATAAACTTATCTTGCTCTTCAAACAATTTCATATTTTATTTAATTTTATTGGTTCTTCTTAGTTCTATATGACAGTAGAATCCATTGTGATGAAATTATACAAGCATGGGATATATTGTATTCTAATTAGGATCCTATTCTTGTGGGTGGGCATGATGAGGGGATTCACTTAGTTATTTTTATATGTGTACATAGGAAAATTATGTTAGATTCATTCTACTGTCTTTCCTATTCCTATTCGCATCCCTTCTTTTTGATCACCATTATCTAATATACTAAACTTCTCTTCTTATCCTCCAACACTTTACATGGTTTAGCTTTCACTTATTAGCAAAAAAAATTAGAATTTTTGTTTTGGGGAAATTTGTTTATTTGACTTAGCATAATTTTTTCCAGATCCATCCATTTACAGGCAAAAGTCATAAAGTCATTCTTATTTATGGCTAAATAACATTCCATTGTGTTCCCCTAAGCAACAATTTCTTTATCCATTCATCTGCTGAAGGATGCCTAAGTTAGTTTCATAGCTTAGCTATTGTAAATTGAGCTGCTATAAACATTAATGTAGCTGTGTCACTGTGGTATGCTGATTTTAAGTCCTTTGGATAAATACTGAGGAGTGGGATAACTGGGTTAAATGGTGGTTCCATTCCTTCAGGAATCTCCATACTGCTTTCCAGAGAGGTTACAACAATCTACAATCCCACCAACAGTATATAAGCATTCCACATCCTCTTTAGCATTTGTTACTTGTATTCTTGACACTTGACACTCTGACTGGAGTGAGATGGAATCTCAGTGTCATTTTAATTTGTATTTCTCTAATATCTGGAAACGTTAAACATTTTTTCACATATTTATTGATTATTCATATTTATTCTTTTGATAAGGGTGTATTCAGTTCCTTTGCCCCTTTACTGATTGTGTTTTTTTCATGTGTGTGTGTGTGTGTGTGTGTATTAAGCTTTTTGAGTTCTTTGTATATCCTAGAAATTAACAACATATACAGGTGGCAAAGATTTTCTCCCATTCTATAGGTTCTATCTTCACACTATTTTTCTTTTGCTGTGAAGAAGATATTTAGTTTGATGCCATCTTATTTATTTATTTATTTGTTTGTTTGTTTATTCATTCATTCATTCATTCAATCATTCATTCATTTATTTTAGAGTCTTATTCAGGAAGTCAGTTCCTGTGCCAATGGGTTGGAGTGCTGGGCCTATGTTTTCTTCTAATACATTCTGGTATGATTTCTAGGTTTTTGGTCCACTTAGAGTTGATTTTTGTGCAGGGTGAGAAATACAAATTAACTTTCATTCTACTACATATGGACTTAAGTTTGCCCAGCACCATTTGTTGAAGAGGCAATCTTTTCTCCAGTGTGCATTTTTAGCATCTTTGTCTAATATGAGGTAACTGTATTTATGTGGGGTTGTCTTGGTTTCTTCTATTCTGTTCCATTGGCTTTCTTGTGTACTTTTGTGCAATATCATGATTTTTTTTGTTGTTACTGTAGGTCTGAATTATAATTTATGGCCTGATATTATAATGTTTCAGGCTTTGTACTCCTCACTAAGGATTGCTTTAGCTATTCTGGGCCTCTTATTTTTCCAAATAAATTTCATGGCTGCTTTTTTTCTATGTCTATGAAGAGATCATAGGAATTTTAATGGGGATTTCCTTGAATCTGCATAGCTCTTTTGGTAGTATGGCCATTATGACAATATTGATTCTCACCATCCAAGAACATGGGAGGTGGTGTAATCTAAATATTATACTGTGTACTGTAAACAAAAAAGTATTAAAATATACAAAACCTAAAACTGAACAAACAAAAAATATCAAGGCTATGAAAAATTGAATATTCCATACATCTTTGAGAGAATGCAAAATGGTGCAAGTATTGTGGAAAGCACCTTCATGTATTCTAAATGATAAATATGTAAATAATAATAAAAAATAACTAACACAGAATTACATAATGAACAGAATTGATCCCAGACATGTACAAAAATAAGTAAAAATGTACTTAGAAAACAATTTGTATATGAATATTTATAGTTGAATTATTCAAAATAACCAAAGTTGCAAACAACCCATATGTCTAATAGAAGATTAACTGATAACTGCCAGGCATAGTGGTGCAACCTAGAATCCCAGGAACTCTAGAGGATAGGTAGGGAAACCTCAAGTTTGAGCAAGTTTATGGAATCCCTGCTTCAAAATGAAAAAAGTCTGTGAGTGTTGCTCAGTGGTAGAGTATACCTGGATTTATCCACAGTACTGCAGATGTCATAATAATAACCATGACAGCTAACTATAATTTGGTATGTCCACACAGTAGAATTGTATTCATCAAGAGTTTAATTAGAATACTAAAATATGCAACATAGATGGCCTTGAAAGCATTATGTTAAGGGAAAGAAATTAGAAGAACTTGCCATACACTGCATATGTCAAATTATGTAAAATTTTTTAAGACAAAGCAAATGCATTGAAAAAAATGCATTTTAGTCATTCCAGGGCCTTAGGGAAGAAATTGGGAATGGGTGTTGGAAGGCACTGGTTCTTTTTTATATATAAACTGTCAGAAACTTTATAGATGTAATTGTTTTACAACACTGTGAATATACTATCTAGTACTAAATTGTATTCTTAAAGATGATTGTAATGGTCAATTTAATTTTATGTATATTTTACCAGAATAAAAAAGAAATAAGTTTTTACAGTAGGCACAGAAGAATCAAGTCCACTGCCAGTAAAAAAGGGCAAACACAAACATAAGTGATATTTTTAAAATAAATAATCTTCTGGGATGGGGTTGTGGCTTAGCAGTAGAGCACTCGCCTAGCATGTGTGAAGCACTGGGTTCAATCCTCAGCACCACATATAAATAAGTAAATAAAATAAAAGTATTTTGTCCAAATACAACTAAAAAAAAATTAAAAAAATAAATAATCTTCTTTTCCATAATAAGAAATATTTACATTAACATGCCATGGAGATAGATATATATATATATATATATATATATATATATATATACACACACATACACATATTTGATCCTTAGTGAAGTGTTATTATTTTCTACTTATGATTTATTTATATTTGTATTAAAAAACATGTCTGAATAGCCCTGAATACTGGGTATCTGTCAAGTGTTTCTTATATATACATAACTCAATGTGATTAAAACTATATTTTGAGGAGAAGGGAGGGGCATAGGGTAGAAAAGATGATGGAATGAGATAGACATCATTACCCTAAGTACATGTATGAAGACACAAATGGTGTGACTATATTTTGTGTACAACCAGAGATATTCTATGTGTGTAATATGAAATATAATGTATTCTGATGTCATAAATAACAAATTAGAATAAAATATAAATTTACAAAACCTATATGTTGATACACTCACTTTTATATATATAGTAGCACAATTCACCATAGCCATTTTATGAAAACAGTTCAGATGCCCATCAATAGATGGATTAAGAAAATGTCACACACACACACACACACACACACACATATACATATACACATGATATTTATTCAGCCATAAAGAAGATTTAGATCATGAAATTATGACATCTGCCAGTAAATGGATGGAAATGGAGAATGTAATGCTAAGTGAAATAAATCAAACTCAGAAAAATCAAGTATCAAATGTTTTCTCTCATATGTGGCAGCTAGAACAAAATAAGGGGAAAGTGGAGGCTTAGATATTATAAAGATATGGGAAGATTAGAAAGAGAGTGAGAGGGAGAAGGGACAGGAAAGGAGAAGAATTTTAACAAAACAATATTATGTGCATATATAAACTTAACACCATAAATTACACCTTTATGTATATGTAGAGAGCACCAATTGATAATAAATAAATATATGAAAGGATGATTAGTAGAGGAAGGAGAATATTGGGAGGGAGGATGGAGATAAAAGAAGGTAATGAGAATTGAAAGGGAGCAAATCAAGTTGAACCATGTATTACTTTTTCAAAATAAACCTAATTAATACATATAACTATAATGCTGTAATGAAAAAAATTCTTTAAAAATTTTTTTTTGTAGTGGTGGGAATTAAACCTGGATTCTTGCACAAGCAAGGCAACTTCTGTACCACTGAGACACATCTCCAGCACAAATGTGTATTTCTAATCTTGATTATTTCTTTCTGTTAAATCATCTATTGTCACTCTTTCTCATATTCATTGTTTTACTGTTTTATATCATTATTATTGTTAAAATGACATTTTCTCATATATTAAGTAATATTCTATTAGTATAATCATCATCATTATTATTCTTATTATGAGTTATTTTCAATACACATGCTAAGAATCCCATGTGGTCAACCACAATCTTGTAATATTTTACACATATGTCTTTTATAATTGCCTGTGTATCTAACCCAAAATCAAACCTTGTTTCCCTGATGATCAGTGTCATCCATCTCACCATGTATTCAGTACTATGGACTTTACAGTCTCCTCAGTCTTGAATTGGCTCCAGCACAAGATTGACAATATCTCTAATCTACACTAGTACATAAGCCCTACATTTGCACCTACCACACCTAGACACAAGATTGTGCTGGGAAAAACAAACAAAACCTACATCTGATATTCCTGTACTAATACAGAAGCTGTACAAAAGGGCCAGTCACCTGCATGAGAAATGAGCCACATTGACAATAAATAACAGAAAAATGAAAGTGACTAATAAGTAGAACATGAAGAAGATATCTAACATGTTATTTTTAGATTGTCCTTATGAATATTATAGATATATGTTCATGACAAAATCCAATTTAGACAGTCATCTGATCATTTTATTACCAACTTCACTATTTCAAAATCCAACTCCCACAGGTTTTCCACAGTTTTGTTCCAAGTTCACTATGATCATATGTAGGGATTCTGACCATGGAAATATACAGAAAAGCATTCCTCTGGTGAGCAAACTCCTGGGGGATAACAAGCACCTTGTTTCCAACCCTTAGAACGCTCTGCAGTTACTCCCTGGAACTAGTAAGATAACTAATACATGTGCAATGCCTAGCTGCTATGGTAATGTCCTTTATGAGGAGGTTCTGTGCTAGAGTCTATCAGCCTTGACCTTGATCTCAGGCACACAGCCCCAGGAAATAAAGGATCTCACCACAATGTTTCACTGAGCCTAAACCTGTCAACATAACAGTAACTTTATACAATGGATTTTCTTGAGAGCTACACAAAGCTCCTAACATTGCACATTGCAACTTATTATGTAACTGAAAAATGAGCTGCATATAATGTTGCTAAGTCTGTAACCTGACTAGTAACACAATGAACAATATTTACTAATGAAGCCAATGACCTAAAGTAATCTATTGATATAAATAAAGCTGGCAGCTAAGGTGAGCAGTTTTTGCTTTTGGCTCTTTACTTCACTTCTGTATCCATTTGCCTTCCTTACAATCATATGAAACTGATTTAACACGAGCATATCTACCTTTCAATTACAAAATCAGTCCTAATTTTAAAGAAAACAAATGGCTTGCATTCAATCATACTATAGATAAAATGGAAATAATAAGGATCTATAAGATATTTTGTGTATCATACTTTATTTTCACCTGCTCATGGAACTCTCTCCAAAATAGACCATATTTATGACCATAAATAAAGTCCTAACAAATAGAAAAATGTGGAACCAATGCCTTATAGCTTATCAGATAATTATAGCCTAAAATCCACAGCAAGAAAAATTGAAGCTAGTACACAATCATGGAGATTGAATCACCCACTTTTAAGTGTATGTCATAAAAATCAGGAGAGAAATTTTAAAAATCTCAGAATCAAACAACAGAAATACAATGTACCAGAATTTCTGGGATACTCTAAAGGCAGTTCTAAAAGGAAAATGCAGTTGTGTGTTCCTAAATAAAATACTAGAAAGATTCAAATCAAATAATCTAGAAGTCAATCTCCCAGTCTTATAAAAACAACAACAAATTATTCTCCAGATGAGCACAAGAAAAGAACGAGAATCAGAGATATAATTAATAAAGAATAAAAGAATACAAAGGATTAATGAAAAAAAAACTAGTTGGTTCTTTGAAACATTAAACAAAATGAATAAACTCTTAGATAAACAACTCAAAGAAAAGGGAAAACTCAAATTCATAAAATTAGAGATGAAAGAGATCACATTATCACATAAACCAATGCAATTTAGAGGATTGTCAGGGAACTATTTTGAAAACTCATATTCTAATAATTGGAAAATCTAAAAGAAATGGTTAAATTTCTAGATACCTATGACCTACCCAAAATGAATAAAGTGGATAATGAAAACCTAAAATAACAATAAAAAGCAATATACCAGAAGCACTAATACCAAGCCTTCCAACACAAACATTCCTGGACAAGCAAATTCAATACTGAATTCTATCAGATAATCAGGAGAAATTAACACAATGCTTCTCAAGTTCTTCCTTGATATAGAACAATAAAAACTGTCCCAAATTTATTCTATGAAGCCAGTATCACCATGATATTAAAAACCAGTCAAAGCCCAGCTGTGTTGCACACACCTACATGATCCAAAATTTGGGGAGGTTGAGCCAGGAGGATCACAAGTTCAAGACCAGCCTCAGTAACTTAGCAAGACCTTCTCTCAAATAAAATAAAAAGAACTGGGATTCTAGCTTAGTGTTAGAATTGTTCTGGGTTCAATCCCCAGTATTACTTAAAAAAAATAAAATAAAAATCCCGACAAGAACTCTTCTCTGATGAAAGAAAATGACACACCAATATAACTGATGAACTTACATGAAAACCCCCTCAATATAATAGCAATTCAAATGAAATTCAAAAACATGATAAAGTTGTTTTCATTACAGGAATGCAATAAACACAAATCAATAGAAAGTCTATATATGACAAACCTAAAGCCAACATCCTACTGAATAGGGAAGAGCTGAATGCATTTCTTCTAAATGAGGAACAATAGAAGGATGTCCACTGCCACTATTCCTATGCAATAAATACTCCAACTTTAGTTGAAGCATTTGGCAAGAGGCAGAAATGAAAGGGTTACAAATAGAAAAGGAAGGAGTCAAATTATCGCTGTTTGTAGATGATGTAATTCTAAACTTAAAAAATACTAAAAGTTCCACCAGAAGATTTCTAGTGATGATAAACAAATTCAGCAAAGTTGCATAATAAATAAATCAAGATATAAAAACCAATAGCTTTTGCCCACAATAATGAATTCATTGGGAAAGAAATCAGAAAACTCATTTTATTCCAAATAACACAAAAATTCTTAGTAAGCCAGTCATGTTGCCACACGGAGGCTGAGACACGAGGATCAGGAGTTGAAAGCCAACCTTAGCAACAGTAAGCAACTCAGGGAGACTCTATCTCTAAATAAAAAAATATAAAATAGGGTTAAGGATGTGGCTCAATGGTTGAGTGTCCTTGAGTTCAGTCCCCAGTACAAAAAAAAAAAAAGAATGCTCAGTAACAAGTCTAATAAGTCTAACCAAAGAAAGGAAAGATCTCTACAAGAAAAATTACTTAAAAATTACTAAAAAACTTAAAGTCATCTACATATAAACTAAAGCCACCTACATTAACTATATTAAATAAACTAAAGCCATCTGGAGATTAAATCAAGACATCAGATTAACTAAATCCACCTACAGAATCAATACAATCTTCATCAAAATACCCATATTATTCAATAACTAGAAAAAAATCCTAAAAATTACATGGAATAATAAAAGACCCAGAAAAGTAAGGAATTCTGTAAACTGAAGGCCTCACAATACCTGACTTCAATTTATACTACAGAGGTATAATAACAAAACCAGTGTGGTTCTGGAACAAAACAGACACAGAGAAAAATGAAACAGAATAGGAGCTACACAAACATATGAACCTTGTTTCATCTAATTAGTGATAAAGGTTCCCAAATATACATTGATGAGATGAAATCCTCTTTACCCAATTATATGGGAAAATGGGATATCCATTTGTAAATGTCAACCCAAAATGTATCAAAGGCCTGAGGCTAATCCCAGAAACTTAAAAATTGCTAGAATAAAACCTAAGGGTAACACCACAACATTAAGGAGTAGGCAGCCTTTTCCTCAAAAATACTCATATATCTCAGCAAATAATATCAAGAACAAATAGCATGGGAGCAAAATAAAAATGCTTCTGCAAGGCAAAGGGGGAAAAAATGAACAGCATGAAGAGACAACATACTGAATGAGAATGTTTTGGCATTTATTACTCTGACAAATGATTAATATATAAATATATGGTGAATTTTTAAAATCTCAACATGAAAATAAAAACAAATTATCCATTCATTAATTTGGCAAATAAACAGAAACTTCTCAAAGAAGTCCAAATGGCCAACAGTTATGTAAAATATTTCAACATCTTTAGCCACCAGGAAAATGCAAATCAAAACTCTACTGTGATTTCATCTTCCTCTAGTCAGAATGGGCATCATCTAGAGAAATGGCAAGCATCTGGGGAAAAGGCTGTTAGCAAAATCATAGTAGATTATGTGTACTGCAGAGGATGTGCAGAACAGCAGACTCCTGGATTCACTTGTCAGGAATATAAACTGACAGTATCAGGGAAAACAATATGGGTATTTTTCAAAAAATAAAAACAAGATATACTATATGACTCAGATATTCTGCTGAGCATATGCATATCAGGGTCTTTCAGAAAAATAAAATTAATAAAATATATAAATGTATAAGTGTACATAGAAGGGGATTATTAGATTGATTCACATCATTATTTGATAAAATTCCCCAAACTTCTGCCTGCAGGCTGGTAAAACTGGGGAACTTGTAACAGTTCAGTCCAAGCAACTGGAAGCCTCGAAATCTAAGGAGGTCAATAAAGCAGCTATAGTCCAAGAGACTATAAGGGCTAGAGAGACACTTGAGGGGCCAAAGGTTCAAGCCCACAGTCAAAAGTTAAAAAATCTGAAGTCAGATGCTCACAGGTGAAAGGACATGGAAAATAAGTCCAAGCACATTTTCCCTAAGCTTTTGTCATTTAAAATCCCAGTATTCAGTCAGAGGGAAGGAACAGAAAATGAACTCCACCTGACTGGCATCTGATCCCCCACCTAATGGGTCACCTGAAACCAATATAATAAGCCCCAGCAAATTTCCTATTCACATTCCTGTCTCACCTAATGGTTCAGCAAGACCCCAATAAAATGGACAGCAGGAATTGCCCTCCATTCCCATCCTAATGGATCAACAGGACCCCAATACAATAAACCCCAGCTACTGCCCTCCTGTCCCATCCTAAACAAAGCCTATATAACCCAGATTCTTGCTTCAGTGAACCACCTTTCTTGTCCCCAAAATTAGTCACACCAGGGTTCCACCAATTGATTCTGAATAAAGAAATGTTTTCTGATCTGAGGTTTGCTTCCTGTCTCTAGCCTTCATATTGTGTGTGTTGTTTGTCCTAACACAGTTGACACATCAGAAAAAAGGACCCTTTCAAGAAGCTTGGATCACAAGCCAGTGATAGGATCCCCTTCTGCCTTTTTTTCAACATAAACCTGTTGGTTGGTACTACACATTCATGACAGGTCTTCCCCACTAATTTCCAACCCAATCTTCTGGAAACACAGTAATAGACACATTTACAGGTGTTCTACTGATAGACCCAACCTGATTTTCTCTTAAAATTGGGAGCCATCTTGCCACAAAGCCATGAAAAGATAATTTTGGCTTTACTATAAATTACTGCAAATTCTGAACCTGCTTGGAATGCCTGCTCGTGCCTTGAACTCACCCATGCCTGGCTCTCTGACCAGATAGCAGCCCTCTCTGAAACTTAAGTGATGCCTTCCCTGGCCAGATAATGACCCCTTCTGAGGCTCTAATGACCTTCATAAATTCTGATGTCAGGGCCAGCAAAAAAGTAAACTACCATTAGTGTTCTGCTTGTCAAGGGTTTTGTTATCTGTAACCCCTCTTTGTGTAACTTTCTGGGCTATAAAGCTGGGCTGCAGAAAAGCTGTGGCTGCTGTCTTGTTCCCATGGTTTTGGGTGGGAGAGGCAGCCTGGATGGTCGAAATAATAGCTTGCTTTGATTTTAATTGGAGTCAGTGGTCTTTTCTTGCATCCTGGTCTAACACTACACCAATTTTCTAGACATACCTCAATCTACTCAAGTTGTACTAATCATTACAGTAATTAAAGAAGATGAAATACACCTTTAGAAATATATACTCTACCAAGTTCATTGTGTAATGCCAGATTCATGGGACCTCAGTAGACCTCCAGGAGCCGAATCTGATGCAATCACACAAGAGTCTTTATTGCAAGCTGGAGCCTGGACTCACAACCGTCCCAAGGAGTGAGTGCTGGCCCTTACTTCAGTGAGGTTTTATAGGTTTTGAGGGGATACTCTATGCGTCACAACATCACACAGCAAATAATTTCACACGGTAGGGAAAATCAAACAACTCTTAACATTGATTAGCACATTCACTGGCAGGAACAAGTTGGGTAAAGGTGATTGGTTAGTTCAAGTGATGGATACATTGGAACTGATTGGTTTAGGCCCCAGGGGTTGCAAGAGTGTATAAGCTAACCTGCAGGGTTGCCTAATCAATCACCAAAACTACTGGGAAGGCCGCTTGGTATTTCAGGTATTTTCCCTGTCTCACGCTGATTGGTGGTTGCTATGGTCCGAGTTAGGCCTCAAGCATTCTTTTGGTCTTTTCAGGAACTTGCATTTGCTGAGTCAAGGACATCTGATATGGACAAATGACTCAGAAGGGTAGCTGTGTGTCTAGGAATGGGTTTTCTAAGGACTAGGGTCATCCCTCCCCCACCCCCTTTGGACAGGCCCTGCTCTGAGGTAGAGGCTGTTTTTTCAAAAATGGAGTCACATCAGTTTCTCAATTACAACAATATCCAGAATAGCCATTCCATAAAAGTGACCTAAATGTTCACAGCAGAATAAAAATATGTATACACACATATATTTAACTGTGGATATTCACACAAATATATAAACATACATATATAATAATTTTTTTTTTTTTAGTTTTTAAAAATTATTTGGAGACAGAGTTTTTAAGATGTAGAGGGTCTCACTAGGATGCTGAGGTTGGCATTGAAGCCAGATTTAAAGTTAGGTAGTCAGTGTAGTTAGGTAAATCAGGTCTAATATCAAGTAAGATCCAAAATGGAGGCCATGTTGAGAATGAATTCTGGGAAAAGTTGAACAACTCTTGGAATGAAGTCTGGGAAAAGCCCAAGGCCCAGAGCCCATCCCAAAGAAGTGTTAATGAACAGCCCCCAGCAAACTTGAAGATGCTGACTCAGAAGTCCTTCCTGCCCAGATTATTTCTTTGGCCCACCTGTGTCCCACCCTTCGGGCCTTCCCACCTACATTCCATCACTGAAGGAACTATAAAAATGGGAGACAACCGCACTTCCACGGATTCCACCTCTTGGGACCCCCTTCTTCCTCTGGGAGAAGTCTTTTCTGCTGTCCTTTAATAAACTTCTAATTTCCACTCTGACCTTGCCTCGGCGTGCTTCTCTGGTGTTATACTTCAATATTGGGGAAGCAAGGACTCGTCACCGGTCAACAGCAGTAACAGCATCAAACTTATGGACCTCTTTTCTCAACCTCCCAAATCCCTGGGATTACAAAAAGCATGTACCACCACACCTGGTTTATCATTCAGCTTTTTAAAAAAGGATGTTGTTGGTGGGAGTGGTAGCAAAAGTTGAAGGGACACCTTAGTAATTTAGGAAGTTTTGCTGGTCTAGATTTCATCCTAAACCAATCTGTAATAATATAAAAGGCAAATATAATCTGCCTGGCAATCCATGCCTGTAATCCCCATGGTTTAAGAGGCAGAGGCAGGAGAATTGCAAATTCAAAGGTAGCCTGCCTCAAAATAAAAAGGGCTGGTAATGTGAATCAGTGTTTAAGCACCCTGGGTTCAATCCCTGTTTTTTGTTTTGTTTGTTTTTAAAAGAAAAGAATGCAATCCCTGCCAGAAGGGGTGACATACACATGTAATCAGAGCTACTTTGAAGGCTGAGTGCAGAGGATTACAACTTTAAGTCCAGTCTCAGTAATTTAGCAAGACCCTGTTCCAAAATAAAATAAAAAGGGATAATGATATACATTGGGATGGGCAAAGATGTGACTTATGCAGTCGAGGGGGAGAGATAAAGAATGTACACATGCACTGGCCTGTGCAGATCCCAGGCGCATGACAGGCCTGGTCCACCCCTGCCCCAGCAGTGCAGACATCCACCAGAGGACTGCCCCTTCCGACCAGAAGACTACCAAGGGAGGTCAAGCCTGGTGGGAGATCAAGCCCAGTGGTCCAGATCCATCCACACTGGCCTGTGCAGGTCCAGGGGCACACCACCCTTCCCCCAGCTGAGGGGCAGACACCCACCAGAACCTAGCCTCAGGCGCAGGACTGCCCCTTCTGACCAGCAGACCACCAAGGGAGGTCAAGCCCAGCAGCCCAGATCCACCCACACCAACTTGTGCAGGACCCAGATCCAGGATGCAATAGCATTCATTGAGGGACACCAGTAGTGTCTGGAAGCCCAACATCAAGGTGAGGTACAGATAATCTACATGGGTACTACAAGAATATAGGGAAGAAACTATAATATCTCAGATCTACACTACAAGAAAGAAAGACACATAGACAACATGAAAAAACAAGAGAGGAAAGTGCCCCAAACAAACTAGGACACTACTGAAGCCAGATTTAAAGATAGGTGAAGAACCTTAAGGCCCCAGGCCCAACATTAGGAAATCCAACCCCTGTGCCCTGAAGCTGCAGGATGTTCTCTTACACCACCCCCATGTCACAATCCCACTAGCTGCACGTAGCATTTCAAGTCTAGCACAATGCCGCCACAGGATGTTCCATATAGATAACCCCGGAAGGGCCAAGCTTGAGCAAACAGGAACTAAAGGACAGGATGCAACTGAAAGACTCCCCAACCCAGCTGCTTATAGCTTTAGCTTAGTAACGCCAGATATAACAAGGCTTGAAAAATAGCTTGTCAAAGGAGGTCAGTGGGGCAACTGAGTCTGCAAGTTCAGCAGTTGGGCTTGCTCAAGGTCGTTACAAAAACAGGATGCACAGAGGCAGATATCTTGGGCTAGCTCGAGGTCGCTACGAGGACAGGATGTATAGGGGCAGACATCTGGTCAAAGAGAGAACAAAAGATACCGGAAGGGAACAGAAACTGGTCACGTCAGCAACTTTGTCTGATTTTCGAGAACTGAAAAAAAAAAAGTATAACCCCCACCTCATTTAAATCCTCCAATAGGGATCCTGTAACTATGCATCTCGCTTCTGTATCCACGCTTCTGCTTGCAAGCCCTATATAAACCCCTCAGGATAAGCCAGGGGCGCGCAAGTCACATAGAGCTTGTCGCCCCGGGTACCTGTGCACCTGAATAAACCTCTTGCTGTTTGCATCCGAACGTCGTGGTTTCGCTGGTCCTTGGGGAACGGGTCTCTTCAGACGGAAGACACTCCTGGAGGGTCTTTCAATAGGTAGTTAGTGTAGTTAGGTAAATCTGGTCTAATATTGAGTAAAATCAAGAATGAAGGCATATTGAGAATGGAGTCCAGGAAAAGGAGAATTGAAAAAGTCCCCAAGGCCCAGAGCCCATCCCAAGGAAATGTTAATGAAGCAGCTCCCAGCAAACAAAGAGATGCTAATCCAAAAGCTGGTCCTGCCCAGATTACTCCTAGGCCCATCTGTCCCTCACCTTTCAGGTCTCCCCACTACATTTCATCACTGCAAGATAACAGAACAAAGGACAGGAATGCGGGAAATCTGAAAGAAAACCATAGCTATAAAAAAGGAAAGACCTCCCCCTTCCATGGATTCCACCTCTTGGGTCCCCTAGTTCCTCTGGGGAGAAGTCTTTTCTGCTGTCCTTTAATAAAGCTTCAACTTTCCACTCTAAACTTGCCTCGGCATGTTTCTCTGGTGTTATACTTCAGCATCAGGGAAGTAAGGACTCCTCACCAGTGAACAGCAGTAACACTATAATAACATAACCCACAGACAGATAAGTTGATGAAATCTCAGAAAAGGAGTTCAGAAGGTTCATAATTAAAATGACCTATGCATTAAAGAATGACCTAAATGAACAAAAATTGATAACTCCAACAATGAGATAAGAGAGCAAATACAGGTAGCAAAACATTACTTCAAGAGACAGAGACTCTGGAAAAAAAAGGTCAGAAACCCTTGAAATGACAGATACAATAAATCAAATAAAAAACTCAATAGAAAGCATAACCAACAGACTAGATCACTTGGAAGACAGAATGTCAGATAATAAAGACAAAGTATACAATCTGGAAAATAATAAAGTTGATCACACAGTAAGATAGTAAGAAACTATGAACAGAACATCCAAGAATTATGGGACAGCATCAAAAGACTAAATCTAAGAGTTATTGGGATAGAGGAAGGCACAGAGTTTCAAACCAAAAAAATGCACAATCTCTTAAATGAGCTAATATCAGAAAATTTCCCAAGCATAAAGAATGAATTGGGGGCTGGGGATGTGGCTCAACCGGTAGCGCACTCGTCTGGCATGCGTGCAGCCGGGGTTCGATCCTCAGCACCACATACCAACAAAGATGTTGTGTCTGCTGATAACTAACTAAATAAATAAATATTTAAAAAAAAAAAAAAAGAATGAATTGGAAAACCAAATACAAGAGGCTTACAGGACACCAAATGTACAAAATTACAACAGATCAACACCAAGGCATATTATAATGAAAATGCCTAGCATACAGAATAAGGATAGAATCTTAAAAGCTGCAAGAGAGAGGAATCAGATCACACAGAGGGGGAGACCAATTCATATCTAGCAGATTTTTCAACCCAGACCCTCAAAACCAGGAGATCATGGAACAAAATATATCAAGCTCTGAAAGAAAATGAATGCCAACCAAGAAGCTTATATCAAGCAAAAGTAAGCTTTAGATTTGATGATGAAGTAAAAACTTTCCATGATAAACAAAAGATAAAAGAATTTACAACTAGAAAGCCTACACTACAGAACATCCTCATCAAAATATTCCAAAAAGAGGAAATAAAAAAACAAATGATGAAAATTAGCAGAGGGAGGGATTACACTAAAGAAAAATCTAATCAGAGGAGAAACCAAGTCACATTAAATACCGAAAATAAACAAAAATGGCTGGGAATATAAATAATGTCTCAATAATAACTCTGAATGTTAATGGCCTGAACTCACCAATCAAAAGACATAGACTAACAGATTGGATTAAAAAAAAAAAAAGACCCAACAATATACTACTTCCAAGAGACTTATCTCATAGAAAAAGATATTCACAGACTGAAGGTGAAGGGTTGGGAAAAATCATACCACTCACTTGGACTGTGGAAGCAAGCAGAGGGTTTCTATCCTCATATCAAATAAAGCAGACTTCAAGGAAAAATCACACCACTCACTTGGACTGTAGAAGCAAGCAGGGGTTTCTATCCTTATTATCAAATAAAGCAGACTTCAAACTAAAGTAAAAAAAAAAAAAGGATAAAGAAGGACACGACATACTGCTCAAGGGAACCATACACCAACAAAGACTTAACAATTATAAATATATATGCCCCAAACAATGGAGCATCTATGTTCATCAAACAAATTCTTCTCAAGTTCAAGAGTCAAACAGATCATAAAACAATAATTTGGGTGACTTTAACACACCTATTTCATCACTAGATAGATCCTCCAAACAAAATCTGAACAAAGAAACTATAAAACTCAATAATACAATCCATAACTTAGACTTACTGACATATATAGAAAATTTCATCCTTCAACAAGAGAATAAACTTTCTTCTCAGCAGCACATGGATCTTTCTTTAAAACAGATCATATAATATGCCACAAAGCAACTATTAGCAAACATAAAAAAGTAGAGATACTACCCTTCATTCTTATTTATTTATTTTTATTTCTTACATACATGACAATAGTGGAATGCATTACAATCATAATTATCCATTCACAGCACAATTTTTCATAACTCTGTATATATAAAGTATGTTCACACCAAATTATGCCATTATATGTGAACTCTCTCTCTCTTTTTTTTGCATTACAATTCTTAATACACCTTTATACCACAATTTATCATATCTCTGTTTGTATATAAGGTATGTTGATGCCAAATTCACTTCTTCATACATGTATTTTGTATAATGATGACAGTCTCCTTCCACAATCCATGCTCTTCCCCTTCTCCCCCTCTTTCCCTCCTACCCCTATTCCCTATCTAGAGGTAATCTTCCTCCTTTGCTCTCCCTCCCAACCCCATTTTGAGTCACCCTCTTATATCAGAGAAGACATTCAGCATTTTTTTTTGGAATTGGCCAATTTCATTTAGCATTATCTTCTCTAATGCCATCCATTTCCCTGCAAATGCCATGATCTTATTCTTTTCTAGTGCTGAGTAATATTCTATTGTGTATAAATGTCACTTTTTTTTTTATCCATTCACCCACTGAAGGACATCTAGGTTGGCTCCACAGTTTAGCTATTGTGAATTGTGCTGCTATAAACATTCATGTGGCTGTGTCCCTGCTACCCTGCATTCTATCAGATCATAATGGAATAAAATTAGAAATCAATAATAAAATAAGAAATAAAATCTACTCCAACACCTGGAGACTAAATAATATGCTACTGAATGAACAAAGACATCAAGGAGGAGATTAAAAAATTTTTAGAGGTAAATGAGAACACAGATACAATATATTGAAATCTCTGGGACACTATGAAAGCAGTTCTAAGAGGAAAGTTCATTGCATGAAGTTCATTCCTTAAAAGAAGAAAAATAAGTGACTCAACATTACATCTCAGAGCCCTAGAAAAAGAAGAACAAATCAGTACCAAAAGCAGCAGAAGACAGGAAATAATTAAAAATCAGAGCTGAAATCAATGAAATTGAAACCAAAAAAAAAAAAAAAAATTGAAAAATTGACAGAACAAAAACTTGGTTCTTGGAAAAAATAAATAAAACAGGCAGACCCTTAGCCATGCCAATGAAGAGAAGGAGAGGGAAAACTCAAATCACTAACATACATGATGAAAAAGGAAATATCACAACAGACACTATAGAAATACAGAAGATAATTAGAAATTATTTTGAAAACCTGTACTCCAATAAAATAGAAAATATTGAAGGCATCAACAAATTTCTAGAGTCATATAATTTACCCAAATTAAATCAGGATGATATACACAATTTAAAAAGATCAATTTCAAGTGATGAAATAGCAGATGCCATCAAAAGTCTACCAACCAAGAAAAGCCCAGGACTGGAAAGATACACAGCCAAATTCTACAAGACCTTTAAAGAAGAACTAATACCAATACTCTTCAATTTACTTCAGGAAATAGAAAAAGAGGGAGCACTTCCAAATTCATTCTATGAGGCCAATATAACTCTGATTCTAAAACCAGGCAAAGACACATCAAAAAAAGAAAACTTCAGACCAATATCTCTAATGAACGTAGATGCAAAAAATTCCAATAAAACTCTGGAAAATCAAATACAAAAACATATCAAAAAGATAGTGCACCATGATCAACTGGGATTCATCCCAGGGATGCAAGGTTGGTTCAACATACTGTTATGCTTGAATTCGGGACCCCCAAAATACCAGAGACCAAGATCGATGTAAGCAGCAAAGAAGCGTTTATTGCAAGCTAGCTCAGTCCTCCGTGCATGCACAGCAACTGGTGACACTGAGAGGCCCCTGAGCCCAGGGTTTGCAGCAGTTTTATATACTCTTTGGGGAAGGCAGGGACTTCATATACATCATAGCATCTCTTAGCAAATCATCACACACTGCAGGAAAATCATAAAACAACTCTAAAACATGATTAGCACATTCACTGGCGGGAACAAATAGGGTAAGAGTGATTGGTTAATATAAGAGGGGGATTCATTTGAACTGATTGGTTTAGGCCACAAGGGATTATGTGCTGAATTACGTGGTTTCCCAACATGTTATCAACCACCATAAACTACTGGGAGGGTCATTTGACATCCCAGGTATTTTCCCTGTCTCATGCTGATTGGTGGTTACTAGGGGGTTGCTATGGGTCCTCATCTAGCCTGACTGAGTCAGGGCCACCTGGCTCCACAGATCTCTCCTGTTATTTGTAGATAAACAACTCAGCAGGGTGGGTATGTGCCTAGGAGTGCTTTGTGGATCTTTCCAAGGACAAAGGGTCAAGCCCCCTTCCTTGGACAGGCTTTGCTCTGAGGTAAAGGCTGTTTTCTCAATACAGAAATCAATAAATGTAATTCATCACATCAATAGACTTAAAGATAAGAATCATATGATCATCTCAATAGATGCAGAAAAAGCATTTGACAAAATACAGCACTCCTCTTTGTTCAAAACATTAGAAAAACTAGGGATATAACAGGAACATATCTCAACATCATAAAGGCTATCTATGCTAAGCCCCAGGCCAGCATCATTCTAAATGAAGAAAAATTGAAGGCATTAACCTCTAAAAATTGGCAAAAGACAGGGATGCCCTCTTTTACCACTTCTATTTAACATAGTTCTTGAAACACTGGCCAGGGCAATTAGACAGACAAAAGAAATTAAAGGGATACACATAGAAAAAGAAAAACTCAAATTGGCACTATTTGCTGATGATATAATTCTATACCTAGAAGACCCAAAAAACTTCTAGAACTAGTAAATGAATTCAGCAAAGTAGCAGGATATAAAAATCAACACCCATAAATCAAAGGCATTTCTATATATCAGTGACAAATCCTCAGAAAGGGAAATGAGAAAAACTACCCCATTTTCAATAGCATTAAAAAAAAAAAACCTTGGGAATCAACTTAATGAAAGAGATGAAGAATCTATATAATAAAAATTACAGAACCCCAAAGAACACCTTAGAAGATGAAAAAATCTATCTTGCTCTTGGGTAGGCAGAATTAATATTATCAAAATGAACATACTTCCAAAAGCATTATACAGATTTAATGCAATTCTGATCAAAATTCCAATGACATTTCTCATAGAAATAGAAAAAGCAGTCATGAAATTCATCTGGAAAAATAAGAGACCCAAAATAGCTAAAGCAATCCTTAGCAGGAAGAGTGAAGCAGGTGGCATCACTATACCAGACTTTAAACTATACTATAGAGCAATAGTATCAAAAGCAGCATGGTATTGGCACCAAAACAGACTGGTAGACCAATGGTACAAAATAGAGGACACAGAGACTAACCCACAAAATTACAATTTCCTTATATTAGACAAAGTTGCCAAAAACATGCATTGGAGAAAAGATAGCCTCTTCAACAAATGGTACTGGGAAAACTGGAAATCCATATGCAACAAAATAAAATTAAACACCTCTCACCATGCACAAAACTCAACTAAAAAGGGATTAAGAGTTTAGAAATAAAACCAGAGACCCTGCGTCTTATAGAAGACAAATTAGGCCCTAATTTGTGGGATTAGGCCCCAACTTCCTTAATAAGACTCCTATAGTGCAAGAATTAAAATCAAAAGTCAATAAATGGAATAGACTCAAACTAAAAAGTTTCTTCTCAGCAAAAGAAACAATTTGTGAAGTGAATAGAGAGCCTACATCTTGGGAGCAAATCTTTATCCCTCACACATCAGATAGAGCACTAATTTCTAGGTATATAAAAAACTCAAAAAGCTAAACACCAAAAAAAAAAAAAAAACCTCAATAAATGGGCCAAGGACCTGAACATACACTTCTCAGAAGATGATATACAATCAATCAACAAATAATGAAAAAATGTTCATCATCGCTAGCAACTAGAGAAATGCAAATCAAAATCACTCTAAGATTTCATCTCACTCCTGTCAGAATGGCAGATATTATGAAGACAAACAACAATAAGTGTTGGCAAGGATATGGGAAAAAAAGATACACTCATACACTACTGGTGGAACTCCAAATTGGTGCAGCCAATATAGAAAGCAGTATGGAGATTTCTTGGAAAATTAGGAATGGAACCACCATTTGACCCAGCTATTCCTCTCCTTGGTCTACATCAAAAGGACTTAAAAATAGCATACTATAGGGATATAGCCACATCAATGTTTATAGCAGCACAATTCATAATAGCTAAACTGTGGAACCAACTTAGATGCCCTGCAATAGATGAATAAATTTTAAAAATGTGGCATATATACACAATGGATTATTACTCAACAATAAAGAGAATAAAATCATGGCATCTGCAGGTAAATGGATGGAGTTAGAAAAGATAATGCTAAGTTAGCCAATCCCCTCCAAAAAAACCAAAAACACTGAATATTTTCTGTGATATAAGGAGGCTGACTCATAGTGGGATAAGGAGGGGGAGCATGGGAGGAATAGACGAACTCTAGGTAGAGCAGAAGACTTAGGGGGAAGGGAGGGGGCATGGTGTTATTAATGATGGTGGAATGTGATGATCATTATTATCCAAAGTACAGGAATAGGGGCTGGGGATGTGGCTCAAGAGGTAGCGCGCTCACCTGGCACGCGTGCGGCCCGGGTTCGATCCTCAGCACCACATACAAAGACGTTGTGTCCGCCGAAAACTGAAAAATAAATATTGAAATTCTCTCTCTCTCTCTCTCTCTCTCTCTCTCTCTCAAAAAAAAAATAATCTGATGATTAATATCAGATTATAAAAAAAAAAACAAAGTACAGGAATAAAGACACAAATTGATGTGAATATACTTTGAATATATGAGATATGAAAAATTGATATGAAAAATTGTGCTCTCTATGTGTAATAAGAATTGTAATGCACTCCGCTGACATTCATATATAAAATGTCCACATGCTTCTTTCAATGCTTTAATCACTCATATCACTCAATACAATCTCACTCTATAGGTTCTTAATCAATAAAATGACAATCCTTAGTGCTAGGCACTGCAATAGATATAATCAAGCCACAGCAAATAATTCTAGAATAATTCTAATCACTGTAAACATTCTTAATCATGACAGACATTCCCTCTGCATGCTAAGCTCAAGTGCCAGTTCTACAGTCTCAAGCCTTAGGCTCTAAGTCCAGCAGATGCCCACTCACTCAGACTGGTGATCTGGTCAGGAACCAAGGCAGGCTTCTCCTGAGGTGGAGCTGACAGCTGGTTGAAGAGGGGGTCATAGGGAGAAGCTGCAGTTCTCACCAGGGTCAAGATGTGGCTGTACAGTTTGAGAGCAGTGAAGAAGATGCAGAGGATCAGGAAAAGATGAGAAGAGTTAGGATGTCAGTCCAGGTCCTCATCAGGCTCTCCAGCATGAGGGCACCATTGTCAGCTGGCTGAATGTCTGTTCATTTGCTCCTTCATTTATACTAAATTTTGGGGCTTCTGACCACCCTTCCAATCCCTATCAGCTGCCACTGGATTTCTCAGTGATGTCATTTGCCCTGAGGTTAAAGCAACTGGTCTGGTGGTCCCCACCCAGATATTCTTGCCTCTCCCCTTTATGGTGGGGTGGGGCAACAGGAGGAGACTTCACTCTGAGCTTGTCAGAGTGGGAAGAAGTGACTTGTTCATGATGATCATATTGGAGGGCTACAAAGGCATGCCTGGAGAGACTTCAGGTTTCAAAGTGGAGTTTTAAAATGGAGTTGCTCAGGCCAAGGCCTAAGGTCATCTTTACAATACAGCACACTGGACAAACACCTAGGCCCTATTTCATTACCACAGAGATAAAACAAGGAGGGGGCTGAGGGATGATGCTAGATCTTCTATAAACAAGCCAGGTGTTCTAGTTCTCAATGTTCAATGTTTCACATCTTTCTAAATATTGTCTCTAAATATTTGCTTTTGATATTATTTTCACTAGAATTATCTTAATTTCACATTTTAATATTCATTTTCTTATGTAGATAGACAACTGATTGATCTTGTATCTTCTTTTATAAGCTCACTTATAGCTTCTGATAGTAAATTCCTATCTTTGGAAATATCCACTTTAAAATAAACTGAGATACCAAGAGATATAAGCAAGTTGCAACACTTTCAGTTTGACAAAGTCAAAGATACTGGCGAGAATCTCAGCAAAAGTCTAGTTCATATAAGTCATAAATCAAGAGAATTAAACTACAAACTTCCATAAATGTTATCAGACACAAAAGATAATAGAAAAACTGGCCATCAAACTCCCCTTTTCTCAATCTAGTAAAATATAGAATTAGAAATAAAATCCACCCACCTCCAAAACTAAAAACAAATGTTATCAGGAAATTTATGTCAGCATTGAACCTCCACTTATGTAGATCATTGCAAATAAAAAAGTCACATTTAACTTTAGAATGTTTATTATACATAAATGATGAGACATAATTAAACCAAAGAAGGAAATGTTCCCCAGGGCACAACACATAGTTAACATTTCAAAGAAGCTGAAACTAAGGAAAGAAGGACAGGATATTAATTCTCCAGATTGAAGAAGTTCTCTGACCAAAGTACTGTTGTTTCTGACAATGGGATAATCATCTTTGGGCTGGGGTTGCAGTTCAGTGCTAGGGCACTTGCCTCACATGAGTGAGGCACTGGGTTCAATCCTCAGCACCACATATAAATAAATAAATAAAGATATTGTGTCCATCTACAACAACAACAACAACAACAAAAGATAGTAATCTTCAATCATAATTTGCTAAAGATTGGCACAGCTTTGACAAATACTACTTAGCTTTAACATTTATCACATTAGCCATTGGTCACATGGTTAATTAAAATTACAGAAAATAAATTTTCCTATTGCTGCTGAAAGGAATGATCACAAATGTAATTGCTTAAATAGTCCTCAAAAGTAAGATAGACAAATCCACCCTGCATAGAACATGATGGCACATCAGCAGCTATCCTCACAGCACAGAAGATGACAGATTACCTATAAGCTTATCCTTGCAAACAATATTTGCCAGTGTTTCAGAAAATGCAGCTCCAAGCACAGGAAAAAGAAGAAAAAACAGGGGACCCTAGATCTGAAAACTGAAGCAAGACAGGAGAAAGATCCACAATATATAGTGAGATGGGGACAGAGCTCCGTAGAAAACTGCCTCCAAAATATTTAAGAGAAAATTTAGAGAAATCCACATCCACAAAATCTCCTGGAACAGGGTCAAACCAAAGAAGTAGAGCTGAGGACACAACCCTTTTAGACAGCAGGTATGACCAATACTTTTGATTAGACCCCTGGAAAATCACCCAGTTGCATGTAGCCTTGGATCACCCTTTGTGCATGTTTCCGGTCATCTCACCATAGTGTTTATGGGCCCTAGTATTTACCTAGAAACTCTGGGAGTTTATATCCACTTCAGTTATCTTGATTGTGTTACTTCCTCCTTTCCAAGATGCTACCCTGTAATTTCTAGGACTTCACCTCTGTGAATTTTACTTCTGTCATTTTAAGTAAGTATCTCCAATGTTCAAAGGTAAGATCTAAAGTGGGAGATGTTTTTAGTGACCATTTCTAATAAAGTGTTTATAGTGCAAAATATATGAATATACATTTTGTTGGAGCCAAAATACATCTCAACAGAGTAGAGCACAGATGAGAAACTTCAAAAGATTTCACAAAGAAGAAAACATTCCAATGACAAACATAAAATATAAGTATAAAGCAATACTACTTAAAGATGCTAAAGAAACAAACAAACAAACAGCAAACACACAAAAAAAACTAATATTCACAGAGATGTTAAGTGATTGGACTTGTCAAGCCTGATGTTGCAAGGTAAAAGATATTGTGTCCTCCTAAAACTAAAAAATAAATATTAAAAAGCAGATAGTAAGAGAGATAATTTTAAAAATACACCATAATATGAGCCTCCTGACTCTCCCTCCATTCATGGATACACCAAATAAATTATCTACTCATGTTTTGAGTCCCTCTTAAAGTTATAGGCACATACATTGGACAACTGAAAAAAAAAAAATATTTACCATCAGATGAGTAGAAAAAGTTGGAGTATACTTGGGCATTAGCCTGCCTTGAGCAATGTGCCATTTAACTAGACAGAATTCCCGAATCTCAGGGGAGGAGTTAAATCTCAAGGGTCCTGGTTTATCCCTAAAAGGGATTTGCCAGCATACTCTGCAAACTCTGTTGCTAACAGCTGAGCTTTTATCTAGCCAGCACCAAAGGGTTTACAGGGGAAATTTATTCGACCACTGGCAGCCCAGGTGGTAGTTCAGCACTTCCTGAGCCCTTCCCCCTTGCTCACCTCACTAATAACTCCAAGCCTAACAATTCTTTAAGGAACTTGTCACAATTTCAACTTTTTCCATTCAATGTATTATATCCTAAACCTTCAAGCTTTGGGAGCAATGGCAACTGTGTGTGTGCATGTCTGCCTAGATCACAAAGGAATGGCTTCACATTGGTGTACAAGCATCCACCAGGAGTGAGAAAAGAAAAAGATTAAAAGTACAGATCCCCATTTATTTCTAAAATAGGTTTACATCACCTTTCTTTCAGTGAGTATACGACAGCCTGGATTCTAACAAACTTGCATCAGGAATTTAGTGCAGCAATCAACTATAAAACCTTCTGTAGCAGATTCAATGCGATTCCAATCAAAATCCCAATGGCATTCCTCACAGAAATAGAAAGAGCAATTATGAAATTCATCTGGAAAAATAAAAGACCCAGAATAGCTAAAGAAATCCTTAGCAGGAAGAGTGAAGCAGGGGGCATCACTATACCAGATCTTAAACTATACTACAGAGCAATAGTAACAAAAACAGCATGGTACTGGCACCAAAACAGGCTGATAGACCAATGGTACAGAATAGAGGGCACAGAGACTAACCCACAAAACTACAACTACCTTATATTAGACAAAGGTGCTAAAAGCATGCACTGGAGAAAGGATAGCATCTTCTACAAATGGTGCTGGGAAAACTGGAAATCCATATGCAACAAAATGAAATTGAATCCCTATCCCTCACCATGCACAAAACTCAACTCAAAATGGATCAAAGGATCTAGAAATCAAACCAGAGACTCTGCGTCTAATAGAAGAAAAAGTTGGCCCTAATCTCCATCACGTGGGATTAGGCCCCAATATCCTTAATAAGACACCTATAGCACAAGAATTAAAACCAAGAATCAACAAATGGGATGAATTCATACTAAAAAGTTTTTTCTCAGCAAGAGAAATAATATGTGAGGTGAATAGGGAGCCTACATCCTGGGAACAAATTTTTATCCCTCACACATCAGATAGAGCTCTAATCTCTAGGGTATACAAAGAACTCAAAAAGCTAAACACCAAAAAAAAAATAAATAACCCAATCAACAAATGGACCAAGGATCTGAACCGAAACTTCTCAGAAGAGGATATACAATCAGTCAACAAATATATGTAAAAATGCTCACCATCTCTACAGTCAGAGAAATGCAAATTAAAGCTATTCTAAGATACCATCTCACTCCAGTAAGAATGGCAGCCATTATGAACAACAACAAGTGCTGGTGAGGATGCAGGGAAAAAGGTACACTCAACACATTGCTGGTGGGACTGTAAATTGGTGCAGCCAATTTGGAAAGCAGTATGGAGATTCCTGGGAAAGCTGGGAATAGAACTACCATTTGACCAGCTGTTCCTCTTCTCACACTATACCCAAAGGACCTAAAAGCAGCATACTACATGGACACAGCCACATCATTGTTTATAGCAGCACAATTCACAATAGCTAGTCGGAGGAGCCAACCTAGATGCCCTTCAATGGATGAATAGATTTTAAAAAATGTGGCATTTATACACAATGGAATATGACTCAGCACTAAAAAATAACAAGATCATGGCATTTGCAGGGAAATGGATGGCATTAGAGCAGATTATGCTAAGTGAAGTTAGCCAATCCCAAAAAACAAATGCTGAATGTCTTCTCTGATATAAGGGGGGTGACTCAAAATGGGGTAGGGAGGAAGAGCATGTGAAGAAGATTACCTCTAGATAAGGAAGAGGTGGGAGGGAAAGGGAGGGAGAAGGGGAATTGCATGGAAGAGGGAAGGAGACCCCCTTCGTTATACAGAATACATGTATGAAGATGTGAGGGAAAAAAAAATAGTGTTACCTTAGATTAGGTAAAGAGAAGTGATGGGAGGGGAGGGGAGGAGATGGGAAGATAGGAAGGACAGTAGGATGAATTAGACATTATTATTACTGTGTGTATGTATGTGAATGCATGACCAATGTGATTCTGCAACCCGTACACTCAGAAAAATGAGAAATTATATCCCATCTGATTCAAATGTATGATATGTCAAGGTCATTGTACTCTCAAATGTAACTAATTTAAACAAATAATAATAATAAAAAAACCTTCTGCAGCCTGAGCACAGCTACAGAAAATGGCTAATATGAAAAAGTTGAAGAATAACTAGTACTCCAATTATATGAATTTGGAAGAAAGCAACACTTGTAAGGCACAGATCACTGGTAAGGCTTGTGTGCCAGAATATGAATTTAGTGGAGCCATTTAAAAAAAAAAAAAAAAAAGCATGGGAAGTTGAAAGTTCTTTAAAATCTAACATAATAATAATAATTCTGGGTGCATTTCCACAGTAGTTGAAGTCAGTATGTTAGATAAATGTTAGATAGCTATTCTAAGATACCATCTCACTCCAGTAAGAATGGCAGCCATTATGAACAACAACAAGTGCTGGTGAGGATGCAGGGAAAAAGGTACACTCACACATTGCTGGTGGGACTGTAAATTGGTTGCATTCTCATCTTCACTGGAGCAGTATTCACAGTAGCCAAGAGAAGGAAACAACTAAAGTGCCTTCTGGATGCAGGGTACACCGGGGGATTTCTCCCAGTTTTAGAGCACTCAGCTACTTCCCCGAGAAAGTATGTTCCCTAAATTTAGACTGCTCGCTCACAAGATGAGACCCAGGTACTCATATTCACTGGACTCTCAGGAGACATTAGAGGTGTTAGCTGAGGGATCCTCATATCAGACAGTTCCAGGAAAATACCAGAAGGGGAAATTAGAACCCTCTGGCATAAATTCCACAAAGGGGACACTCAGCACAAAGACATTCTGACAGGCTGTCTGGCCTTGAGAGACAAAGGGAGAATACAAACATATTATTGCAAAGGTCAAGTGATTCTTCTCTACTTTTCTATCATGGGAAATGCTCATAAACAACAACAACAAAAACCTTTGCTTTTGATTCTTTCTATAGTACTGGATTTGACATTTTGTTTCCATACATTGAGATCATTCAGGAGGACACAGGCAGAATGGAACTCAACTGTAATCCCAGCAACTCAGGAGACTGGGAAACAAGTTCAAGACCATACTCAGCAACTGACTCAAAATAAAAAAAGAAAAATAAAAAAGTACCAGGGATGTAGCTCAATGATAAAGAACCTCTGGGTTCAATCCACAGTAATACCATCCTCCCAAAAAAGAAAGAAAAGCAAGCTCATCAGGAAAGAAAAACTGAGACCCCCTACAGAAAACACTCCCCTCGTGCAGGAAAACAATACATGGAGTTGAGATTTGGATGATCATTCCACTCCACAATCCCCCACCATCTGGGAAGGTGCTGGAATGCTGGTACATATGTGCTCAGATAGGACTTCAGGTATGTAGAACTTATGAGAAAACAAAAGTCATCAGAACCACATCAGAGACTCAATTGCACATCCATGTGTACATGATAAAACTCATCATTATAAAGATGACAATTTTTCCCAAATTAACCTACAAAATATATTCCCACCAAAATTGCTGTCACATATATGAATATATCACAGTAGATTCTAGCTTTATGTGTATTTATAAAGCAGTAATTTTAAAACTATGAATAAATGGAAGAGAGGGAAGGGAAGAGGGAAAGGGGAATCTGGGTAATGAAGTGTTTTGGTTATAGATATTAAAGATTTTTTTTTTCCATTCCAATTCATCCTGAGGATAGTCCACGTTTTGCATTTACTGTCCCTGCGCTGAATCATGAAGGTCCTTTTCCTTTAAGGAATTTGAGCAGCATCCTTTTCCCTGCTGTGACTTTGACCTCTCACTTACCAACCAGGCAGCACCTGTAGGTGGCCTCATTGGTGTGTATCGGATCCTTCTAGCAAATTATATTCCATACGTGTATGATTGTTATGTCAAAATGAACCCAATATTATGTATAGCTATAATGCATAACAAAAAAATTCAACATTCTTTACTTTTAATGAAATAAGTAACCCAGGCATAAAGTTCTAAAATTCATCCACAAAGTTATATATAACTTTAGCCAAGAAACTTTTCAATTATAAGAGTAAAATAAGTACTTATCATTACCTGACATTCATGTATATTATAAAACTATACTATATTACCATAATACCAAGGAATCACAATGAAAGCAAAATCAATATATGAATCCATATAATGTAAAAATTTATACTTAATTACAATAGAAAAAGTCTAGATAAATCAAACCATAAAAAGGCCAATCTCAGCAACTTAGCTAGACCTGTCCCAATCAATCAATCAATCAATCAATAGTACCAGGGATATAGCTCACTAGTATAATATCCCCAACTTTCGGTAACTTAAAAAAAAAAAAAAAATGAAAACGAGCTAGCTCAGGAAGAAGCGAGGTCCCTGTGGACCGGCGCTTCTCTGCTGCAGGAAAACATGGAGATGTGGTTATGACAACCTCCCACCGTCAATCATCAGCGTCGCCAAGAGTCTGGGTGGCAGGCGCACACCAGCCAGAGAGTACTAAGGCAGGGGCTGCGGACGCCCAGAGAGGATGAGAAGGTGCCACTGACATGTCCCCACCTAGGAGGCCCGTGGGACATCTCCCCACCTAGGAGGCCAGTGGGACACGTCCCCACCTAGGAGGCCAGTGGGACACGTCCCCACCTAGGAGGCCAGTGGGACACGTCCCCACCTAGGAGGCCAGGGGGACACCTCCCCACCTAGGAGGCCAGGGGGACACGTCCCCACCTAGGAGGCCAGTGGGACACCTCCCCACCTAGGAGGCCAGGGGGACACGTCCCCACCTAGGAGGCCAGGGGGACACCTCCCCACCTAGGAGGCCAGGGGGACACGTCCCCACCTAGGAGGCCAGGGGGACACGTCCCCACCTAGGAGGCCAGGGGGACACCTCCCCACCTAGGAGGCCAGGGGGACTGGGGGCTCGGGCCTGCCGGCTCCAGAGACTGCCGGTCCCGTCTGCCAGCTCCTGTCCCGCCCCAGCCTCCCTCCCCAGCCTCCCGGCCCAGCCTCCCGGCCCAGCTCCAGGCGCCCCTGCCCACTCACCATTCCCTGGAGCTCAGGAGCCAGGCTGCTCCCTAAGGGTCTTCAGACCTGCACAGCAGACAACCCGGACTCCGAAGCTGGAGAGCGAAGCCTGGAGACAACGGCAGAGATGGCGGACTCCGGGACTCGGCCCCTCCGTCAGGGGAACGAGGACGGCCGATCCAGGGCGCCTCCTCCGGTCCCACAGCGGAGCAGGTTTCGCGACCTCCAGGAGCCAATCGTCTTAGGTTAAAGTGACTCACTCGGAGGAAGCCGGCGGGAGGCAGTCTGGAAGGATCTCCGTCCCTAGGGGAAGGGGCCTCCGGACTGGGGGGATCCTGCCCTGAAGCCCTGGCCTCTGGGTTTCCTGGCAACGCTGACCTCAATCAGGGAGCCTGCGGTTTCTCAAGCCGCTTGCTAGGGCAGAGCGCCCCTCCTGCACGTGCTCCTGTGGGGTGTCTGAGCGGCTCCTAGCGGCTAGCTGCAAACCGGAAGTGACTCGGACACCGGGCAGAGGACCCGATTGCGAAAGCCCGCCCCCTCCTCCCTGGCTGCACACAGGATTGGACAGTTCTCACTCAGTGCTCCTGGACGGACAGGGCTTCAGGCCTGAGGGTCCCTGGAGTCTGAGCCCAGTAACCTTCTTTTTGAGTAAAGGAAATAATACCCAATCCAGTCACGAATAAGGCCAGAATGACAGATTCTTGGTTGCAGTTTTTTTTTTTTCTTTTTCCTTTTGAAGTCTGGTAATTAGACCTCAGAGCCTCAGGCTGCTGCTATTTTATGGCAAAATTTCCTTCAAAAGTAGGATCTCGACCAACCAGCAGAACATTTGCATCTAACCTTGCAAGTAAAGTCATTTCAGTTTATGGATTATATATGCCTGTATATTATTCATGAATGAAAATAATGCAATGACAGTTACTATAAAATGTCTTTTAACTTTTCTGCCCTTTGTTCTTGTTAGGAGACAGATTGAACTTTGAACTGGGAAGAAACCCCCTAAAATAACAATGTCCAATGAAAACAACATGTAAGGCACAAGGGTAATTTAAATATTTCTAGTATTCACATTAATAATGTTAAAAATGACAGTTGAAATTGATATAATAACATAATTCAGAATATCCAGAATATTATCTTTCTGTGACTAACCTAATAGAATACTACTAATGAAGTATGTGTGCTTTTGGAACTACATCCTTGCCGCAGTCCGGCTGCAGCAAAATAATCGGGGGGGGGGGGGGGACGAATAACTTGTGTACGTTGATACAGCAGGAGTAGGAGCCCTTTATTGCAGGACAGGAGCAGTATTTATACATTCCACACAGCTTATCTAATTAGCATAAACTAGATACATCAGTCAACCAATCAGGAATCTCTACACCTAATGGCTCGGTTTTGTTACTTCTCAAACCACTCCCTCTGACATTTTGCCAGGCACCATCCAGACTTGTTTACGAACTTTAACATTCCCCTGGCAAAATGCCAGGTGTTATTTTGACTTGTTTACAGACTCTAACACATCCTCAAGTTTGACTCTTTCCATAATATCTCAGTTCACAGGAACCACATTCCAGATTTGAGAGCTATGGGTCCCCTAATTCCCCTAATATCAGGGACTTTATGGGCATGGTCTATCTCTTTATATGCTAGAGTTGAGCGGTACAGTTTCCCACTAATGTTTCTCCTCAAGCCCCAAAATTAGAAGAAACAATGCCCTGAGTGGGAGCAGGAAGCTCCAACCAGGAAGTGTCCAAAAGTAGATCATTCTTTCCCACTTCATACTGGTCTCAGGTTCTTCCCATTGCAGGTATTGGACAGCAAGAAAAGGAAGATGGGGTCACAGGAGGTTAGGAACCCATAGCCTGTAATCTGCAGCAGTCTTGACTCTATTGTTTAAATAAATCAAATTCAAACATATTTAGCAGTTTGAGTTTATACCTAGTGACCAGGCTACAGCTAATATATGTTTCCTCCTATGGACAGACTCTCATAACTAATAAGCAAGTGGGCCGGGAGTCAGGATGAGCTGTGTCTGATTCCAAAGTCGAAACACCTCCAACAGATCACAAGACTCTTGCAACATTCCTTATTCTCATCAGACTTGGAAAGTGACAATTATTCAAAAGAGCAGGCTTTGTGATATATGTATATAAAATGCAGTCCTGCATATTACATAGTGCCACACAAACAGAACATTCTCATAGATCTCTGCTATCTTGGGGTTCCCATTCCAGGCTCCATGGAATCATGTTTCAGTTTACCTCAAAGGCAAACACCAGCTAGAATTTAATTCAACACCCTTTACAAATGAAAATATAGGTTGATATGGAACATATGATATGTTTAATCAGGGTTTTTAAATTATAGAATAGTCTGATCTAGAAGGATGTAAAGGACCACTAAGCTCTATGTTTTCTTTTCTTTTTTTTTTTTTAAAGATAGAGTGAGAGAGGGAGGGAGAGAGAGAGAGAGAGAGAATTTTTTAATATTTATTTTTTAGTTTTCGGCGGACACAACATCTTTGTATGTGGTGCTGAGGATTGAACCCGGGCCGCATGCATGCCAGGCGAGCGCGCTACCGCTTGAGCCACATCCCCAGCCCCAGCTCTATGTTTTCAAAGCAAAGAGGGACTGCAGCACATTTCTTTTGTTGATGGCATAGTGCAAAAGGAGACCAAGGACGACATATAATTATTGGCAGTACACGAAAGATCAGAGAATTGGAATCTGGAGGTCAGACCAGGAAGATTTGAAATATTGTATTGGGGCACGTGAAGGACATGAGTGCCCATGATGAATAGGTTATAAACTTCTGAAAGATGATTGATATGGTGTCAGAGAAGGTTAAGCAGTATCTACACAACAACTTCAAGGTGTTTTGCCAGCTGTGGAAGCACAGCACCTACTTATATCAGAGCCCCCATGAAGCCATTATCCACCTGAGACCTCTAAAACATTCCAATTGTAGAGATGAGAGAACACAGGCTTCTAGGTATCAAATGGCTTCTCAGCAAGCAGCTTGTGTCAGAACTGAGAGCTGGCCAGGGAAGAACTGCATGAAATTCTTTCTAAGCTTCTCAGTCTGGTTTGCTACTGATATATAGAGAAATATTATTGCTTCTCCATTTTAAACAGCGAGCCTAGTGAGGATGTCCTAAGAGGTCCCTCTGACTTGAGAGACTATGGTTTATCCTGTTTTCATGTTAAGGGAAGTCTTTAGTATCAGAGCTATGTCAACCCAGGTTCCTCATTGGGAAAATTGCAAGAGAGCACAACACAGGCCTCCAAATCTGGATTGACTCAGGGAAGAAAAAAATCTAAATGGTTGATAAATCATTTAGTTGAGTTACCAACTTGAGGTACCTCAAGTCAAGTTACCAACTTGAGGTAACTCAAATTTACAGTTGGGAAATTGGAAAAAAAAATATAACAGTGTGATTTATTTGCCACAGAGAAAAGAGACTAACCAAGAAAAATAATTGTTTAAATGCCAACACCCAGGGAAGCCTGGCTGCAGAGAAGCAGCTACAACCAGAGATTTCCTGTGGCAATGTAACTTCAGCAGCTCTTCTGTGCTGTAATCTGGTTGTAGCTATTAAAATGTTACATGTGCATATACCTTCACTCAGTATTCCCTTTCCAGGAAGTCTGCCTTCAGCAGGAGACTAGTTTATGTTTTTAGCTGAATTGTGTCCCCTCCCCAAGTCTCATATAGTGTGGTTCCAAATACCTAGTGCCTCAGACTGTGAATCTATTTAAATATATAATTTTTAAAGACATGATTAATGTGAAAAACCAGCCTCTACCTCAGAGCAAAGCCTGTCCAAGGAAGGGGGCATGACCCTTGTCCTTGAAAAGACCCACAGAGCACTCCTAGGCACATACCCACCCTGCTGAGTTGTTTATCTACAAATAACAGGAGAGATCTGCAGCACCAGGTGTCCCTGACTCAGTCAGGCTAGGTGAGGGCCCATAGCAACCCCCTAGCAACCACCAATCAGCATGAGACAGGGAAATACCTGGGATTCCAGTAGTTTATGGTGGTTGATAACATGTTGGGAAACCTGTAGTTCAGCACGTCCTCCCCTTGTGGCCTAAAACAATCAGTTAAAAGGAATCCCCCTCTTTTACTAACCAATCACCCTCACCCAACTTGTTCCCACCAGTGAATGTGCTAATCATGTTTTAGAGTTGTTTTATGACTTTCCCGCGGTGTGTGATGATTTGCTAAGAGATGCTATGATGTATGTGAAGTCCCTGCCTTCCCCAGAGAGTGTATAAAACTGCTGCAAACCCTGGGCTCAGGGCCTCAGCGTCATCAGTTGCTGTGTGTGCGGAGGACCTAGCTAGCTCGCAATAAACACCTCTCTGCTGCTTACATCGATGATCTTGGGTCTCTGGTGGTCTTTTGGGGGTCCCGAATTCGAGCATAACAATGTTAATCCAGTTAATTGGTGTAAAGTCTAATCCAATTAAATTTTTCTCCTTATAAAAAGCAACACTAAGGACACAGAGAAGCACAGAAAAATGTCATGCAAACATAGAGACAGAAGATAGCAATAGACATGTCACAGAGCGGAGCTCAAAGGAAATCATTCCAGCAAGCACCTTGATATGGACACTATGGAATTAGCTCAAATAAATTTCTGTTTCACCTCATCTGTTGCATTGCCATGACAGACTAATGGTACTGATACAATCCACTAGGGCATGTATACTCTGTCCCTGCAGCATGGCTGAATGAAGCTACAATTGAATCACATCACATTCCACCAGCAATGGAAAGGCTAAACTGCTGCAAGAAATGACATTTTTTACTGGAGTATTATGAAGGCATCTGAGAACATATTCCTTATCTGATGGTGCTATAGAGTGCCGCAGTTTGGCTGGGCACAAATAACCGAGCCGCCACAAAGCCTTGTAGGTTCAAACAGCAACTCTTTATTTCCCAACTCTCACCAGCACTCTACACACACATCCCGGGAACACACTCCCTCCACCGGGCTCTGCCCGCCAATTCTCCTGGAACCCCGCGAGAACTCAACGGGAACTCCAAAGTAGCTGGGCGCCTGAGGCAGCAGGATCTGCCCTAATCCCAGCAGGATCTGAGCCACCCTATTCCCCCACACCAGGATCCGCCCTCATCCTGGAGCCGCCCTAATCCCAGAGCAGGGTCACCTTTTAACCATTCCCTCTAGCAAAATGCCAGGCGTCATTCCACTAAACTGTGGCTCTCAACGATAGAAAATTGTTTTGTGGTTTAGTAAAATTATGAAAAACATGTAGACTCCTTTTACCTCATTTGTTTGTGAAATCCTCTCTCTTCTTTGTGTCAATACATCCCTGGTAAAGTAATTAGTTTTTAAGCCTTGTAAAGGAAGTAGAAGTATGGTGATGACTGGTACATGGGCTACCTGGGGCAGGTACCTAAAACAAAAACAGTAGCATCAGAAAAGAAATATTTAGTGCACAGTAAACATTGAAAATGATGTGGAAATAGTTTCTCTGTTATTTCCACAAGTATGTAATCTGGAGAGTTACACCTATTAGGTTGCCAGGGGAAGTAATACAGTTTAGATTTCTTTGGAAATTGGAATGGAGGTCATTCAAGTGGTAAATTCCTGGTACAGGGTTTAGGGGAGTCTCTATACTTGAGTATTTGTCCTGGACCTATCTTGACTATCTCCAATTCCTGGCTGTGGAGATCCTTCTCCAGAAATCTAATCTAACCTTAGACCAGAGATATTATCGGTTGTGTAGTGCACTGTTCTTTCCCTAGGAGACAAAATGAATAAGTAGCTCCACGATGATCTGCATAGAAGTCTGCAAAGAGATTGTTTTACATGTAGGAAAATAATTAACTCTGGTCATCCTGGCTGCCTCCACAGAGAGCACTCCCATTGAAATTTTTTATACCTAGATTAGCTATATATGAATATAGGCCTCCATACATTGGTGACACTGGGTTATAGTGTTACTTGATTTCCATTACAATGCTAGAGGAGAAGCCAGAAGTAAAGTATTCACTTGTGAATATTCACTTTGGATTGTAAACTCACTGAGATCAGGGTCAGTGCTCAATGCCTAAGCAACATTGGCACATTCAGTCCCATAGGAATGTCAATTTCCTAAATATTTAGGGGAAAAACAATCAAGATGATTTGGATTCTGCAAAATTCGGTGTCATTCATCTTGAATGTCACCTCCCATGAGGCAGGGAAGGCTAGGTTCACCTGGATGAGCTTCTAGGCCTGAGTTCCAATGACAGCTGGGTAGGACATGCAGGGCAGAGTTGGGTGTCCCAGGCAGCTCTGAGGCTCTGAGTGGGACAGGAACTGTAATTGGGTTATATCTTTCGATGTTTCTACATTGCCCCACATGCTCATTAATACCACCACAGTTGTATAGGCTTCAGGCATTTTGCTCAAGAAATACAGCATCAAATAACACAATAGTAATCTCATCATACATGCAATTTACTATTTTTTACATTTAGCATTACCTGAGTCACTCAAACCATCCCTATTTTTGAACCATTGTTCATAAGTCTGCAAATGAAGTTGTAGAACAGCTGTACCATGGTTGATTCAGCCATCTTGTTCCTTTTTCAATATTTGGGTTCCTCCTAGTTTTTAGCTATCATAAAAATCTATAAAATATGAAGAGCTTACCCAAAATAGTAAAACCAAAGAGTGAGGGTGGAGGAAGTATTTTTGGTTGAGGGAGGATTTCTGTTCTCTCCCATCATTATCCCACAAGACCAGCCTTCCTTGGAATTCTGTTTCTTTGGTACAACTTCTGCCCTTAAATTGTTCGCACCCCTGTCCCCTTAGACTCCTTCTGTCTCTCGTGCCTACTCAGCTCTCCTCCTGTCTAGTTGTGCTGAATCTGGGCAGGTGGGAAGCAGTACCCCCTCATGCCATCCTCCACCTGCAGTGGGAGAGGAGCCAGAGGTGGCCAGACTGAAGCTCAGTTGAGGAAAAGGGCTGAGCAGCAGGGAGCAGAGTGGCCACCTGTGAGAGAAGGACCCACACCACAGCCTAAGTCCTCTAAGTCATGATGACTCCATCTTTCTTCTAAGAAAAATGAAATTTAATCTATATGCTGGTTTGAGCTTCTCCATCCACAGAATGGGAAGTCTCGGAGTCTTCAGGATGAGAGTGGGTGGGGTAGCGCTCTTTAGATCTTTTTAGGTGACCCAAGCCTCTGATTTCTTTTTCTATATGATCATTATAGTCTATCAAGTCATGTGGTTCATCTCCCAGGTGAGAAAATGTCTTTGTGACTACATGGGCATACCACAGAGACTAGGTTATTCTAGAGTGAGGGGTTTGCACTCTCTTTCCTTGAAACCATGTGTTTAATGTAATTTGAGTTGGACATTTTGTCATTTTAATAAGTGATAAACTTATGCCAGCAGTCTGGGGACATTGATCCAATACAGATCTGTCTCAGATGATTGTGCAAGATTGGGAGACAGGGGCCATCAGGACTTGGCTTCCTTCTCTGTACTGGCTCTCTCCCATGCTCTCAAAAGCTCTTCTTGTCTTTGAAGTTGGTGGGTCCTCTATCTTCCCATGGAGATTGATCTCTGGCAGACATTTTAACAGCAGCTGGACAGAAGGACAGTGGGCAAAGATATGACTGTGCTCAGCCTAGTACTGCCTGGCTTCCTGGGGGCACTGTGCAAACCCTTCCCAGAACACTTAACAAGTAATAATGACAAAAGATGTAATTTGGGAGTTACATGACTAAATTTTCATGCAAAAAAGTGCCAGAAGGTGCCAAAGCTCCTGAATATCATAGGTTGGCAAGGGTATGTGGTCAGAAACTAAGAATGCAGTGACCAGAACCAGGAGCCTGGTGATGAGGCCACATTTGGGGTAGAACATCCTGGCCTCCTCAATGAGACAAGCTGGGACTTCCTTCATCTTGCTCTGAGAGTGCAGGGAGACTGCAGGCATGCCTGAAGATGGCTTGTGGCAGAGGAGCACAGAGGTCACTTATGTTCTGGTGTGACCTGCTAGCTCTAATTTTCCAAAATGAGCCTGAAGACTCTGCAACAGGTGCAGGGTGATTTTGAATGGTGCACAAATGGGACCACTTTATAGAATTATTCTCTTAACTTCATGTACTCACAACTCACATCTCTCTGTCCCCTATCATTTAACAGGAAGCAGTCTTGCTTTAGTCACACTATGGTTGAGAATAGGGGACAAGGCCCATCTCTGGTTCTCTGGCATCTGGACCTGGTGTGATTAGGGCACTAGGATAGTGGTCCCAGAGGGTGGGAGCCCAAAAGGGAGGAAACTGGTGGTGTGAGAACTGGATCAGTTTGGGTAGGAGGTACATGCTGGAGAGAGGGCAGACTCTCTAGGAATTAGCTATCTTCAGGAAGGAATACCCTGGATGCACAGGTAAATGTCTGTCATCCAAGGGACTCAAAGGCTGAGGCAGGAGGATCACAAGTTTGAGGCCACCTGAGCCATTTAGTGAGACCCTGCCTCAAAATAAAATTTAAAAGGGGGCCAGGCATCTAGTTCTATTATGGATGAGTTGTAGAATGCTCCTGGCTTTGAAACCACCCCCAATGTGCTGAGTACCCACACCCAATGTGTGTGCGTGTGCGCGCACACACACACACACACACACAAACAGCCTAGGAGGGCAGACCCTTCAGGGTCAAAAAGCCCCAAAATCAAATAAACAGAGTACCAATGGTAAATGACATGGTTAAGAGTAAGCACTTTCCATCTCCTGAAAGAAAGTGAAACCTGCAGGTGCTCCTAGCAAGCCTGCTCTCTGGTCTTTCCAGGCCAGGGCCTGTGTTTAAGGTCTTTCAGATCACATGCTTCACAGACACCAAACAGACTTCTGGGTGACTGCAGAGCAGAAGGACTCTTTGTTTTAATGGAGAAACTTCCAGTTTGAAATAAAGCTTGGCCAGCAGAGCAGAGAATGAAGATGCCTATCAAGAATCTGTCCTTTGATCTTCAATCTGTCACCAAGAGATGCCTGTCTGGAGAGAGCTCAGCATGCTTGGGACAAGGACAGCTTCTCAGAGAGCAGAGGGCAGTGACTGGCTTAGCAAGGTACTGTTTCTCACTGGAGCTTATATTTTCTCTGATGGCAACTTGTAAGTGGAAGTGGAGCACTGCACGGACCACTCTGGAATGTTTGCGATCAACAGTCAACAGGTTTTCCTTCCAGCTGGGATGAGATCTTCCCAGGTCACCAGCTCCAGCAGGGAGCAGCGAATTCCAGTGACCCTGCTTGTTAATTTTTAGGTTTTTTTTTTTTTTGTGTGTGTGTGTGTACATGCAGGTGAAGTGCTCAATGAGTCATTCATTGTACATGCTTGGGATAGAGAAGGAGGAAAGACGACTTTCTCAACTAGAGGAAGGTCACTGCTGAGGAGGAATCGTGCCGAGTATTAAAGGAGGGACGTCTGGCTTGACATCAACAACTAAACTTGGACTGGAAAACTTTAGAAGTATGGTCAAACTGTTTGACAGAGAGACTGTAGCACAAGAATCAGGCTCAAATTAGTAGTTCCCCTGCCCCAGGCTTTAAGTTTCTCCTGAGAATATGCGGTGTGTCTCCCTCTCCCTCCCCCGCTTTTTTCCTTCCTCACCTACCATGAGAAAATCACTGTGCTTGAAGCACTGGGGATAAAACAATGAACTGGAGAAGGCCTGGTGTCTTTCTGTGTAGCATTTATGATCTAGACCAGGGTTTCTGAGCCTCAGCATGTTAACATGAGAGACCCGATCCTTCCCTTGTTGAGGGGCTTCCCTGTACATGATGATGTGTTTGGTAGCATCCTTGGTTCCTGTCTAATAGGTACCCTAGCATGGTACCCTACAATTTTTAACAACCCAAAATGCCCATAGACAGGCCCAATGTTCCCTGGGTGTGACCCCTGCCCTGATTGACAATTGCTGACCACTGAGGCAGACAGCTAAGTTCACGCCTGCAGTGAAGTTTGCACAGATGTCTCTGGGTCTATGTGGAGTCTGCTCAGGAATCTGCTCACAGAGTCTGGGTGAGTGGGACTTGCTTTGGTGTCAGTACATGCCTGTTTTGAGACAGTAATTGATTAGAGGTTAACAAATAAAACCCTGGTGAAGAGAGGTTAATATGGTGGGTTGTCATGAAGACATTTCAATTACAGCAAAAATCAGTAAAGTTCAGTGAAGATATCTGCAGGTAAATTAATTTTATTTATTAATAATAATAATAATAATTATTATTATTATTAATAATAAAAATTATTCCCTCTCAGACTTTCCTTCACCTTGAAATAACTGCAGGGTGGGAGAACGATCCTGTCTAGTGGCAGACCTGCATCCTAAGTTTTTCTTTTCACATAAAACTCCAAGTCCTTCTGTGTCTCTGTGTCCTCTTAAATAGGAGGCAAACAGTGTAAATGTCTTTCTTTGCGCCTGATATAGGGGTGATCCTCAGAGTTACCAAATGTTTGACCCTATATGACACTTGTTGAAGGCTTATGTGTCTGTTTCCAATGACATCTCACAGAAGGTACCATTTGGTTCTGGATTCCAATACAAAAGTTGCTGTCAATACCCCTGCTGTTCCTCTTCCTGTTGAGCTAAGGTTCTTTCTCTCTGTTCTTTCTGTTCCACTCTACAGTGTTGATAGGTAAGTTAATAAAACTTACCTATCAGCTATGAGGTGTCTCCCAAAAGCTCATTATGTGAGACAATGCAAGAAAGTTTAGAGGTGAAATGATTGGGATTTGAGAAACTTAACCTAATCAATGGATTAACCCACTAGAAAGAAATAATTGGTTGTGTTTATGAACAATTCTTTCCTATTCTCTTATAATGTAGGGAGCATTCATAAAAGTAGGATAGAGAGTTCTACCAGCAATCTCCCTGTGCATGAGTATGGACATTGCATTATTTGTTATCCGACTGAGGTTTGTGACCCCCTTTCCTTCATAGCAATTCTCAAGGAAGTAACTGCTTCTCTGGTGTTCTCTTGCTGCTTTCTGCAGATAAATTTTATAGCACTATTTATACTTTCTGTAGGTGTCCTTCTCAGTTTGCTTATATATTCTGGAAGGCTGTGGTTTCCTAAAGAGGACAGAATAAGTCATTCCTCTTTGTGAGTTCATTGCTAAGTGAAATATATAAAGGCTGATTGTTGAATTAAATACTTCCCAAGAATAAGATTAAAAATGTTAGATTGAGGCTATAGTGTTTAACAGTGAAATATTGTGTTTCAGATGTTATCAGATTCAGATGTACCAAAAGTGTAAAATTTTTGTGAATTCCATGTAAATAAGGAGATAAATAATGACAGAAATAGCAAGACCAGATTTAAAACTAGTCAACATGAAAAAAACTTTGATAGCTGCCATTACTTTATTTTTCCATAAATGCTTTTATTTTAGTCACACAAGAAAAGCTATTTCAGGATCTACTAATTTAAAGCAAGCAACTGTATACAGATAACAAAAGCATCAACTTGCTACAGCTCAGCACAGCATCCAATGGAAATAGGCATGAGACAATGCATATTTATGCAGCATTAAAACAGATGAACAAGATATTGCAGGGCAGGGGGAGGAATGGAGGAAATAAATGGAAATAAAACATCAGAGTTTCCCAGTGCTTCAAATGTAGTGCATTACAGCAAGAATGGTAAGAATGGAAATAATTGATCTATATACATGCCTAATACAAAGTTTGCTGGTAGGTCTTCTTTCAGTGGTAAATCATTTTGAGTATATTCTGGAGTTACCATGTAATGACAACTTATGGGACTCAGTCTTAAAACTCTGTAGGTAGAAACAGTAAATAATTTTATTTTATAATGAAATTATGCTTTCATAATAAATTATGTTACAAGTTTCATTAAAAGCATGTATAGTAGTGATCAATATTAAAAATTTTTGTATTCAGGAACTTAAAACTATAGATAATAAAGCACTAAATATGTAAATAAAGACTTAACATATTAGAAAACCATTAACTAGAAAAATATACACATTTAGGGGATGCACTTTGGGATATCCTTTCTTGGGGCTGATCACTCCTGCATGCTCTGTGTTCCACTGAGTGCTGGTAGGTCAGGACAGTATGCCTGTGTGCCTCATTGTCCCCTGACATAGCCAGGACAGGGCTTGGGCTGCTGGCACCATGAAGCTCTGGACCTTGGAGTGCATCTTCAACCTGCGAGAAACTATTACAACTACAATGCAGAAATGCCCAAACCCTGTGAACCTGAATGTGGTTGGAATTAATGTGTTGGACAGCCATAGAGATCCCTCTGGAAAGCTGCACACCACAGACTTCTCAGCACAAAGTGGAGACAACCTTCCACCCTGAAGTCTTTTATTGGTGCAGCAAAAATCAAAACATATCTCCAAGAACATTCTGTGGTTGATCCTCTAGAGAAAACAATGGAACTTAAATCTACTAATATTTCCTTTACAAATATGGTTTCAGTGGATGACAGACTTATATACAAACCATATCCTCAAGACCCGGAAAAGACTTTGGCCTCAGGAAGCCATCATCTCTGTGCAGGGAGTCAGCCTTAGCAGTTACCTGGAAGGGTTAATGGCAAGCATGGTATCTTCCAATGGTAGAAAAATCTGAGAAGCAATGGAATGGGTAATACATAAACTAACTGCTGAGATCAAATTGTTGATAGCCTCAGCAAGTGGAAGCATAAGGACACCGATGGCAATGGCAGCATTTGTAGAGAAATAATAAAGTCAGTAAATGATATCAGGTCCCTGGTCTCTTCAATCAGACATGTATTTACTTGTTATTTAAAAACTACAACTATATTTTAGGTAGAATTAAAAAAAAATAACCCGGAGTAAGGCTATGCGAGTTTTGATCAAAACAAAAAGATACAGTGCTTCTAAAATCCAAGCAATCATCTGAGGGTATTGTGGTTTGAACTGACTGATTTTTATGATTCTGATATTTATGTAAAAATTTAACAATTTTTTAAGAGTACTTGGGAGGAATTGGTATTGACGTTGAGTCTCCTCAAACCACAATTTTTTTTAAAGAGAGAAAGAGAGAGAATTTTTAATATTTATTTTTTAGTTTTTGGCGGACACAGCATCTTTGTTTGTATGTGGTGCTGAGGCTCGAACCCGGGCCGCACGCATGCCAGGAGAGCGCGCTGCCGCTTGAGCCACATCCCCAGCCCCCTCAAACCACAATTTTAACACTTTTCCGACATTGCAACTCTACCTGATTTTGAACCAACCTCAGAACCAAGAATGAAGAGCCTCCCCTTATATACATACACTCACCTTGCTAATTCAGACTAGAACAGCATACATGAAGAGTCTCACTCTAAAAAGAGAAATTGTGTAGTTTTAAAAGACATTAAATTCTATAAAATAACTTGATGTGCTAACAACCAGTGTTTTGATTTGGTACTTAAAGATAATTTTGGAGTGAAAACCATCACTAAATCTAGTATATGACTCCCAACATATATAATAGTTTATTGTATTAGAGAGTACTTTATTGATTTGCCAAAGTTTTGTAACTTAATAAAATAATTACTTTCCTTGGATTTGAACTTTATAATTTAGCAAGCTATACTGTGGTTAACTAAAAGAAATAGTCATTACCTGAGTTTTGCAACACTCTTAAAAAGAATACTCTCTTAAACAGAACAGTTATTCACATCTTTTAGCATTTCATATTTACCTAACTTATAAATTGCCATATGTCAAAACTATGGTTTTGTAATTGCTAAGGCATGATATGTCAGATTATTTGAATATAATTACTTTTGGTGGTAATTGTCACCCCAAAACATCTTTTTTCCATGATGTGAACCATAATGTTTTTAATTATATGGTTCAATTTTGAGGATATGGGGGCATTTGGGGATAAAAAAATGAATAATAGAAGGGGTGGGGTGGACCAAACTAACCACTGAGTAAATTGTACTGCAAGTTTTATTTACCGGATATTCTTATTTATTATGCCAGAGTGGCCACAAAGTGAAAAACAATCCAATAAATGTAATTTGTTTAAGAATATATAAACATTTAAGTATTGAAATAGTATTTTTTAATATTCATTTTTTAGTTTTAGGTGGACACAATATCTTTATTTTTATTTTTATGTGGTGTTGAGGATCAAACCCAGTGCCCTGCGCATGCCAGGCAAGTGCGCTACTGCTTGAGCCACGTTCCCAGCCCTTGAAACAGTATTTTTGAACAATACAAATAATCTCAGTACTGATATGTGGAAAGGGATATGACTAAGCAATATATAGTGCAGAAGAGATATTTCTGACACAGCTGATAGTTCTTAAAGATATTGATCAATATCACTATATAGCACAAATGTGATTCAATTAATGTGGCACTACAAAATTTCTTTACTGAATGTTTTAACTTTAAATATTGTACACTGGTACAGATTGATGTTACTTTCTTGTATTATTTCCAAATACCCTTTTATGTGATACATTAGAACATTCTAACTCATAGTCTGCAAGACAATCACACTATAGTTTGGTTTTTGCTTTTTATTTCCCTTCAGCAATTTAAGATTGAACACACTAAATATATGGCACTGCTTATTTTGACAGAGTACTTCAGCCAAAGTCTCTGTGGTAAAAAGTAATAATTGCTATATTTTCTCTTATAAAAGAATCACAGATTCTTCATTAATTGTAACATGGATATGAAGATAGTTCTACACATGTAGACATTCACGTCATACCTTGTCAGAAGAATTTAAATCAGTTGTAAACAGTTATATGAAGATCTTATATAGAATGAAATAATACAGGAAAGAGGAATGCAAACAACAAAAAATACATTTCTGTTGCTCAAACCATCAGGTTTATGTAATGTTTTTATAGCATTCCTAGAAAATGAATACAAGCCTGCAATTTCCATTAATGAACGAAGAATAACAACTTACACTGGCAGTAAGCTCCCTGATCAGAAAGTTGCCTCTGCTTATGAACCAAGTGTGCACGTGGAGGGCTTGGCCTCCTCACCTGGAAGCTACGCAGGCATAGGACATTGCTCAGTCTGCAGAGCCTGGCACTTGGACATAGCCCCACCAGGGGCATCCAAGATGATCTCATCTTAAGATCTTTAAATTCATTGTCTCTACAAAGACCCTTTTCCAAATTAAGCCATATTCAAATGCTTCTGGTACAAAACACGCACACACACACACACACACACACACATGGCCATACCCAACCCACTACATTATCCAGGACCCAAGGTCATCTTTCATTCTCTTCTACCAGTGGAAAATAAAAAGGCTCCTCCTGTCCCCTGAGTGGCCACAGAAGTGACTGGAAGAAGAGCTGATGCAGCAGCAGAGGGCACTTTGGTCATCTGTGCCCTCAAGCAGCCTACATGTGTCCTGTTCCCATTTTATGCCCATCTGCCAGCGGACCACTTGCGATTTACAAAAGGCTGCTCATGGGTTCATCCCCCTTGTGAACCAGAATGTTCCACAAACCTGCAGCCTATCATGGACATTTCTGGCTGCATTTCTGTAGTCAGAGGTAACCTCTCTACCATGGCCTAGTAGACTGCCCAAGCGGCTTCTAAAATGATGTCTCTTCTTTGTACCAACAGCTTGTGCCTAAACCCTAAGGGCCTATGCTGTTGGAGATGATATGAACCACACATACAGCATGTTTTCCTACCATAGACACCTCCAGCCCAGAGTCTGTCAAGTTGGGATGGGTGGACTGCAGCCTGGACTTGCTGCAGAGCTGTGTCTACTCAGGGCTGCCCATAAAGCTGGACTTCCACATTCTTGGTGTGTAAGCATCTTTCTCAAGAATGCCATGCTCTACCTCCAGGAAGTGGGAGGCTGCTGGGTAGAACCTGGCTTGAGTTAGGACACCATATATTTGACTTCTGCAGGGAGCAGGCTGGAGAGTCACATGTGGACAAAAGGCAGCCTCTGCCTTGGAGTGATGGTCATCTTTGCCATCCCTCCAGGAGCACAGCATGGTGTGATTGGACTGGCCTGGTTAGGAGTGGTGGTCAGAGAGAGGTGCAGGGCCCATGCATGATCTTCCCTCACTTGCCAGTTTTGCCCTTACCCCACTGACTAAGGATCAAGTGTGGGCATTGCACCACAAATATGTCCTCTCAACCATACATCTAGTCACCAAAGAAGCCACTACCAGCCATTGACAGGCCTGAAGGACTGTCTATGACGGACTCCACATGACCCACTCCACTGGGAGTGTGGGAGCGAGCCACATGAGGCCCGAGCGTCACTTCAGTCCATTTTCTGTTCTCAGACACCTTGGTCTCTTGTGCAGCTACTCCAGGAAGTGATCAAAAGCCCTCGGCAGAAAGTCTGGGAGTCACTATCATGCACTTTGCTACCCTCGCAAGGGGCTTATTCAGGCAGAGCTGGCCTCTCCAAGGTCCATGGGCTCCAAGTTTAAAAACAGGTTTGGAGACTGGTAGGGGATGGGAGCAAGTGTCCTTGGCCTCTGAAAACACTTTTTTAATTTGTCCAAATATCTCATTCTGGGAGTGCTGAATCTGGTCAGTCTACCTGTCTGTTTTTGCTGGGGATAACAATAAAGGGGATGATCTTGCTTCTCGCAATGTAGTGCTGCCGTCTGGACTCTGACTTCAGGGCCCTGCCGATCCCTTTGCTATCAGTCAGCCCACTCTGCAGCAGCATCTCCTGTGTCTGCCCAGCCTAATGGGAGGAGCCATCCCCAGACTTCTCAGAGAGGTCAGTGCCTCTGTGTTCTTTATCAGCTTGCTACATGGACTGTACTAGGCTGAGCCCTCCTGAGAGCAGGCAGCATGTGGCAGCGTGTCCACTCCAGCATGCTGCTTTCTTAGTGCCTTCTGTCTGGCAGCTTTGCTTTGTGTAGCCTATTACTTGTCCAAGCCTCCAGAAGCTGTTCTTACCATGTGGTTCTGTCTCCAAGGTCCTTGCTGAATCCTGAATCACAGAAGTATTTTTCCTTATTAAAAAACAAAAATAAACAACAATCAAAAAAAAAAAAAATAAAGCAAGCAAAAACTCTTAAGTTCTGTGCCCTTAGCCTAGCATCTTAGGATCCACTCCTTTAAGCACTCTTTAGCTCCTTCTGGATACACAGCTGGGTCCTGAAGACACTCCTCCAGTGGACTCAGCATTCTGCAGGCCAGTTGGTGTTGAGACTTACTTTAACTACCAACCTGGTCCCAGAAAAGGATGAGGGTAGGTCTCAAAGATGGGTTGATGAGGGTCTTTGAGTAAGGGAAAGTGCTGACTTTGGACAGGAGATGATCCAGGAAAGCTTGGAGAGTCAAGATCTCTGAGTGCATTGACCAGATGTCCCCATCCTGAGACTCAAGGTCCCACCTCTTTCTGTTCAAGAAGTTGAACTCATTAAGCATCAACCGAGGCTGGGAATTCCACTCTCTGTGACCCTCTGCTGCTCTGCTAGTGAAGTCCTGGGCCATACTCTGAGGTTGCTGTTGAGAGGGAGGCCTCTGTCTTTCAGAGCTCTCCTTAGGTTACCTGTGGCCCTCCTCACCTGGTGCTCCTTCGGCAGCACAGTGGATACCTGTCCAGGCCACAGCCTTGCCTTTCCAGTTTCTCTCCTCCTCTCTCACGCCAGCATCACAGCTTCTCTCAGGCAGTCCTGTCTGATCAGAAACCTACCTCTCTGCTGCCCTTTGCAGATTGCCAGGACCCCAGGGGAAGGGAGCCTCTCCTTGGGTCCACACCTCTACCACACCATCTCCAGACCTTGTCCTCTGCCATCCACCGCTGTGTGAGCTTTCAGTCCAGAGGGCCAGGCCCCTGTGACAAGGATTTGTCCCTGTTTTCCAGTGGTAAATCCCTCATTTTCCTTAGTGGTTTAGGTAATCCTTTGTAAATCAAGAACACTGTTGGCCATTATGTTTGCTACAAAATTTCTCCTGGATCAATGGTTTTGCTTTTGACTTGTTTTGAGTCATTTCTTTTTTACAATTTTTTTTATTTATTATTATTATTATTTTTTTAATTTTTATTTTTAATATTTATTCTTTAGTTCTCTGCGGACACAACATCTTTGTTTGTATGTGGTGCTGAGGATCGAACCCGGGCCGCACGCATGCCAGGCGAGCGCGCTACCGCTTGAACCACATCCCCAGCCCTTTTTATTTATTATAATTGACGTTATTTTTAAAATATTTATTTTAATTGAAGGTGGACACAATAACCTTTATTTTATTTTTATGTGGTGCCAAGGATTGAATCCAGTGCCTCACGTATGTTAGGTAAACACTCTTACCACTGAGCCACAACCCCAGCCCCATTTTTTTTTTATTTCTTTAAGTCAAATTTTAAAATTTTTTCATTCATAAAGGACTTGTTCATTCCAATACTATCAACACATCCATCAACACTTTCTTAAATCTTCAAGCCATCTGTCACTCCACTTTTATTTTTCATAGAAATAAAAACTTCCTAAAACATTTTGAATTTCATCACATCAGAAAGAAAGAAAAGTACCAGTCTCCATTATGATTCTCCTTCTGCATTTTTTTGTTTGTTTTTGGTACAAGGGATTGAACCCAGGGTGCTTACATGCTGAGCCACACCCTCAGTCCTTTTTATTTATTTATTTTTTAAATTTTGAGATACAGAGTAGTGCTAAGTTGCTTAGGGCCTCACTACATTGCCCAGGTTGGCCTTGAATTTAAGATCCTCCTGTCTCAGCTTCTCAAGTCGTTGGAATTACAGGTGTGCGCCACTTTATAATATTTTCTAATTAAATAATAAATACATATTTTAGGGTAGAATGTTTGTGAAGTATGAAAAAGTATAAGGAAAACAACAACAACAAAATCAACAGTAAATCCACTGGTCAGATTAGAGATAATAGCTGAGAGCATTTTGGTTTATTTTAGGCGCAACTACATTATAGATGGACTTGATTCCTTATTTGTTAATCTAATATTGAACCACCAGATTTTATATCTATGTCATTATATAGTCTTCAAAATCTTAATCCTAAAGAGCTATATAATATTTGTTATGAACATAGTATAGTGGTAACCATTCCAATAACTTGGTAATTGATCAATGAGAAAAAAAATTAATGAAGCAAAAATGTGTTAAAGATGTTTTCAAATAATTCCTCTGGTGAGTGACACTAAGTTACACATCTGCCAGTGATCTTGGAGAGCACCTGCCTCAAGCTGAACTCTTTCTTTTTTTTTAATCTCTGCCATTTCAGAAGATGACAAATGGTCTACTGTTTGGGGCTTTCTTGACCCATGTGACTGTGGGCCACGCGACTGCCCTGAGCACAACCCACACAGGAGAAGGTGCCAGGGTGAAGGGAACCCTGACATCCTCAAGTCCTGGACTCTCCTAATCCTGAGAAAACTCTAATCCCATACAGAATCCAAAGCAGGAAATCATTCTTCCTTCCTGAGTCACTAAAGCCCCAAGTGGGAAGAAAGAACTGTCATTCTTATTCTGACCCAATAAAGCCATTTGTTTTCTGGTCCTAGCTGTCTCCCAGATAGGAAGCCTACATTTAGACCTAGACAAACAGGAGACCCACAGAGTTATTGGGGTCAAAGAGTGGAGGAGCCTGGGCTGGGGTTGTGGCTCAGTGGTAGAGCTCTTGCTAACACACATGAGGCACTGGATTCGATCCTCAGCACCACATAAAAATAAAATAAAGATATTGTGTCCACCTATAACATATATATGTATGATATATATTTATATATCATACATATATATGTAAAAGAGCAGAGGAACAGAAAGGAGATACTCATTGGGTCTCACCCTGACCACCACCTGCCCGGCGACTCTGAAGTATCCCCGAGGATGGAGTGCAGGTCAGGAAGGGCAGGTGTACCAGGATGGAACAGAGAAAGGTCACTGGACCAAGACTGTCTGCAGGTCTTTGCAGTAAGTAGGCTCCCTGAGTGACCAGCAGCCTCAGGGTTACGTATCAAAGGCTTCATACCATCCTGTTTCACAGCTGAGAAACCAAAGTACAGAGAAATGTTAAGAGGTGGACATGTTTCACTAGTGCAGTCAGGATTTAGATGCAGACGTCTGATTCCAGAGCTCACATCCAGTCCACAGAATTCCAGTCCCATCCTGACAAAGCCTTCAGCTTCTGAAGACTTGCTCACTCTGCTCTAATGTGGGCAAGGCAGAGGTAACCTGCAGCTCTCACAGTGGGCACCCTCCAGGGTCCTGGAACCTGCAGTAGTTTCTAAGCTTCATCACAGTGACACTTCTGTGTCTGTGGGTCTTAGTGTGCAGGTCTGTGGCCAACGATTAATTTAGTCCTACGATTGTGTATTTATATCAATAGAAACCAGTGTGGTCTATAAATAGAAGATAATAAAATATTACTGTGAAAGCTCATAAGCTTAATGTATTTGTTTCTATCAATGGTCAACCACTGAGTTCAAACAACTCAAGGCCGATCCAACAGCTGGCATCAGACTTTGCAAAGCTTGCACAGGGGAAGCAAGCCTGTGAGGACCCAGCTGATCTGCAGGCCCCTCCCCTCCCATCTCTCATCAGTTCCCTTTCCCTGTTCCCAGTGAGGAAATCTCAGGCACCTGGCATCAACATTTTACAGTTCAGGGTGAATTCTAAGTATGGTGCTGCTGAGTATTTGTCTATTCTTAGCTACAGGGGGTGCGAAGGAGGGCAGAGGGAAGGGAGAAGAAGTGGACTGTCTTTCATGCTAACGATGGTGGGAGAGAGAGGACAGGCATTAGCTTTTCTTTTTCCTCTTCTCCCAATAGAAAGCTTGCAGAGCTGTGGGGGGGATTGAGAGAATGTGGAGAAATGGGAAACCCTGGCCTTCTGCTTGTGAGACCTGGGATTTAGCTCTTACTGTGCAGTTCTCCAGCTTCAAACAATGGGCAAAAGGCCCTTCCTTTGGGCCTTTAGCTCTTCAGCAGCAAACCTCAATGTCAGTGAGACATTTAAGGCTCTTTCTCCTGATTCTCTGTGATTCTGTACTCAGGCATCCCAGGGATCATGGCATGGGGGTCAACAGCAGTTTGTCCACAACTGATAAATACATGGTTTATACAACAGGAAGAGCATTTTCAACCCAGGATTCATGTCACTGTCCTCCCTCAAGACTCCTTCTCATCAGCACACCTTTCCACACACAGGGACTCTCCTCTGGTCCTCGTGATGGTTGAATTGGTAGAGCACACTACCTGGAATCTCCAGTGTCCCAGGGAAAGCATGGGGACTTCAGCTCCTGTGATCCTCAGCAATAATGTGCAGGCAAAACACTAGACTGCATTATCTAGAACCCTCAGGGACCACAGCTCCCAGAATGCTCTGTGGTGAGTGAGCAAACCATTGAACTGCATTACCCACAATCCTAAGGGGGAATTTTAGTTTCAGAATTTTCAGCAGTGAGTTGGAAAAACACAGGACTAAATTACCCACAAATCTCTGTGCCAGTAGCTCTCAGGATCCTCTGTTGTGAGGACTGTTGGACTGAGAGCTTAACTACAGTATCTAGAATCCTTGGTGGGGTGTGTTGCCCGTTAGTATGCAGCCTGCAACTCCCAGAGGCCTCCCAAGTGAGAGCTGTGCATTATGCAGGTCAGATTACACTACCTATAATTCCTGGGGACACACTGGTTAGTGTGCTGCCTGCAAATCCAGGAGGCTTCCACAGTGAGGTCTTCAGTACCAAGGCAAGCATGTGGCCTTCAGTTCTCATGGCCCTTGCAGTAGGGGCATGCAGGCAAAACACTGGATTACCTTATCCAGAGTCTTCAGGGGGAATTGCAGTTCCCAGGATCTGCAATAGTGAGGGCTGCAGGGTAGGGAGCTGAACTACACCACCTAGAATTCTTGGAGGTGCCCTGTGTCCACGTGGCCTGGAACTCTCAGAGGCTTCCACAGTGAGGGCTATGGAGGCAGAGGGCAAGACTATACTACCCAGAATCCCTGGGGGCCTGCAGCTCCCAGACCCCTTCCTTTTGAGTACTGCCAGGGCAAACTTTGTCTTGCACTACACAGACTCCTCAGGGGTGTCTAGGTAGGCTTGTGCTACACAGATCCCAGAGC